>NC_084790.1:20914138-21218066 GCF_028858725.1 Colius striatus
ATCTGTCTTCTAATTCAGTTAATACAGTAAAAGCAGCAATAACTTTGATCCTCTGCCTGCCAGTAGATGAATATTCCTTCCTATGTAAATGAGAGACTGAGGTCTATCAAATCATGATACAGGTCACACAGAGTGATAGACATCCTAGCAAGAAGAGTTTAGCTGGTACTAGCAGGGTCACAACCAAAAGTCTGGCCTCTGTAGGTACAGCAACTCATCTTATTAGAGCACTTTAAGGCTCCTTTTATGATACACCATTTGAACACATCTACACCTCATATACACCGCAAATATTTTTTTTTTACCTCAGCAGTAAATAGCATCTATAAAGGAATTTTAATGTATATACACATACAAATTTATTTATTTATATCTTTATACTTTTTATTTACGATTGTATTTGTCTATGTAATTTGTATCTATGTATGCAACTCAGACTAAGGAAAGAAGCTATTTGAAACTCATTCCTTACAACTGATCTAGAAACAGGTTTACACCAGCATTATTCAGACATTTAAATGCACATACAATACAGTGACTTTTCCCTGATAATTTGCACTCATTTTGTATATATGTATTTCAGATGTTTTTTAAGTACATAGCACTCGGACAATACCTGCAGGACTCTCCACCTCATCTTCTCCCACACTGCTGTTTAAGCTACTCCTGTCACCATGAAATATTTCTTTTCAGTTGAAATAAAAGTAAAAAAACTCTTAACATAAAGGACTGTTACAGGCAATTTACATATTCATGGTTATTGTATACCAATTCCACTGAGCTATAAGATTAATGAATGGAAGAGCTCATGCTTCTAAAATGCAATGGGTTTTGGTATGTTCCCTTAGTTTTCACTGAGCATTTCCAGTGTATGCAGTGTTCTTTCCAGCTTTGTGCCTTTACATAACTTGTTTCCCTAGAATCTACAATTTATTTCTAAAGTGCAAGAAATATAGAAGTCTTATTAAAGATTTTTAGATTTTTTTAAAGACTTTTTAAAATCTACTAATAAAAATAACAATAATGACAAAAAATTATAAAAACAACAGGGAGAAGACATAAGCTTCAAAATCTTATGTCAGTTGTTTCCTGGCTTGGCACAGTGTAGTATTTCCTACTTAGGTGAATGCCACATTTATTTACAAGTGTCATGGTTTGACAGCCTTTTCTGATAATGGGGAAGGGACTGTAAAGATGTCTCCTGTAAGAAGTTGCTCAAAACTCTCCCCAGCACTGAGCCAGACCCACTTCTGGGACTGAGCCAATTAGGCACCTCCACGACCACTTTTTAATAAGAAGCTGGAAGAAGAGGCTTCTTCCTGTTTCTACCTTCTTCTGATCCTTCTTCTTTTCCAGACCGTGGTGGAACAAGGAGTAGGAACAGTGAGAAAAACAACCATGCAGACTCCAAGGTCAGTGAGGAAAAAGAGGAGGAGGTGTGCTGGAGCAGAGACCTCCTTGCATTCTATGGAGAAGATTGGTGAAGCTGAGATTCATTTGCATTTCTTTAAAGACCTCGCATCAGCAGAAGAGACTCATTTTGATAATGACCCCATATCAGGGGCAGAGACTAATTTTGCTACAAGCCCCAAGCCAAGGCAGAGATTCATTTTGCTGAGAACGACCATAGGGGCAGTGCTTCCTACAAATCTCTGACAAATAGGGTGGTAAAATCAGAATTGAAGTATGCATTCTGTGTGTGTATATGTGTGAAAGAATAGTTTATCCGGAGGGCATCTGCCTATTAAAATTGGCTAAGTCAAAAGGAATGATAGTTGCCAACCACCAAATTATGGTGTTTAAGAGGAATACAATCATCACTTGGTTAAACAGTAACTGAAGAAGTGGAAAGACACTTTCAAAACAAACAACTAAGAAAAGGATTTTATAGAAGTATAAAAGAAGCATGACATTTTTAACAAAAGGAAAGCACCTTAGAGTGGAAGCAGTAGTAGTTGAGACCTGTGTGACACTGCCCAAAGTCACCCTGCTGACATCACAACCTCTTTCTCTGCCAGATAGAGCATCCTCTCCATCAGACACTGCACAAGGAAAGCAAGAATGTGATTGTTGACAGCAAGCATGGGTTTATTAAAGGCAAATCACTCCTGAGAAATCTGGTGGCCTTCTACCACAGGGTTTCAGCATTGGTAGGATAAGGGGAAAGCAACTGCCATCATCTACCTGGATTTGTGCAAAGCATTTGACACTGTCCCACACAACATCCTTGACTCTAAACTGGAGATATGGATTGGATGGATGGACTGCTCAGTGGCTAAGGAATTGGCTGGATGGTCACACTCAAAGAGTTGCTGTCAATGGCTCAACGTCCACGTGGAGAGCAGTGATAAGCCATGTTCCTTGGGGGTTGGTATTGGGACCAGTGCTTAACAACTTAGCAACATGGACAGTGGGATTGAGTGCAGTCTCAGCAAGTTTGCCAATGACACCAGGCTGTGCAGTGCAGTTGACAAGCCAGAGGGAAGGGATACCATCCAAGAGACCTTGGCAGGCTTGAGAAGTGGGCCTGCGCAAATCTCATGAAGTTCAGGCCAAAGTCCTGCACATGGGTCAGGACAAACCCAAGCACAGTTAAAAATCCCAAGCCAGGGGCAGTGACTATGGCCAGAGAAGGCCGTTTCCTAAGGGAGGGACCCTGTACCACTATGGCCAGAGGAGACCATGTCCCATGGAAGAGACCTAATATTCACAGAAGCTGTAACTGTGGGAAGGAACCTATGACAAAGTAGCTCATTAAACTTATGCCTAGAAGAGACTATGTCCTGTGTGAGGGACCCTGTATTGACAGAAGGAGGTAGAAATATCAGGAGCAGTGAACTGGGCATGGGAAGAAAGGAGGGATGGGGGAGGGAGATCTTAAAGTGCTGGCTGTAATTTTCTCATCATCCTACTCCCTTTTTGCTTTTATTCTGTTCTGTTTCTTATAAGTAGTAGAATAACTTTCCTACTTTCCTCTCTAAATCAAGTACTGGAGTCTGTTTTGCCCAGAATCCTAATTGGCAGTGAGCCCTCCCTGCCCTTGCTTATCTTTTTCCTCCCATTTCACTGGGGTCGCTGCCACCCTAATGAGGGTGGGGGTGAATGGGTTTACCAAACAAGAGACTATTTTTGTGCTTCTGTGCTAGCTGGGCCAAACCTCAACAACATATTTTACAAATTTTATTAATGAAAACTAGAAAAAAATAAATGCACAAAGTGCAGTTTCTCACGTTACCCACAGAGGCCTCAAGTCATTCCCATCCTTCTTCCCAGAAATGACAAGTATAACAGATATGGAATAAACAAAGCCCATGACATAAAAATGATAAATGTCACCATGATAAGCTGTTTTGGTTATAGACTGGATGCATAGTGATACAACACTGTGGGAATAGTTTTATAATCTTGTTTATGGACAGCTAGTTATTATTAGTCATTTTATTTCATAGGTGTGATGGAAGGTGGTAAAACGTTCATGAATCACATTCTTTTTATTGTGTTCTGTTATTTTTTATATGCATTTCCCAGATCAATAGCCTGGGCCATTGATCAAAAATTTGAAAAAAAAAAAAGTCATAATTTAATGCAACATAAAATTGTAGACTGGAAATCTCAAATAAGCTTTCATAAGCAGGGATCATTTTTATCCCAATGTTTTTGTAGTGTATCCCCTCACTACTATTACAGTACAGTTAAATCATGTTTCCAGGGTTCAGGCAGAACATGTTCAGGCTGACCGTTATAAAGCATGTGCTATTTTAACTAATGTAAAAAGAAACTGCTCCTAAAACTGAGATAGAAACAGTCATTTCAGGAAACTAGTGTGAGCTGCATGCAATGCTTTTAGTGGATTTGCATGAAAAAGTTTAAATCTGAAGCTTCAATTTTATTTCAAATCCTCTATGACTCCTATTCCAATTCCCAGATTAAAAGCCTGGGTTTTTCCCTTGTTTTGATGGAAAAGAAAAAAAAAAATAGCAAAGACACCTTGCATGACAGCTGGAGTGAAAGTGCCACATATCTGTTGAAACATTCGGGAATTTTCTTGCAAGCTGGATGGGAAGGAATGGTGATAAAAGTGATAAAAAGATGATAAATCTCAGAGGTATGGGATGGAGCTGTGAAATAAAACCCAAAAACAAATAAACCACAAACTGCTACAGCATGCCTGTTTTCCTTCTTACAGTTAATGACTGTCTTTTCCTCTGATTTTCTGCTTGTTTTCTTCCCTAGTAGGAAGAAGCTGAAAAAAAAAAAAACCACAAACAAAAAACAGGTACATCTGGAAAGCGAATACCACAGAAAGAAAATATCAAATTCAGAATGATATCTCAAATTGAAATTATTTCCAGAAGAGATTGTCATGTGCTGTTAATATATTTAATATGTAATATCAACAGTAATTGATAAGCATTTAACATTAGCTATTGACTCTATGTATGCAAAGCTAAGAATAATGAAAAAGAACTTCTGTAAATTAAATCTTTAATGTCTTTACCTTGTCAGAGAATTATATCCTATCTATACATAGGATTGTCATAGCAAACGACATATTATCTCGGTAAACAGTGCCTTGGAGCAGAGTGTAACATCAAGAGCATGGATGTTACCAAGCATAAATAAAGCTTTAACAGAGGCACTTCAGAGACAGATATATATATACAAATAGCTTAAAAATTTAAGACTTCTAGGTGATGATGAGAATTTCAAGCATATATGACAATTGTTTGTGAAGGGATACCATTACTCTGGAAACTTTTCTGGCTTGAAAGCAGTTCAATAAATGTTTTTAAATTCTGTAGAGAAAATGAAATGTTCTGGTACAGCAGTGGTATGGCAGTGAAAATAGAGACAGCATTTTGTTTTATGCCTCAGGGGATGGAGTTACATGATTCTCTAGAGATAGTAGTGCTCCAGAAAGAGAAATGTGTTACAGTTGATGAGCAGCTTAGCCATTAGAGAGAGCAACACTGCTGTACTATTGCTAATGCCCTTTTTTATCTTTTGGAAACCCCAAAGATAGTGGGAGAAGACAATTGCATAATTGGCCTCACATTAAAATCAATAGATACCAGATTGACAGGAATGTGAGTCTGATTAAAAAAACCCAAAACACGACAAGTACAGGCAAATAACACAGACGTTAGAACTGAATGACAGACATGTAAAAAAATCTCTGTGACACCTGGATCAGTTTGTAGTTACAAACTCTGTCCTGCAACTCCTGTAAGCACAGATATGTTACTAAATCACTCTTCCTCCTACCCTTTCTCTCTTGCAAAGCTTCTGCTTTGGAAGGATGTGATGGCTGCAGTTGAGCTCAGCTGGAAGTCATGAAAGCCACCCCCTCTCTGAGTGTGGAAAGCTCCAGTTTCACCTTCATGTGCAGAAACTGGCTTTTCAAGAGCTAATGTTCCCCTGCAGGAGCATATGCAATGGAAACACACGGAAGGAAAATGTGTTTGAAATTCCTTGTAATGTCAGTGAGACTTAGATACATTTGAAAAGAATGCCTTTGTTTATATCAATTGCCTGACCTCTCCAAGGTTTGCTGCAATCTGATCCCTAAGTCACAAAATAAAGGCTGCAGTGTCATATTCGCATTACAACATGGGAGAAAACATTCTGTTTTCTATAAATTCAGCTTTTAGACAAATTGAAAAAGCTTCATCTCCAAATGATACTGTCTGATCAAACACTTTCCCTATCTTCCCAGCAGACACATGATAAGTGTTAACCTGCTATTCTCACAGATCATGCCTGCTTCCGTTTGGCTTAGTGAAATACTTTACAAAAAGCATTTGAACAGGTCCTTTCTTACATTTCAACCAAATTAAAGTAGATGTCAAAGTAGATGCTTTCCACTTCTCAAGTATACTATGACTTTTATTTTACATCTATTTGACTATCTGCCTCCAAAGTCTCCTTCTTTACACTTACTGGTTCTCATGAACACACCCATAGTTCTGTATTGCTTCCAACAAAGATCTCTCTATTCATCTCTTTTACTATCAGTAAGAAATGCAAAGATCACAGAATTACAGAAAAGACCTTTAAGATCATCAGTAATTTGCTTTATGGACTTTATGTTACCATTGTTACTTTCAAACTTCTGAAATCACTTCTTGACCACAGTGATTTTGAAATGGTTGATGTTTAAAAATTTGTGGAGTAATGAGATAAAAGATCACAAGAGTCGCTACTCTGGATTTCAAGAGAAAGAAAAGATATTTGGAAATCTGCCTTGGACGGTTTAAGAGGACATGTGCTTTTCTGTTTTTAAGAGTCCCCTTTTAGAAGCACATAATAAACTCAGTTGTCCCTCTCCTTCACCTGGCTAGAGACAGGACTCCCTTAGTACTGGTCACAGCATTCATCACTCACTTTTTGTGGAAAAGAGACAGAAGTCCCTTCAAGAAGATCAGAAGCTAGATCAATCCTTCTGTTCTGTCTAGGGGAGTGCCCATTGGAGACTGGCGAAGCATTTTGCCAGGAAGAATTCTCCTTTGTGATTTACTCTCCTTGTAACTCACAGGCCCATGCCTCTGGGATTGAGACAGATTGCCCATACCACTTTCTCATGTCCTCTCCACATCCAAGCAGGTAAAATCACTTGGGAGTGTCTGTTGGTATGTACCCTCTCTCTTAATCAAAAGGACATCCACTTCTAATAGCTGAAATAGGGACCCATACAGGTGGAGAGTAGGAATATCTTCTTTGAAGTGCCAGAATTCCCATGAAAGTTTCTCCACAGCTCAGACACAGGTCCATTGGGAGGAAGAGAGATTTCCTTCATACTGCCAGAGTTGACTGGCCACTACATCTACTGTTTGTCCCTCACTTTGCTTTCAAGATAGGATTACCAAAAAGTTAGTGTAAGATGGTGGTACACTTCATAGGAATACTCGCCACATGAGTTGTGTCCATTGAACTTCATGTGAATCTGTGGGAAACTGCTCATTACCCTAGACTATTCTAAATCACCTCCAACACAACCAATTCCCTCAGATGCTGGGTGCATCTCCTTGTGGTGGTCTACTTGCCTGGGTAACATGTAACATTTACTTTGAAAGGATACCTTTCCCAATAAGAAACACACAGGTCACTAGAGGATAGACTCGGATGAGTGAAATGCAGAGTGATGGACTGTGAACTTACACCCAGTGACTTTCTCAAGATTAACACATTTAACTTGCAGATTATCTGTGTAAGATTCACCAAACATATCAGTCACAAACTCCTGATACACACCCAGACACCATACACACACACTTCATCTTCCCTACTGTGAAAGGCACAAGACAAATAAAGACCTGATGTCGTGGACTAAATGAACTCGACATGTTAGAGGGATGGCCCATTGACAGAGGGAGTGATATACTTCTGTGTGTGTTTGTATTTTCGGGGAGATCTCCAACGTATCTGATGTTAGCACAGAAATTATGCCAGTGGGATTGCCTGAGTTTCGTGAAACAGTTTTGAGAACAGAATGCTACTAAGCTGCTGAACTGCACAATAGTAATTTAGAGGGGGGAAGAGAAGAGGGGGGGAAAAAAAAGAGGAAGGGAGAAGAATTTTGAGGAGAGCAATAATGTCAGAGATCTTTCTTCATTTTGAAAACTGCAGAAACACTGAAGAGAGCAGCTCAAAGCTGTGGTTACAACAGATCCTTGCATGACAATCTTTTCTTTAAAAAGGTCAAGTGCCTGTACTCCAACAAAAATGTTACGTGTGTGTTAAATGCTAAAAAAATATTTCCTGTGACACCTTAACATGATATGCTATTAGTTCGTTAAGATAAGGAACTCCACAGGCTGGCAGAAGTATGTTCTTATGAAAGAACAGAAAAAAATCTTTATCAAAGTCTTTTTAGAAATAGGTACAGGAGATGAACTTAAAACAATTTCTTCACCTCTGATTGAAAAAGATACAGTGGTTGGAGATCAATGCAAATATCTGATTAATGAATATGTAATTCTTTGCATTTGAATTTTAGTCCTCAGCAATAACTCAAGGACACCAGAACAATTATATCAGCTTTTTTGTAATTTAGGCAACCTTTCCACTCAGTTTCGCATTTTCACTTCAGGCCAGGGATATTATTACAGATGTCATCCTTGGTGTCCATGTCAAAGATAAAGTATCAGTAGTACAAAGACCATCTGCTCAATGTCATGAGGGAAATCAATGACAAGGAAAAACATTACACCTCTGAAAACATAGATCTACCATAAAGTCACCTAGCAACTAGATTTATGAATGTTTGATGTAGTCTTTTGAAAAATGCACAACACTTTTTTCTCAATCTGTTATACAGGTTGAGTATATATTATTATTTTTCCCATCCTCAAGGGATTATATACTATGAAAAAATGGGAGAAGAAACTATTTAACTATTATATTTTTAGGCAAGAAAAAGATTGTGAGAGAGAAATTAAAGACTTAAGAATGAGTACATTAAAAATATTTTCTTCAAAAATTCATGTTAGGTTTAGAACTGGACATATTTTTCATTACTTTTCATAAATTCAGAAACGCAAGGAAAAAAATACAGTTGGAATGAGATTTTAACTTTAAGTAAATTCTGATTCACATCAGTCAGAAAAACTTTTACAAAAATGACAGGTTACCAAGACTTTGAACTTTATTTGTTACAGTGAAGTGACATCTTGAAAGGAATAGAACTTTTTATAGGAAAAAGACTTGTTTAGCCTCCTACGTTTTACTGTATTTTCAGAACAAGCTAGAAAAAATAAAAACTCATTCCATTAGCATTTTGAAAGTATGTAGATTTTTCTGAGTTTTTTTCTGTTTTCTTCTGGAAAAGGATTTTATAGGAAGAAAATAAATTGTTTCATTTAACTTGTGCACTGACACATTTTATGGAACTCTATCCCTGTTTAAGCTAAAATTACTAAGTAGGCTGAGACAAACTAATTGTAAGTTGTAGCTCTTATCATGACTGATAGATATCCAAGACTGAAGCCCCTAAAGCGCCTGGGAGCAATTTCTCTCATGTGAAATAGCTCAGCTTTCAGGGTCACCTGACCATTTCTGTCTCTGTTTTTGTTCTCATGTTACCAAGACTTAAAACTACTCCTGAAGCTCTAAATACATACAGTTTGTGCTTCTTATTTGGTGCTGCACAGCAGAAAACCTCTGTAACAGATGAAAGATTTATCTCTTCCTTTTTACTAGCAATCGGCAGAATGGGGTGGGCAGTAGTGTAAGAGTCCAATTTCTTCCCTTTTCTATTATCTGTAGGCCAGCTGACACTGCAAATTTGTACCAGCAGTAATCCTGAAACAGAAAGGAATCATCCAGGCATACTATTGCCAGACTGAAATCTGTACAACTCTCTCTTTTCCTTTCTATACTTTTGTGTAATGATCTTGCTTTCTTTTAGAGGTGCAGTCAAATTACAGTTTTCTACTGCTATAGCCACTGCATAGGAAGAACTCTATTACATTCTGATCTATTCCTTCATGCTTGCAATTTTGCTGATAGAGCAAAGAATGGCTACATTAGGAGCTCTTGTTAGTGTTATAATTTCAGTAATGTTCATTCTTAACCCCTTTCAGTATTAGAAGTAATGAATGCAACCAAAAGTCATATTTGACAATGGGATGTGATACATGTTTATCTTAGATAAGATGTAGGAGAAAGTTTAGCTCTTAATAGACTCTCTAATTCAGCCTTTCCTTTTCCTGAAGTTCGGTTTCATCTATCAGATTTCACTGATGTGTAACAGTGATTTCAGTCTAGAGCCCTGGGAAATCCTGTAACTAAAAAAGAAAGGTGAATTTTCAATATAGACAATGATATCAGAAGTTACCTATCTTCCTACAAAATCCAGATAAAATTTGCCAGCTTGTTCTGCTCTCATTTTGTTCTCCAGATATAAAGATAGTATCAAATAATCAGATCATAATCAGCAGCTTCCAGTTTCAGCTTCCAGAGGCCATTTTTTTAACTCAAATATCCTGTTTTCTAACACTTCCTCCCTATCTTCTTTGGAGTATATCTAGCTGCAACCTGATGCCTAAGTTATGCCAAGAGGCATAAACATAGTTCAGACTTCTGTGTAAACGTCTACATTGTGAGGAAGACTGGTGAGAATGTACACAGAATGGACCCACACCAGGTATAGAATGGAAAGACACACCAATAAGATAGCAGCAATAAGACTTAAGTAAAAGAGTATCAACTTAAATGGACAAAAATTCTGAGACTAGAAAACAAAGGCAACAGCAACCACCAGCCCAAGTGACTTTAGCACTTCTGCCCCAGGCTACATGTGGCTTTACCACTGTTGTTCACAGATGCCTCCAGCACTGAACAGTTCTCATGCTTGTGTGAGAATGCAGCAAATCCCATATCATATATTCTTAGTTCTGTCTCATAGAAATCCTGAGTACACATCAGAATCACTTCAATTCATGTAAATTTGGAATTTGGATCATGCTTTCACAGTGCTTTACTCAGTCATAGGCAAAGTGATCATGTTCATAGGTGCCTGAATCTACATGCCTGAAAGTCAAAACCCCTTATAGAAGAATCGTTGAAACTGTGGAAGAGAAAGAAAAAGCTTTCACATAAAATTAAACATCATTGTTTCACTAGTTTCTTTTAAGAAAGTTATGCAAGTTTTGAGTTTCAAATCCTGAACATGGAAAGGTCACAAAGCTTGTAATTACAAATAAGAACAATCCCTGGCTTGTGGAGAAATTAGAAAAATCCCTGGCTTCTGTCATTTATGTTGTTTTGGGAGGCAAGAATGCTAGAATTCATTTTCAGCTTTATGTCAGATTTTCTGATGATATTTGGGTACAATCATTCATTCCATTTTTTTTACCAGTTGTGGTGGTTTAGTCCAGTGTCCACCAAGTCATAAAATCATTCCCCCTCCTAAACTGGACAGAAGAGAAAGAGAGAAATATAAATACAGCTTGTGAGTTGAGATAAGGACGGAGAGATCACTCAGAAATTAGCATCCCAGGCAAAACAGACTCAACTTGGGGAAGCTGAGTAAGAAAAAGGTTTGATTTATTAAAGGAACAATAAGAGCAGGGAGACAAGAAATAAAACTGCCTTAAAAACACCTCCACACACCCCTCCCTCTTCCCAGAACTCCCTTCTCCCTCAGCGGCGCAGGGGATGGGGGATGGGGGTTGTGGTCAGTTCATTATAAATGGACTTTGCCTCTGCTTCTTCTCAGGGACAGGCCTCCTCACACTTCTCACTGCTACACTGTGGGATCCCTCCCCATGGGAGACATTCTCTCATGAACTTCTCCAGCATGGGTCCTTCCCATAGGCAGAAGCTCCTCACAAACTGCTCCAGCATAGGACCTCCCACAGTGGTAGTTCCTCACACCCTGCCCCAACGCGGGTCACCCACCAGGAGAACAGTCCTTCAGATACTGACTGCTCTAGCCTGAGTCTCTCACAGGGTCACTCTCTTCCCATAGACTCCCAGATCTTGCCAGGAACTTGCTCCAACACAGGCTTCCCACAGTGTCACAGCCTCCTTCAGGCATCCACCCACTCCAGCTTGGGGTCCTCCATGGGTTGCAAGTGGATCTCTGCTTCCTAGTGGTCCTCTATGGACTGCAGGGGGACAACCCGCTTCACCATGGCCCTCATCACATATCACAGAGGAATCTTTCTTCCAGGACCTAAACATCCTCCTCCCCCTCCTTCTCCACTGACCTTGGTGTCTGCAGAGATGTTCTCACATTCTCACTCCCTGTTGTTGCTGCTGTTCAGCCACTGCCCAGCAACTTCTTCCCCTTCTCAAATACATTATTCACAGAGACATTACCTCCATCACTAATTGGCCAGGCCTGAGTCAGGTGCAGGTTCCAGCTTAGAACTGACTGGTCCTAATCCTATGAGCTACAGGGGAAGCTTCTGGCAACTCTTTGTTTGAAGAAGCCACCCCTGTAGCTCCCCCTGCTACTAAAAAAACTGGCCCAGGCAAAATGACTACACTAACACGGGATTTTCTTGTGTGCAAAGTGAGGATCTGTTATGGATTTGTGTGAAGCCAATATCTGCTTGGTAATAGGGGGAGGGGGCTACAGTGCTTGTCCTCTCTAAGTAGGTCTTGAAACATTCCCTGGCTCTGTGGTGTACCCACCTCCAGCCTGGCTGGGCCAATCTGGCACCTCTGCCATCACTATTTTAAGATGGAAATCTGCAGCTGGAAGAGGAGGTAGAGGAGTGGTATAAGAAGGAGGCTACTATGTAGACTCTGCAGTCAGAGGAGGAAGTCGGAAGGAAGAGCACAAGACCAGAGTCCCCTCTGCAACTCGTGGCAAGAATGCAGGCT
This sequence comes from Colius striatus, assembly GCF_028858725.1. Taxonomy (NCBI): domain Eukaryota; kingdom Metazoa; phylum Chordata; class Aves; order Coliiformes; family Coliidae; genus Colius; species Colius striatus. Next base: position 20,926,472 of record NC_084790.1, read on the forward strand.
GTGCAATCAATGGAAAGCAATGATAGGACTGATGGTCAGCAGCAGCAGCTCTGAGTGAGTGTACTTGGACGGGCAGGAGACTGTGTGAGGAGGTAGCCATCTCACAGACTGTGTTGGAAAGTCTGTGTGCCACAGAGACCCACACAAGAGGTGGAGAGGAGCTGCAGCCCTCAGGATGAATGCACATCAGAGTGGCCTATACAGGACTGCCCAGCATGTGAGGGACACTGTGCTGGAACAGGGAGGATCAGTGAGTGATCCATCTGCCCTTAGGCAGGAAAAATGACAGAAGCCATCAGCAAAAGACTGAAACCTCCATTCCCTGCTTCCCTGAGCCATTCAGGGAGGGATATGCATGAGATAAAGACACCGGGATCAGGGCCCTGAGCTTGGGAAGAGGGGAGGGGTGGGCAAAAGGTGGTCTTAAAGGGCTGGTTGTGCTTTTCATCATTGTATCACTCTGTGTTGTTTTCTATTTGTTATGGTTTTTGGTTTTAGTGGTTTTGGTTGGTGGTAGATTAAATTAATTTCTGTTGTCTTCCCCAAGCTGAGTAGTCTTGTCTGTTTTGCCTGGGACTGTAAGTGGCAATGGCTAATCGTGGTCCTTTGTTCAATGGGCCTCAACCATGACAGTATTCAAGTTTATTAGGTAGCCATATAATACAAACAGATAATTTGATAAGGGCTGTTAAAAAATGTAAAGTCAAATCAAGAATTGCCTGTAATGCTAACTTTTGGAATAATTCTTACTAGTATGAGGCTTCCCTGGATTTGCGGAAGAGAATTTAATGATTCAATAGAAGTGAAAGCAAACCACTTTTATCTCTCATTCATCAAACTGGTAAGAATGAAATTACTTGTATTGTTCATCTAGGCTATCGAAGAAGTAATCACCTCAGTGTTATGATAAACCTATAGTTTCAGAGAACAGTTCAAAGAGGTACCTGCGTATAAAGCCAGAGCACTGGCTAAAATGTCTTCTGTTTATGAGACATTTCATATAGAAAACATCTGACACATCTGAAGCATTGACAGTATTAAAAAATATTGAGTATTTAAAAAATTATTGAACTCATTTTGTCAGCACTGGTTTAGTAAACAGGTAAAACTGCTTGCTTGGAAGTCTAACTGATTTTCTACAGAAAATTAAGAAAGAGATTTTTTCTCAGCAAAGGCTATAGAGAAGAAAATAGAATTCTTGCAAAACACTGGAATTTAGCCACTGTTGGTATGTTTAGGTAATCTTAGCCAATCTGAGTCTTCAACACAATGCACATGAGTTTGGGTAGTTTGGGGCATATACAATCCAAACCAGGCAGTTTCTGGTCTGGAAGTGATACAGCTCTGAAAATTTGAAATGAGGATAATTACTTTGTTTACAGGACCACATCAGTTCAGTTATATGGTTTTCTGACTAGTAGGATCAATGAGAACAATGGGTGTAACAGCTGTACAGCTAATTCCATACTGTACCTGAGATTTTGGCAAAACTTTTTCTGAGGAACAGAAAGGAGACCGGTAAATTTGTCTGCTGACTGACAGAGTATCCACATAGAAATACACTTACTGGAATATTTCAAGAGTTTTACTAAACAAAACATAATATCACATGACATAAATTTGACTATTTGAATACCAATAATAAGGTCTTCCTAAAAGTTGTCATTCTTCATAATTTCTTTATGGATATTAAACCTTTTTACAAAGAGTGTAACTAGCTGTGGCACAAATTATGATGAGGAAATTATGGATCACTAAGAAGTATGTACTTTTCTGAATACCTGCAGAAAAAAATGTCAGTGACATTAGAAACTCCCAAGACTTTGCCTAACTCATTTCCATTATTCTAACTCCTAGCTTCTTATTCTTCCTCCTAAGTTCTTCAAAACACACTTCAGGTGTCTGAGTACCCAGAATTGTTAGCCGGTGATATGACTATTGCTTTATTAAAGAAACATGCTTTCAAATTAAACAAACAAAAAAAGATCTGATGTTTATATGCTAATTTACCAGGTGGGTAGAAATGAGGAGAGATGTATGCCCAAGTCAAATGGGTCACAGCAGTTTAAAAAGGATGAACTTGCTCCACTTGCTCTTTAAAAGCACTCAAGTCTTACTCCTCATCCTGTCTTCTGCTCACTAACAACCACTATTAGAAGATCTGGGCAGTGGAACACATCTTTTATCCTCTCACAGGAAGGCGTTGCCACTCTCTACTGCCCAGGAGTTCCCAGGACAGGAGATCCAACAGGGAGAACACCTGGCCTCACCCTCTTCCCAAATCCCAATCTAGTCACTCCCAACAAGCAGACTCTTACTGCTCATGTGCGTGTGCTGGAAGAGCTTGTATCCGGACCCCTGTTGACTGTGCCTGCAATATCTGGAGGCAGGAGTAAGTCACTGGGTTGTGCTTTCAGGGCTCTTGACAGCACTTCTCAATGTCTGGCCCTAAAGATGTTGGCTGTGTTTCCCTGGTTGCTAAGGGAAAGCAGCTGCTGCCCTCTACTCTTGCATTGAGACCATAGCTGCAACATCAGACTGCACCTGTCCAGTCTCCTGGAAAGCTCATTCTGACATTGCCAATGTGATTCTGTGTCTTTACCAAGTCTACTTCAGCTTACTGATACAATCAACCAGTAGAAAACCAGGCTTCCCCATCTGTGGAGGACCTATCCAGTTCAGCAAGTTCTCGGTGAGGGTGGAAGGGGACTTTTTAGAGTACAAAAACATACCTACTCAGAACCATCAGATGGCAGAGAGCTAGATAGGAAGAACTTTCAGACACCTAGATGCCCATAGCAGCCATTGTCCTGTGACGTTCCTTACAACCTTTTCCCAACCTATGCCACTCCTATATGAGGTGGGGTCTGTAGGGATAGTGCCCAAGATTGCCATTTCAGGCCTCATATCTGACATCTGGGTTACCATTTTCAATGGCCATCCTAAAACTCTTGAGCTTGTGATGCCCTGGCTGTAATAAGAGCAGCAGGAAGTTTATGGGACCCAGTGGTGACAGATGGTTGCAGAAGAGGCATTCATCATGACTGTCGTGGTTTGGCCCAGCTAGCACAGCAGCACCACAACAGTCTCTCGCTTGGTGCCCCCTTTCACCCCCACCCTTGTTAGGATGGCGGAGGCCCCAGCAAAATGGGAGTAAAAAGATAAGCAAGGTTGTTGTGGATTGAGACAAGGGCAGGGAGGGCTCGCTGCCAGTTACGGTTTTGGGCAAAACAGACTCCAGTACTCGACTTAGAGAGGAAAGTAGGAAAGTTTATTCTACAAGAAATAGAAAGGAATAAAAGCAAAAAGGGAGTAGGATGATGAGAAAATGACAACCAGCACTTTAAGATCTCCCTCCCCCATCCCTCCTTTCTTCCTGGGCCCAGCTCACTGCTCCCGATATCTCTACCTCCTCCCCCACAATGGCTCAGGGGGGCAGGGAGTGGGGCATGTGGTCAGTCTCTCACAGATGGGCTCTACCCCTTCTCTCTGCTCAGATGAGGACAACTCCTGGCATTCTTCCCCTGCTCCAACACGGGGTTCCTCCCCTGGGACACAGTCCTTAATGAACTTCTCTGGTGTGGGTTGTTTCCAACAGCTGCAGCTTCTGCCGATACAGGGCCCCTCACACGAGACACGGTCCTTGGTCAATATCTCTGGCATGGATTCTTTACTGTGGTTGCAGTTACAGGGTCCCTCTCTAGGGACAAGGCCTCTTCTGGGCATAAGTTTAATGAGCTGCTTTGTCATGGGTTCCACCCTACAGCTGTGGATATTGGGTCCCTTCCTCGGCGGTCTGCTCCGGCCACAGTGATAAAGGGTCCCTCCCGTGGGACACAGCCTCCTCCGGCCATAGTCACTGTCCCTGGCTTGGGGCCTTTAATGAAGTGAATCGCTGCCCCTGGTCTGGGGTCAGCTTTAGCAAAATGAGTCTCTGCCCCGATGCAGGCTCATTATCAAAATGAATCTCTACCACTGCTGCTGAGTCTTTAAAGAAATGAAAATAAATCTCAGCTTCACCAGTTCTCTCCATAGAATGCAGGGGAGTCTCTGCTCCAGCACACCTCCTCCTCTCTTTTATCACTGGCGTTGGAGTCTGCATGGTTGTTTCTCTCACCGTTCCTACTCCTTGCACCACCACCAGCCAGAAGAAGAAGAAGGGGCAGAAGAAGGAAGAAGATGGAGGAAGATGGAGGAAGAAACCTCCTCTTCCAGCTTCTTCTTAAAAAGTGATCGTGGAGGTGTCTAATTGGCTCAGCCCCAGAAGTGGGTCTGGCTCAGAGCTGGGGAGAGTTGTGAGCAACTTCTTACAGGAGTCATCTTTACAGCCCATTCCCTCTTACCAGAAAAGGCTGTCATGTCAAACCATGACAATGACCAATCTGTGCCTCTTGATGCTGGACAAGCTGCAGTCCAACCTGCAAGACCATACAGCAATCTTCCTTCACTGGTTTATGTGGTGATTTCACTCCTGGCTAACACCAAAGCTGTTCTATGACGCCTCCTCCTCAGGACAGGGGAGAGGAAAATATAATGGAAGGCTCACAAGTTAAGGTAAAGACACAGAGATCACTCAGCAATTACCATCCCAGGTAAAACAGACTTTACTTGGGGAGAATTGGTTTGATTTATTAACAATCAAAACTGAGAGGAAGATGCTAAATAAAAACTGAATTTTAAAACACCTGCCTCCCCTCCTCCCTCCTTCACAGGTTTCTACATCCTCCTCCCAAGAGGTACAGGGGGATGGTGAGTAAGGGTCATGGTCAGTTCATAATAGATGGTCTTTGCTGTTGCTTCCTCTCAGGGGAAGGATTCCCCACACTCATCCTCTTCTCCAGCGTGGAGTCTCTCCCATGGGAGATAGCCCTTCGTAAATTTCTCCAAAGCGTGTCTTTCCCACAGATTGCAGTTCTTCATGAAATGCTCCAGTGTGGGTCTCATCCACAGTGATTCAGGGACAGACTATTCCAGAATAGTTCCCTCTCAGGGTCACAGGTCTTGACAGCTTCATGTGGAGTCACGGCCTCTTTCAGGCATCCAAACATTCTGTCATGGACTCCTTCTCTAGTTGCAAGTAGATCTCTGCTCCACCGTGGCCTCCATGGCTGCAGGACCAGTACCTGCTTCCCCATGAACTGTTCCTTTCTAACTTGTTTTGAACTTTGTTCTGTTAAAGTGCTCTTCTTTCAACTTACGTGGGCTCTTTTCCCTTCTCTCTGATCCACGCCGGGAGGGGGAGGAGTCGTGGTGGGTTTTCTTCCTTGGTTTCAGCTGGGCAAAACCGTGATATTAATTGGCACTCAATGTGGGGCACGAGTCTTTGGGGCTTGTGGCACTGGAGATCAAATTCAAGATGAGGACACTAAATAGGAAAGGTAATTGGCAAAACATGGATTGTGCTTCTGACCAATGGCTTTTTGGTGGTTCTACCTCTGGTGAAGGGATGAGGGGTGGCTTTTTAAAGCCTCCTTAAAAAGTGATTTGTGAAGAGGTGGAATGTCATGGTTTGACATGAAACTGTTTCTGGTAAGGGGGAAGGAGCTGTAAAGATGACTCCTGTAAGAAGCTGCTCGAAGCTCTCCCCAGCACTAAGCTGAGGCTGAGCCAATTATATATCTCCACAATAACTTTTTTAAAAGAAGCCAGAAGAGGAAGGTTCTTCCTATTTCTTCTTGTTCTGCCCTTCCTTCATTTCTGGCTGCTGTTGGTGTAAGGAGTTAGGAAACAGAGAAAAGCAATCATACAGACCCCAAGGTCAGTGAGGGAAGAGATGCAGGTGTACTGGAGCACAGACTCTCCTGCATCCTGCAGAGAGGACTGGTGAAGCAGAGATTTGTTTGCTCTTCATTAAAGACCCCACATCAGGGGCATTAATTCTCTTCATTAAAGATTCCATGCCAAGGGCAATAACTATGGCCAGAAGAGTCTGTGTCCCATGTGAGGGACCCCATATTCACAGAAGCTGTAACTCTGGGAAAGAACCCACGCCAAAGAAATTCAATGAAACTGCCCAGAGAAGGCTGTGGCCCATGTGAGGGACTCTGTATTAGCAGAAGCCATAGCTTCTGGGAAGAACCCACACCAGAGAGGTTCATTAAGGATTGTGTCCTGGGGGAGGGACCCCATATCAGAGCAGGGGAAGAATGCCAGGAGTCATCCTCATCTGAGAACAGATTAGTGGCACAGCCCATCTGTGAGAGGCTGACCACATTTCCTACCCCACCGAGCCGTTGAGGGGTGAGGAGGTAGAGATATCGGGAGCAGTGAGCTGTAGCCATGAAGAAAAGAGGGATTGGTGAGGAAGATCTTAAAGTACTGGTTGTAATTTTCTCATTCATTTCTCATTCCTTTTTGCTTTTTGTTCTGTTCTGTATCTTGTACGTAGTAGAATAAACTTTCTTTACTTTCCTCTCTAAGTTGAGTAGTAGAGTCTGTTTTGCCCAGAACTGTAATTGACAGCGAGCCCTCCCTGCCCTTGTTTCAATCCATAATATCCTTGGTTACCTTTTTCCTCCCATTTCACAGGGACCTCTACCTACACTCTACCTGGTCAGATGGGCCTAATCTCTTCCTAACAGTCCTGAAAAAGTCCCATAGTCATAAAAAAATCAACTCTGTTGCAAATCCTAGTTTTACAAACCCTTGTTGACCTGCAAGAGAGATCTACTTGCAAAAGTTGATCTAGCATGCTAGTTGATCTAGCATGCAAAAGCTGAATTAGGATGAAAACATGAGAACAAAAGTTTTGTTGAATATACTGTCTCTCAAAAGTTGCCAGAAATTGAGATCTCATCTTCTGTGGTGTCATCATTTCTGAGACTCTACTTGACATGCTGTAAACTTGATTCACAGAAAGAAGAAATATAATCTCTTATTGGAGAACATGTTATAAAAAACCTCATGTACACTATCCCAACTATACCCTGAAAGAAGACTTTACTTCAATGTAATTATATCCTATGTACTATTCTACAGTGTTGCACATAATGACATTTCCTTGATAGACAATTTCACATGAAGAGCATGAGGTAGTCTGCAGAATTTTTTTTAAGAAAATACTGAAAACATAAAACCCAAGAAAAATCACTAACCAAACCTTTTCCATCAAAACATGTTTTTTTTTTTTTTTTCCCACCACAAAATGTGAGATACTTTAGATGGAAAGTCACAGGTTTTTTATTTATGTGACACTCCTGTCACAACTGCTTCTTCCAGTTCCAAAGGGATCAATTAAAGGGACAACAATAGTACTTGAATTTGTACATTGTAATTGTACATTACCTTACCTATCATCTAGAAATGATGACACAGGACTACTTCTTCCATTTTACCCCTATATGTGAAAGGACTCTTCTGCTTGGAGAGGTCTGACTCCTAGGATGTCTACTGTATTTTTCTGTTGATCAAGAAATTAGTTCGGTGATTCACTGAAAGGATAGGAGAGTTCAGAATAAAGTAGAACTGCATTTTGTTAGAGGAGAAGAGAAAGCAATAAAGCACCTAAAGGGACACTCTACATGCCTTCTTCAAGAATGTCAGTGAAAAGCACACTAAAGACTTTGCAATGAAACACAGATGTTGAAATATCATGTTATATTTATTCTGACTATTTTTTCCTCCTGAAAATTTTCCCGGGCTTTGCTGAAAGATTTTCCAGATCTCCATTGAAAAATTTTGTTGATCTTTGTTGAAAGCCTGAAATCCAATGACAGAACATCTTTTATTTTTCAGTCTTCATCTATTTTTTCCAGTTTTCAATCTTTCTTAAGGTAGTGATTTAATTAAAAACAGGAGTCATTAATGGAAAAATCTGATACAAAAAGAAGTAGGTTCACTTATCATAAAGCATTATTCAGAAAACAGGATTTTATGTTATCACACAAATCTACATCATTAAATTATTATGTCATCATATCCTTAAAGACATTCTCTTTTTTATGATTTTTTTCTTCTGATTTTTCAATCCATTCACATAATAAGTTGCTACTGGCTCTACTCCTGATTGAAGTTACTTACCACAGTCTTTCACTTGTTCTTGGTATGAATCATCCTTTATTAACAAAGCTACATTTTTAAGAACAATGTAAGTTTTTGGGAACTAGATCCAGATTTTGCTATTGTTTACAATGATATTACCATCCTCACTGAAAAATTGTACAAGTTAGACTAGATATGGTGCAGAATCAAACTTCCTGTATTGTTTTACTGTTGGTTTTATTTATCTTGTTGTCACTATGAAAAGAATATCCTTTTGTTTTCCCACAGCTTTAAGTCAGACATACCACTGGCCAAAGTTGAGCTATCCAGGGATATTGGTAGCAGGTCCATGACAACATATTTAAGAAAGAGTAAAAAAGTACATCAGAAGACCTGTGAGAGAGCAGTGAAAAAACGTGAGAGAAACAACTCTGCATACACCAAGGAGGAGGGGGACCTTTGAAGGAGGGGAGGAGGTGTTCCAGGCCCAGAGCAGAGATTCTCCTGCAGCCTGTGGTGCAGCCCATGGTGAGGCAGACCCTACCCCTGCAGCCATGGAGGCCATAGGGGAGCAGATATCCACCAGCAGCCCAGAGAGGACACCATACCAAAGCCGGGGAGGCGGGGGTGGGTCCTGAAGGAAGCTGCAGCCCACAGAGACCTCTAGCAGAAGTAGACTCCTGGCAAGAGCTGCAGCCTATGGAGAGGAGGAAGAGATGGGTTTAGATTTGTTCTTATTTCTCCTTTTGTTACTCTATTTTCAACTGGCAATAAATTAGTTTCCCCAAGTCAAGTCTGTTTTGCTCATGACAGTAACTGCTGAATGATCCCTCTGCATTTATCTCAACTCACAAGCTTTTTGTTATATTTTCTTCCCTGTCCTGTTGGGAAAAGAGAGTGAGAGAGTAGCTTGGCATGCAACTGTCATCTCACAAAACTTTGCCAGTTGCCAGAATTTCCTGGCATTCTGGAGTATAGCTATTCTGCCAGTATTTTTTTGGCAAGGAGGTCCTGTGTTTTCCCTCTTTAGATGCATTATTTCTAAAATGACTGAGAGACTAATAGTATAGTATCAACAGCATAGTTTCCATAAAAGTACAGTGCTTACCTCTCAACCTATAACCTAACAAAGCATAGACAACATGTACATTTTCTATTCTGCTTTCAGCATATTTATCTCTGTGCCATGGAAGCATGAAGCACACAAAGGTAGTACAAAGAAAAGTAGAATGATTCTCCTTTGCCCAGTGCATTGAATAATTCAAGACATTTCCGAATGTGTCCCAAATAGCTTCTCTCCACTACAAGCCTTTAAAATTATTTCTTAGTAGCTTAATGAAACCAAACAAAACTTTTAACCTGAGGAAAAAAATCAGTCTTTAAACATTATTCTTATTTTTAGGTGTACTACTGTATATTCACAGCTAAAATCCTAATCAAAATCTAACGTGGCCACAGACTGCTAACAGAAAACTCTGCACTGCCAACATAGTGCTGTAGAGAGATCTCAAGGCCAGCTCAACATGAACCTGTTTAAATCTTCCAGCTCTGCTACCATCATATTCCTTCTGTAAGTGAGCTTACTGAGAAACAAGTGGTCTGAGAAGCCATGTGCAGGCAGAGGCATGATCTTACTCAGCTTCCCATTTCTAGTACTTGTGATAATTAATTTAAAAACTCTGAGTATTAAAGGAAACTACCCAGTATATCTTTATAAAAGACATAGAATCATATTTTTTAAATGTATGTACATTTCATTCATTTAAAGATACATTGATATACTTCATGTGTGTGTGTGTGTGTGTGTGTGTGTGCATGAGTGTGTGGGAAGGGAAGGGAAGGAAAGAAAGAAAGATATGTCTTACTAACTACGGAGAAGGCTGTGCAAGATAGAGAAGAGTTTAAACTCTGCCTCACTCTTGAACTAAGAAGTTGAATTATCGTTTAGAAAGTAGGGACTGCTGTTGAAGCGACATTGCATCCTTTTTTCACATCTCTGTTTTGAGACTGTATTGGTAAATGAAGTAAATTTTGTGTATCATATATACGAAATACATATGAATTCATTACTTGCTCCTATGAATATCCAAGTTTTTATAATTTTGTTGTTTCATTGTTGGTTCAGTTAAAAACTTGCAAGTATAGGTACAATGGGACATGAGTTTTTCAGTTGCCATAACAAGTACTTTTATCACAAAGAATACAGTAAAGAAAATACAGGAATTAGTTAAAGCAAGCTAAGCATTGCTCTTATATAAAGAAAGAATCTGTAAAATGAAGCTGAGAATGACACAAACAGCAAACACCTTACACTTAGGCAAACACCAACAGTGCCTGAATGGTGAGTGAATTGGTGTTAAGAAGCCCCAAATCTGCAACTCTACAAAACCTGACTTACTATTTAACACAGGAATCAGTCTCTCTCATTCTGCTGGTTTAGCCCTGGCTGGGTACTAGGTGCCCACCAAGTCGTTCTATCACTCTCCCTCCTAAACTAGACAGGGGAGAGAAAAATATAGAGGTTTATGAGTCAACCATCACAGGAAAAACAGACTCAACTTGGGGAGAATTGGTTTGATTCATTAATAAACAGAGCAGGGAAATGGGAAATAAAAAACAAATCTTAAAACATCTCCTCTCACCCCTTCCTTCTTTCCAGGACTCTCCTCCCACCTGGCAGCACAGGGGGATGGAGGATACAGTCAGTTCATTACAGATGGACTTTACCACAGCTTCTTGTCAGATGGAGGCCTCCTCAAACTTTCCACTGCTTCAGTGTGAGGCCCATCCCATGGGAGATAGTTCTCCATAAATTCCTCCAGTATAAGTCTTTCCCACAGGGTAAGAATTGGGAAATTCTTGACATTTATTCAGCTGCTACTAGATTTAGGGGCAGGCAAATTAACATCAGTTCCCATTTTAAATATTCATTATTTGTGACATCTTAGTTATGTCCTTTCCTGTGTAAGGTGTTGGGTCTCTGTTATACATGACTACTTACACTGATTTCACTTAAGATTTAGAGTGACCTTCTATTGCTTGGACAATATTATTTTAGATTAATATTTTATGTCAGTTATTGTATGATTTTTAACTTTCTATTCATGTTCTTTTTCTTTATTTTTAGTTTACAGAAGCACATAAAAGAAGAAAAATGAATGCTTATACACACAGAAGTACAGACATTTATATTTATACACAAAGTAAATATATACACAAATATTACAAATCTACAAATCTTACCACTTTCGAAACACAGGAAAAAAAAATCCTAAAATAAAGACACTGTTCCAAAAGCTTACTTGTTTAGAAAAATACATAACCTTAAACTCTCAAACAAAAAAAATACTAAACCAAAATGGAATTGGAGTGTCATAGGACAATGGATTGTGACCATGCAGTCCTTGCTTGCTCATCCCCAGACACCAGCAGATGGGATCCTGTGGTGTGTAGCTGCAGGGAATTGGTCTATCAAAAGTAAATGGACCAGTTCAGGAGAGAAAAAAACCTTGGGCATACTGAAGTGTGTGTGAGTGAGAGAAAAATAGATGTAGTAGGAGTAGGAAAGCTCTTTTCTTCCCATTCAAGAGATGTGAGTTATGCTGCTTGCTACTGTATTTTTCACCCAGACTGACTGGAAGCAAAAAGTCAGATGTCATGTGATTTATACTGCAAATCTCTACATTCAAACTGACATAGAAGATTCTTGCAGTTTGCTGCAAGTCTTTTCCCACGACTCAGGAACGGTCTCTGCTCTGCATTTGCTTTCCTGCCTAGTAGAGGACCATTGTTGACATTGCTGTGTGCTGCCTGCAATGGCAGGTTCTCAGAAAATCCTTCCACTGCCAAGATGCTCATGAGGAGGGACTGAGTGGAAAGTTCACTCTTTTTAAGTTCACTGCAATCCGCAGTGAAGTGAATTGAAAACTGTCTGAATAGACAGGCCTGAAGGGTGTTGATGTGACATCTACTTTTCTTTAGGCCCTTTCTCTTCATATGCAGGTCTAAGGAGATATCTTCTGGGCACTCATGCGCTTGGCTCTCATCCTCTGAGCTGTATAGTCGTTGATGGAATGCTCCCTGTCTCCTCCTCAGCTTCTCTGGTGGCCATTAGGGACATGGACTGGATAGGTACCTGCAGTCTCTTTGGAATGTCCAAGCCCTTATCAAAGACCAAGTTCCCTCCACAGCTGGTCAAGTCAGAATGTGGGGTAATGGTCTCTGCAGAAGAAAGTGTCCACCTGCAAACACTCAGTATTTCCTTCTGGTGCTGCCACTGGACTTAAGGTCTGGTATCATGCATACTTCATTGATCACAACTTCTAACCCTTTCACTGTTGTCATGATAACCTACCTGATCTACAGGTGGAACAGTAGTACTCCTAGTACAAGAAGTTGCCACCTTGCAGCTTTTGTCATTGAAGAACTGTGAATTTCCCTAATAGTCACAGACTCTGCCTGTCCCTCCTTTTCCACCACTGAATGTTTCAGCTCCATGATTGCTAGTGTAACACCACCATCCCTAAGCACACATACACTGTTTTCAGCAGATATTCTGTCTCCCTTTAGTATGAACAAACTGATACATATGTTGCCTGCTTCTGCTAAAAAATATTCTAAAAGTATACCTCAACTATGTCCTTCTCCACACACTTTCTGTGAATCTCTGCTGAATAGTTTAAGATAAATCCGTTTTTGCTTCTGTTTCTTCTGCTGTAACTCAGTTTTACGTAAGAAATCCATACATAGTACTTTATCTCTCCATATCCTAACATTCTTGAATATAGCACTAGTTCCGTAAACGTCAAAGTATTTCCTTTCTTTGAAGAATTTTCTCTTTGTTTTGAGGAGTATTGTCAAGTATACATACAAGATTCTACCAGCTCCATGACAAAGCATTTAACAGATGTTTGTTCTAAGCTGAAATGTGATTCCATCCTTGAAAAAAAAATAGTTCTCAGGAGAGAGATTGCAGTTTTCTTATTGATCATTACTTACAGTTTTATGTTTTGTTGCTGTAATAATCTACTACCATTCTGTCCATCTCACTCTACTGTAAACATGATAAAAATTCTTCTTGAATAATAAACTAGGAAGAAAAAATTATCGTTCTTAATCTTTTTGCACAATTGCAAGTGATCATTCTCTTTTCAGTCTTTTCTATGAACAGGGGAAAAAGTTTCACAGATATCACTTCAAAGAGCACTTGTGGCTAACAATGTTTGTTAGCCTGATTCAGTTATCTGGAGTTGAAATTCATTCTAATAAATGCTATATTTGTTAATGTCAAAGTTTTCTAGCTTTCTCATGCCTTTCTAGCTCTTGTATAAAACTGATGTTCACAGTACCTGGAAACAACCTAAAAAGTTTGCATGTAGGTGTGGTAAGAAATGGGTTTTTTTCCACTTTAATTTTTTTATCTCTATGTCCTTTAATAAGAAACAAAAATTCTGTTTTCACCTTATATTTAATGGTTCTGTCTTTATGTGTTCTTCTGGTACCTTTGGAAATTCTGCAGTCAGAGAGACATGTGAATGGATTAACACTTAAAACATTATGGGGTTCTGCTGCACAGAAGCATCAGCAGGAAACTGTAAGTCAGCAGTGAAATAACCCAGCTAAAAACATCAAGGGATTAATAAATCATTCAGATGGTCAATTCAGATAGCTATCTCCAAACTCATATCAGTCTAGCTAAGAGTGACTGTAAGCATAAGATAGGTATAACTACATAGAATTCTATGATTCTACAGTAGATATTAGCCTTCCAGTTCTTCCCATTTATATAGTCGGTTTAATATTGTCTTTAATATTCCTCAATTTAAGAACTGAGACCAAAAAAGTGTCTCTTCCAACAGTATTCCTACACAACATTATTTGTAAATCAGTTTAGTATGTTTTAAATGGACTTTGAAAAAAACAGATTTTAGAGATGGTCCTTCATATGACACTGTCTTTGAAAGCAAATAATGATCGTTATTCTTATACTTCATTAATATGTTTATATTTTTTATTATTTCCATGACTCAGAAAAGTTCAAGGGTTAGGGAAAAAAACCAAAAACAGCTTATCCAAAAAATTGACACAGATGATAGAGTCATAAAAAATTAATCTTAAAGAATATCTCAATATTTATGTACTAAATCTCACAATCCTTAATGTTAATTCTACCATCTCTCTCTCTCTATATATATATATACACATATACACTATTAGGAACCATAAATGAGTCTCTGGTTCTAAATGCTAATGTGGCCAGCTTTTTTCTCAGTATACCAACTGTCCTGATCACAGCTGCTAAACGACAGCATACATTTGATGAGCAATCATAACACTAGAATTTATAGTGTATTTCTAGTGTTTTCTGGTGAAAAGAGGGGGACAGAAGCCATCTCATTCTTAGGAAACAAACCCGTTTTCAACACAGATATAATAGAAGAACAAAGCTGCCCATTGCTAGAGAATTGTAGGTATTGAGCAATTTCCCTTGTGTAATGAGGATACAGGAAGGAGCTCAAATATATTAGTACTGTCAGTGCTTCATTATTCTGCTTGAACCTTTTCCAGTAGCAGTTTCTCCTTTGGTAAAATCCTTCTTCTGAGTAATAGTGGATGCAGTCAGTTCATGGAGCATGCAAAGATCACTCCATTAGCTTTAGTAACCATTAACGTTATCAAATTTCTAAGCTGCTAAATGAGTATCTGCAGGATGACGGAGATATAGGAGGGTTCCATTGAAGCTGAAAATCAGCCTAATGGAAATCCCTAAAGAGGTCAAACATAAAAAAAACCCCAAAACCTGACATACTTTGGGAAGAAGCTATGTCTCTGGATTTGCAAACTGCCTATCAGAAGACTGTGAAGTGTGTACAGTCTCCCAGTCTCAGAGATGGAAGGGACACCTGAATGTCTCAGCATCTTTCACATTTCATTTAAAACGGAGGAAAGGTGAAGGGAAACACTTCAGCATACAGAGAGGGGGAAGGCCTGAGGGAGAGGGCTGTGACTCCTACAACCTCAAAGTACAATCAGCAGCTCCTATGAAGGTTTTCACTATGATCCAGAGAAAGTGAGCTGACTCAGGAAACCCTGTTCCCAATAGATGTAAGACTGACTCATTAGTAGAAGATGATTCCTTCATAGTCTAGCCAAAGTCTTTGACTGAGATCACTGAGCTTCCTGAGATTTAGTGCCTCTGAGCTAGCTTCGCTGTTGGATCTCAGAGAGAGATACCAGTTTTATGCTACACAGCATGCTATGGGAATTTACATCACTATGGTGGAGATTTACCATATGGTGGAGTAAAAACTGCTGCTATGATGAACAAGAGCCATGACCTCTCTTTCTTCATATATTATCCTGGAAATTTCTTAACAACAACTTAAACCTCAGAAACTGTATTTAGACATCTTTTCCTAAACAGTAATGGTATTCCTCTTTATTAGCTCTTGCAAATGATCTTTTGCTGAGGATTGTCAATAGCAATAACATTAGATTGTTGACATACGGCTGATGTAGTTTTTTTACCTGCTAGCCAAGATAATATTTTAATGGAGATTAGAATAATTTTGGGGGGAAAAAGCTTGAATGCTACAATTCTCTGTGTCATTTCCCTAATGTTCACTAAATTATGAACAATGTGGATGGAGACTTCGAGTCTCTTCCATTTGATGTTGTAGTGTTACATCCACAAATGCTAGTAGCCACAAATCCAATTAGACTTAAACTCCCTCTGGTGAAATCCTGAGCTTTATCACTTGATAAACTCTTTAAACCCCTCCAGCACCAAGAAAAAAACCCAAAATACTGGTGATGTGTGGAATTTCTTAACATATTTATTTCACTAGATTTAATTTTGTTTGGACTCAAAAATCAGTATTTGCTCCAGTAATTTTCAGTTCACAAATAATAAAATGCCCAGTTAATCTTTCCCTTCACTGCTGTCCATTTGTGTCATGTATATTTTTTTAGTGATGTTTCATTAGCTTCAGATTGTTTCTTGAAAGTAAAATAAAAGTAGTTTTATTTTCTTTTCTGCTTGGACTATGATGAAAGTTTCATGGGAACACATTCAATACTATAATGAGAAGTAACCCAGGAATAATTGATACAAACCAAAGGGGGTATTTAACTGCAAACATTGCAGTTTACAAGCAAATTAATTGGTTGTTGGTTGTACCTAGGTGGCCAAGTCATCATTAATTTAGCTTACTCTCCTATGAATTCCTGTTCTTAGCTTTTTCTGTTGTTTCCTGAAGAATTTCCAAAGAAATTTCACTCTGTACAAAGGAAAGAGAAAAAAATCTGGTATAGGTCATAGATATCTTTATTGGAGATTCCCATAAATTCCTTAAGAGGAAAAGGATGATGAGGTGGATATCCCTACTTTGCCTTAAGAGGTTATATAAGGCTTATACAAGCTTTCCTTAAGGAAAATGACAGCCATTACCATCCTATAAGAACTTGGATTGACATTCAAGTATGTCAGTATACACAAAAAAATCCCTAGAAATGTACAATAAAAAAGTTTAAGTTTCTCAGGAAAAATGGCTAAAGGCAGATAATTTTTGTTTCCTATCTGGTCCATACACTTAGAGGTATACAAACTTTTAATCTGTTATCTGGAGGATCAGATATATTCAATATCTATTCTCACAGAATTCATATTGTATTCAGGTTTTTATTCACAGGCTTCTCTCTTCTACTCTTCCTCATCTCCCCCCAGTAGATTGATGTAGGTACTTTGAGTTACGTTTAACACTTTTTTTGTAAACTCCAACATCTTCTATCTGAAACAACTAGTAAAAATTTTTCAGTCTTCTTAATGCAGTAATGCTCCACAGATATAACTGTAATTGTGATATTTGCTATGCAGTTTTAAAATGTTAAGTGAGATGTTCAGATTGTGCACTAATTCAGACTGTATCCCTGTATTTGAAATGAATGATTAATTGTCCCCACTGAATTCATTGCAGGTTGTTCAGGGTTCACAGCTAAACATGAGTAAATAATGACATGATATAAACAACATCAATCCTTCTAGCCTTAATCCTGCCAGAGAGCCAGCAAGTGCCAGCAAAAAGCCCAATATTAATGGAAGAATAGCTTCATGTAAGCCATATAAGGTCCAAAAGTGTTATTGGTAGCATTTTCAGCATAGTTACACAAGAGTTTTATGATCTATACCCATGTACCCTCATCAAACTTATGCTTAGGGAGAGATACATAGCCTCTGTGAGACTGTGGCTGGAAAGTGAGAGCTAATGGTTCTTCTGTTTCCAAATCCATTGTTTGTTCATTCTCTTACAGGTTTCTTTTCTGTAGCTGTGAAATCACAGTGATGACAGCTACCAGGACAGTCATTGAGTACATGGATATTGGATATCATAATTCCATGTTTAAATTATGAGAACTAGGTAGCATAAGTTTTGAGTTGGCCAAGTGTGATTTGGCAGACATCTGAAAAAACAGTATTTATGAATTAGACTGCAAGCCATGAGTTAATTCTGATAATGTACTGGGATAGGTTTGAAAATAGAAAAAAATAGTCCAGTTATTTAATTTAGGAGGAGATCCACATTTGGTCACTTCTTTTCAAGAAAAATAACAATATCACACATTGTACCCATTTAGCTAGTTGGTTAAATTATACAAGAGGAAGGTAATCTTGAACTCAAATAACAACGTGCATATGCAGAACTGATCCAGAAGTAGATTAATCTTTGTGACCTCTGCAACAAAAGGATTCATGGTTTCTCTTACTGTCTCTTCTACTTCTACTCATACTATTCTTACTTCCTAGTTTGTCTCCTTATTCAGTGTCAGGACTTAAACAACACTTCTGATTCATTTCATGCTAGCCTTGGTTACTTAGTATTAGAGCTGCTGTAGTCATTTGAAATAAAACAGGCAAATTGAGTTGAGGGAAGGCATTTAGCATTAGGATAAGGTAGTCTGATTCTTATCATGTTGTTTCAGGAAAATAGGGGTGGGCAGCAGCTGTCTAGTTTGCCCTGAATTACAGTGCAAAATCATAATCTCAATGATTTTCCTGTGAGCAAAAGGAAGAAGGAAAACAGTACTGATAAAGTTGGATGAAGTTTTCATTTCTTACATAAATATAAATTTCATCTTCATATCATTCTTTGATTGAATTTTCCTGATAGCTTGAAAAACACCAAGTGTTGAATACATGTGGCATTTCTTGTTTTAAAATGTTTACTTCTAGGGAAAGAAAAGTTTCTTTAATTTTGGTTTTGGTTTTTTTTTTTTATTTTGTCTAAGCCACATTTTACGAGGAAAAAATACTCTAAAATACATTTTTCCTGTGTGTACGACCACAGAAAGAGTTATTTAATAATATCCAGTGAAAACTGAACAACAACAAAAAAAGGTAAATGCTAAGGAGGTTGAAGCCAATACATGTGCAAAGTTTGTTGTACTCTTAATATTCAAATTTTTTTTCCTGACTCATATCCCAATAGCCCTGCCATATTTATATACATTACACATGCACATTTACCATATTCCTATAATTTCAGTAATAAACTACTACTAAGTAAAAACTCCAGGTCAAGACTCTAATACACATGAAGGTATGTGCATGTGAACTGTTTGCTGATGAGCTGCGAGAGTCATCTGAAGGAGCTTGTGCTCCCTATAAAAATGAAGATAGATATTTAGACCAATTCATGATTTTCTCTTGTTTGTTTCTGTTTGTGTTCTTTCAAATATCATTACATTTTTGGCTATGGATAGCTGAAAATCCAGGCATTTTAAAGATCCATTGCTTGTCTTTCAGCAGTCTATTTTTCTCTGTATGGCAAATGTTCTCTAATCTGCATGGCAGTTTATCATAAAAAGGGAATTGATGTAGTCTCTGTCACAAAAACTGAAGGCTGTTTACTTGTCTAATCACACACAGTACTTCAGTTGAGAAAATGTTTCCTGGTAGACAACAGAATCTTAAAATATCATGTCTTACCTATTTTCAATACACAGTACATCAAAAATAAGTATCAGCAATAGAGTAGCACCACATAACTTTCCTGATAAATGGAATACAAGAAATTAGTGTCAGTCACAACACATGAGGGCAAAATCTATCACCAGTCTTCCATTTAAGCCTTGTATTACTATGAGATTGGATTGATAGCAAGGGGGAATAAAGGAGTCTTGGTAACATACACAATGTTTGTTAACTGCAAAATACCCCAGCAACCCATTTGCAGTAAACACACCACCTTGTGTTGTTTCAGCGGAAACATACAATTTTTCCAAAGAAATTAGCTCCTTTATATTCCACACATTCTGAATTATGGCTAGACTAAGCTGTTTCCTTCTTCTGAATCTGGTAGCAAAAATTGACTACTTTGAAATGAGCTAAGTCTTGCAGTGGTTTCAGAGAGGCTTCTGTAACTAGCTCACTTTGTCTAAGTAAAAAAAAAAAAAAAAAAAAAAAAAGGAAAAAAAAAGAAAAAATGTTTAAAAACACAGATACCAAATGCAAAATTGGAACATGGATATTAATTCTTTTAAAATGTATCACAGCAGACTTGAAGAAGTTAAATGTGCACCATTATGTAGCTTAATGGCAAAGATGACATTTCAGTCTCCAAGTAAATCTTGGACATATTTAACAAAGAAATCTATTTCCCGTTTTTACACCCGTCACAAGATGCATGTCTTATATCTGTGATTATTCTTTTCTGTTTATTCTTTGAAAAAAATACATTAAATGGAAGCTTAACTAAATTGTTAAAAATGTAAGTAGCTCTTGATTTCTGCAGATCATTCCAGTGCTTCAGACTAAACATATCTCTATGGTTTTTTTTGTGAAAACAAAGCAGAAATTGCAGATGATTATTCTACTGAAGCAACGATGTTCATGCTTTCACTCACTCAGGTTCAAATGTCTCAATATACATGCACCCTGGAAGAAGTTATACTTGTTTAAAGTTGCAGCTTTGTTAAGCTACAAATGCGCCTTTTCCTCTGGTTACAGCTGTGCTAGTTTAAAGAAGATATTGCTGTTAACTGTGGAGCAAATTTGCCACTCAGATGAGCTTTCAGTGACCTTTGCAATTCAGTGTAATCTAATTCACTGAAAAACAGAGCATAGAAAAAAATAATCTTTGTCTGTGTGTTGAAGGTAGAAGTGAGTGACTGCTCACATTGACAATGGGGTTGACATTTCTTGAAGAAGGAGATATGCAACAAAGGCTCCCAGAGGGGATTCAGCTAAGAGGTGGAAAACAGAAACAAGTCCTGGAGAAAAGCTTCTCTAGCAGGCACAGTGACAGCTCTGCAGAGGATGTTTATCATATTCCTATCTAATTCAGAACTATAACATCTACAAACTAAACATCAACGTTCATGCTTGTGTGCTGCAAATTCGAGCCGTCCACAGTGCCTTACTCTGAGCTGAGGTGTGTTAATTGGCTTTGCACTGACTTAACAGCTGAGCATCAGCAGACAGATATGTTGTGCTAGGAGAGGTCAACCTCATTCATGGAATCAAAGGATGGGAACAGGTAGAGAGACTCCCGCTGTTACTGTCAAGGTGAATTTTTGCCTTCCGTGGACAAGACTGCTCTCACTGTTACAATCTCCAAAGTGTCAGTTCATACATTAGTAATTCAAACACTTCCACATTAGCATTAAGGAGAGTGAAAAGCATGTTTTACAGTAAACAGTGGATTTAAACACAGCCTTGAAAGCAAACAAAGTCATGCCCACTGGATAGGTTTTTATATCTATGAAAAATTTATGTGAAACTGTCTTTCCAATTTGGGAATACTTTGTGCTCATTTGTACAAATGTCAATGACTGCACAATATTTAAGGCAGCACATAAACATACTCAGAATGTTTCAGGTTCCTGTCAGGACAGCTGGGGTAACTTCTGATCTTTTCAAAGTTTCTGGTAAAGGGAATGTTATAAATATAAAGATATTTGGCCCCTAAAACAGCACAGTTGGCTTACAACTGGTTCCCATGTACCACCAAGGAAATCAAAAAAGGCTATGCCCGTGACTTTGACATTCAAGAACATTTTTTGTTACTTAGTTAATAAAGCAAGGTAGTCCTAGATTGCATAATGGATTGGGTTGAAACATTTTTAAATTGGGATGAGAACAGAGTGATACATGTAAAGTTGAGTAGCTTACCCACTGAGAATTTTAAGAATGTGCATGTTAGATAATTGGAGCCTTAATGGTACTGTTAATATGGAAATGATGTAAATGAACTGTCATTCAAACAATGACGTTAGTATCAAGTACACTAGGGATACTTAGCCAAATGCACATTACCAGTTAGGGAATTTTGGCAGTTTTTCTAAGGCATTACCTTAGACATCTGTCAGTAATTTTGTTCTGCTAGACCAAACAAGGTTGAAAGGCTGAAAAGGGAAATCTCATCACCAGCATTTGCTAGATTTGTTTGGAACATTGTTTCTTGTATTTGTGTAAATACAAATGGCAATGTTGATTTTAGATAGGCCAAGGATAGATCTCACAACAGTAATACACTGCTACTGGAATTAAAATACTCTCAAAATTCAGTTCCCTGGTATCCAAATATTAAATATGCTTCCTGGCTTTTAAAAAGACTCACAATTTTGACGCTTATTTCAAAATTAATAGTTCATCATCCTTGAGTAATTATTTTTGCATATTCTTTCAGTAACTTTTGGCAAAATATTCATGCTTCTGCACCAAATAGTAAAAATTATAAACTAATTTTGAAAACGGTAATACATGTCTCTGTTTCTTTTTTTTAAAGAGGCATAAATCGTAAAAGATACAAAAGAGCTGTCTTTTCACTTCCCCTTGTCATTCCAGATGTTTGTCAAACTAGATATCCAGGAAGTGGCTCAACTTGCTCAAAAGCAAGTACGTGGATTGATCATGCTAATTATTTCTGAATATACACAACTTAATTTTATGTACATCAACTTTCAGTACAATATGCTACTTCCCAAAAAGCATTAAAGAACCTGAGAATGTGGAACAAAATATTTCGAAGAATGTTTTTCCCGATCATACAAGTTCCAAGCACTAAACTTTCATGTGTTGCAATTCAGAAGCTCAGCAAAAGAAGAGGGTGGCCACATGTTCCTATGCCATCTGATCTAGGTGACCCTGCTTTTGCAGGGAGGTTAGACTAGTTGATCTCTAAAGGTCCCTTCCAACTGTAACATTCTACGATTCTATGATTCTATGAAAAGGGCATTAAAAAAAAAAAAAAAAAAACAAACCAAAACCCAGGGTAGTAACAGGGTAATTTGCGAAGATTTTTTTCCTTTTTTCTCCCTAAAACTAATTTGTATAGCAAACACAAGACCTCCAAGAGTGTGATGTATGTAGCAAGAAAGAAAAAAAAAAAAAAAAACAACTTTTTTTAGTTTTAGAGTCACACTGACGTAATCGTTAACTATTTTGTTTTAATTTCTAAATATTTATTGGGTTTCTTGCAGAGAAAACACATAGTATGAAATATAAGAATACAGGTAGACTTACAAATGAAAGATCATGACTTGAAGTGAATAATCTTTGTCCATTTGTTAAAAATTAATTTAAGATAAATATGTCTGTTAAATCATCAATCACTCTATAGCAAACCATAAACACTAATGTCCATTTTTAAAAAAGAAATCTAACTCTAATGGCTCAATTCAGAGAGACAATTGAAAGCGTCCATAAGTCTAAACAAGAAAAGTGAACTTACTAATTTCTAAGGACATATTTACAGTCCTAGAATAAAATTGAAACATTTTGACAAAGCAGAGTATGCTCATGAGAACAACCACTCCTAAAGAGTTGTATCTAGTCCAAAGCTAAGAGATAACACTTCCATTTAATCTCTGATAAAGTAAGGTAATTAAAGTAGTACTTTAAAATCAAGGTAAATTTAAAATACATTGCAGATTTGTGGCTGTCAATAATAGATAGGAGAGACTAGAAATTAAAGTTACTCATTTAGCATCAACACAGTGATATTGCATTCTTTATCACCAAAATCTGAAAGATCAAATCAAACAGGTGTGTTATGATTCTATATAGTTCAAAGTACTCAAATTCAGAGTTGGTCTTACAAATTTCTAGTGACCATCTCATTGGCCTGTCATTATTCGTCTGTCAAAGAAGATGAAAGGTTCAACAGGACTGTTGAAAAAAAACTAAAAAAAAAAAAAAAAGAAATTTACTCATCTGAAAACAATAAAACTACCCATTTTTACTCATTAAAGTTTGTTAACTTACTTAGGATTCCACAGCTGAATTGTGATCAACACAATATCATTTAGTACACATATTTTTTAAAAAATACCAAAAAGAAAATCCCAAAAACATATGCAAGTACCATGAAACTGAAGCTGAAAAAACAAGTAATAAAACTAGTGTGATTTATTAATTATTCTTGTTTGAAGACTCCAGTCTTTTATTTCTTATTTGTTGTACTATATACTGTAGTCCCTACTGATGAGTTACATTCATGTATTTAACCTCCTACTGACTTCTATGCACAAAACTGTGATTTCATATTGAAATTTGAGCAAATGTGACTTTATACAATTGTAGGCACTGGTAGACTATAGATCACTTTTATGGTGTGGCTAAAGCATGGAAAATACTAGGCAAACTCTTAACCATGCATCTGAATCTAGCTGTTTCCTATATTTTTCCTCTTTCCAACATGTCATCTTTGAGAGGCACAAAGTACTCTGTATAGCATCACTTAGAACGCAGTTAACTTAGAAGATACTCAATAAAGGGCATCAGCTAACATGTAATGTCGTCTGCGAGACATAGGTCTAAAGCATATCACCAGTGTAGTTTTTGTACATACAAATGATTGAGATTTCTGCCAAGGAATTGGCACAGAAATATAACCTACCAGTGCAATATCGCATATCATTGACTGAAAAGAACACAGGATCCTTTCATCAGTGAGAGCCCATGGAGAACTGGGTGAGAGGGACAGTAAAAGATACAGTACGCAATTTATCTTCTTATTTTGGGGTTTTTTTTCTTTTAAAAAGTTGGATGGGATTTTTTTTTAACGTATTAAAAACTTGTTCGGGTTAAGTTTGAGAAATACATCTTAAGTGCAGCTCTTTGGATCTTAGTGCAAAAGTGTGAGCTTTTCCTGTATTCAAAAGTGTAAGCTTTTCTTGTATTCAAGCATTGCAATAACTTTTCTGAAGTCTATAAAGATGTACCTGCTCGGGAGTTGAAAGAGAATAGCAACAAGACCCTACAAGGGACATTAACAGTGGGCTTGAAGAAAAGTCTCAACACGAGGCTCACGTTATATTTTGGACTTGAAACATCATGGCTGGAAACATCTTCTCTGTTACATTGAATGATTCTATGTTGCATGACCAGATAAATCAACAATGTTACAAAAAATTCAAGGCTAAGCTGTAAGAGTGTTGCAGGTCTGTGAAGATGATGCAGATAGAAAAGGAATGCCATTACCATGTATTCAGTCCATCTGACAAGGTTTCAAATAGGAAAATCTTGTTTCAAACTTTTTTGCTAACAGGCTAAAACCCACTACTAGGATCTTAAAAAAACAGTAGAAATGTTTCTAGCTGAATAATGCTGAGGAAGGCAGTTTTTAAAACGTCCTTTGTAAAAAATCTGTCTAGATATGGAACAGGACATAGTTAAACTGGTAAATCAGAGTTGGCCTACTAATGGATATTTTTCAGTACTTACTGTTACTAAATCAGAAAAAAATCCAAAAAAACAAACAAAAAAAACAGAAACAAAAAAACCAAAAACACCTCATACACCAGTTAAACTATTTTAGATAGGTGGGAAGGATCAATAACAAACAACAGAAGAATGAATAAGTTTGCTTACCTCTCTTAAAGACGAAATTCTCACACAATTCTAATCAGTTTGACTCTACACTCAGGTGATCCAAAAAAAGTCCCCCCTCCCTTATCTGTAATTATGATTCCACGTACTCACTATTCTTAGATCTTCAGGGATTGAGTAGACAGTTCAAACATACGTTAACTCAAAGACAGTGAGTTACTTAATTAAACTTATGCTACACATATAATATATGTAAATTAAATCAACAAGATGATAATGTGCTTATACATATAGTAATCCCTTTGGTTTCATGAAGGCTCAAGACACACTATTTTGGGCTCAAAGCACCTTACAGGATTGATTTCTTGAGGAGTTTCTTGGAGTATGAGAGCCCTTTGATAGAACAGAATCACTAAAGGTGAATTAATAAGATCTTTTAACTAATCCTCAATTAAGTTTGTATAATTTGAATATTTAGACCATATATGCATGTTTTTCCCAGAATTACTGATGGTGTGGGTTTTCAGAAACATTTGTAATCACAGAAAAAATTCCAATTTCCTTCCCACGTCTGTCAGCTGATGCTTCTTAGGTTGGAGCTTCCTGTACACACACACAGAGAGAATAATAGTCACTGAATCAAAATTTTGAGAATTTTTTTCTCAACAAATATTTTCAAGCTACCAAAAGATCAAATTAAAAATGTATTTTATTTCTGTAAGGCCTGCCTCAAGGATTTTACACTAGCTGTTATACCAATAGTAGAGGTGTTAAAAAACCCTGCAAGCAAATAATTACAGCTTCAATTATAGATACAATGGAAACATATTTAAAGAGATTACATGATGCATATTACAAAACAGCCTGAATAAATTCAGGTCATAACACTTCCTGTAATTTCTTTTTCCTGACTATTCAGATTTTTGCCTGAGGAGCAAAAGGAAGAAAGAATAATTACATTGAAATTAAGAGGAAAAACCAAAGACCAAAATCATCGCTTGTCTAAATCAGCTTTCATTTAGCAGTAGCTAAAGTGTACAGAGCAGATGTTAAAGTATATTTTCCAATAATAGAAAAAACAAAACAAAACAAACAAACCTTCAAGATGTTGAAAACTCTCTATATGATTCTGTATAAGAAAGTGCTATTTTAATGAATTAAATGTTAACTGGAAATCAGTTTACACAGTGTACAAGTTGCAACCGGGAGGGTTATACAAGTTTCTGTTTTCCATCAAGTTCAGTAAATGATAATATTTTTTCCATGGTAGAATAATCTAGCAAAGGCTACATGAATCTGGAATGTAATTTGATTAACGTTAGAGCCAGTCAGCATTTGATTGATTCAAGATGTGGAAAGGCAGTAGAGCTCAAAAACTGTACATCAAGTTCCTGATTAAACAAGACAGGAATCACAGGGTTGGTTAATTCTGAGTTATGTCACCAAGACCAGTTCCAACCCATCAGCACTGCAGTATTGCAGGAAAGGACATAAATTCCTGTACTCCAAACACATTGAAGTTTTTGATCTTGGCACCACTGAGAAGGAATTAAATTTTCTTGTTTTTGCTGTATTCCATATTCTGAAGTATACTTCCACAGGAAGAAAATGAAGGTGTGCAACTCAGAGTGCAGAGAATTTCCTCATCTATGACAGTGTGGTAATATATATATAAAGGGGAAACCTCCCCCACAAAGTGGAACTTGCACCTACCTTCTAGTTCCTCTTTGTTACAATGCTGCACATAAATTCCTTAAGGATTTTAGGATTGTTATGGACTTTACTTTCTTCTCAGGGATCATTCCCTGTGAAATTGTGGTTTTTAAGAATCTGGACAGCCATATGTCAGATGAAATTAATGCAAAATTCTTCTCAATATTATCTTTCAGGAAACTGATATTTGCTGTGTGTCCCAGCCTTACTCTCCAGAAAAAGGCAAGGAAATTCTTGACAAATCTAGACAAATTCTCCTGGTCATCTCAAAGAACATGCTGTCTGAAACAAAAGCATTCGTATAAAGGCTTTTATAATGATGGTACCTTCATTTTCTCATCTTGAGAAAGGCTCAGAGATAACAAGAATTACCAGCAAATCAGAGCAGCAGAGAAGTGTTCAGGCCAGCATGGACATGACCATCAGCACCATAAGCAAAACACACATGGGTAAGTCTTTGAGGGTCATAATACTTCCTTGTAGAATTTCCAAATCTAGTTCAACTAAATAAAATGTATTAGTATAGGAATATAGAATCATAGAATATTTTGAGTTGTGAAGAACCTTAAAGATCATCTTACTCCAACTACACTGCCATGGGCTGGGATGCTTTCTACTAGGTCAGGTTGTTGAAAGCCTCATTCAACTGGTTTCAGGAAAAAAAGAATATAGCAAGCTCTTTAGGAAGGAAAAAAAAAAAAAGTAAATAACAAGTAATACGATTTAATTTGATAGATAAGTTGAAGTAAATCTTTCATGATACCTATAATTTAACAAACTTGTGGTCAAAAGATATGTAAAATATTTCCAGACATATATAAGTAGGACATAACTTGCAGAGTTTTGCCTCTCTCTAGTCTATCACTTCAGAAAGCCCTAGAAAAAACTTTTGTCTTCTTGAATAGATCTTAGAAGCAACACTTGAAAAAAAAAAATCATAGATTGATTTTCCTATTATGCTTAAAAACAGCATTAATATTTATGTCCCAAGGAAGACAGCACAAAAATGTTAGGATAGGAATAGGCTTGACAAAGTAGTAGTAATATTTAAAAAGAAATCCTTCATTATTCTTCCACAGAAGTAAAGCAATCTAAAGTTACAAAAAAAGCCAATGATCTATTTCAGTTCAGTGGGACTGATGGGGAAAAAATTTCACAGTCCATTATCGGCATTTTGTACTGTTTTTTCTATGTTTAAAGAAACCCCTGATTTTTGGGAAATAAAAAAAGTAAAACTGATATTATGATTGACTTACACTTGGGCCTAGATAGGGAACTTGAAGAGAGTCAATAAAATTGTCCTGCCAGTGTTACGTAAACTGAGCTGATGAAAGCTTATGGGTTCTGGACTGATGTTCCTGAAGTAATATTTCAGGAGCAATGTTTAAATTAGCTTCTTTCCAACACCAAAAGCAAGGCCATGGAACATAAAATATATGTGTTACATAGGATTCATACCAAAACAAATTTGACTCAGAAATATTCATTAAGGACTAACTCCCATGGGAAGGACCACGTTGTTGTAGGGCAGGACGGAGAGGAGACTTCCTTTGCTTAGGTAGAAGAAGTGAGAGACCATTTGTGAAGGACTGATTGCAATCTCGATTCCATGCCTCCCTACATTGCTGAGCGAGGATAAGGTAGAGATATTGGGAGCTGAGAGCTGAGCCCAGGAAGAGGGAAGTAACGGAGGAAAGGTGGTCTTAAAGAGCTGGCTGAATTTTCTCATTATGTTATTCTGGTTATTTTTTTTCTGTGTTGTCTTTCAGTTAGTGGTAGGTTAAACTGATCTTTTTTCTTCTCCAAGCTGAATAATACAGTCTGTTTTGCCCAGGACCATAATTAGCAAGTGAACACTCATTGGATTTCCATGAGGCCCTTGGTTACCTTTTCTCCTCCCCATCTCATCACTAGGTTGGGGGGCAGGATGGGGAAAAAGTAGTGAAAGTCTATGTTTTAAGCCATGACATCATGTCACTTCACAGAATCACAGAATCGTATGGGTTGAAAGAGATCTCAAAAGACCAGTTAGTCCAACCCACTGCTCAAGCAGGTCCACACAGATTAGGTCACACAGGAACAAGTTCAGCAGATCTTGAAAAGTTCCAGAGAAGGAGATTCTACAAAGTTTCTTTTCAGCTCTTATCTACATCACTAGTTTCCTTTAGTTCTCTCATGAGTAAAGACAGACAAAAGAAGGACTATTTAATCTTTCTGTGCCTGAGGACTGGAGAAAGGTCATTGTCCTGTCAGTCTTCAAAAAGGGCAGGAAGGATGGCCCAGGAAACTACAGGCCAGTCAGCCTCACCTCCATCCCTGGAAAGGTGATGGAACAACTTATCCTCAATGTTGCTAATAAACATATGAAGGAAAAGATGGTTATCAGGGGGAGTCAATATGGATTCACCAAGGGGAAATCATGCTTGACCAACCTGATAGCCTTCTACGAGGGCACAACTGGCTGGCAAGATGAGGGGACAGCATCTTGACTTCAGCAAGGCCTTTGACATTGTTTCCCATAACAACCTCACTAAAAACCTCAGGCAGTGTGGTTTTGATGAGTGGACAGCGCTGGCTGAATGACAGAACCCAGAGAGTAGTGATCAAAGGCATGGAATCAAGTTGGAGGCCACTCCACTCAAGTGGAGTTCCACAGGGATTGGTTCTGGGGCCAGTCTTGTTCAACATTTTCATCAACAACCTGGATGAGGGGACAGAGTGTACCCTCAGCAAGTTGGCTGATGATACGAAACTGGGAGGACTGGCTGATTCCCCAGAAGGCTGTGCTGACATTCAGCGGGATCTTGACCGTCTTGAGAGTTGGGCACAGAGGAACCTCATGAGGCTCAACAAGGGCAAGTGCAGAGTCTTGCACCTTGGGAAGAACAACCCAATGCATCAGTACAGACTGGGTGCTGACCCTCTGGAGACCAGCCCTATGGGGAGAGATCTGGGAGTTCTGGTTAATGGCAAATTAAGCATCAGGGTGACAGAGCACTGGAACAGGCTGCCCAGGGAGGGTGTGGAGTCTCCTTCCTTGGAAGTCTTCAAGACTTGCCTGGACACATTTCTATGCAACCTGATCTAGGTGGACCTGCTTCTGCAGGGGGGGTTCTACTAAATGATCTCTAGAGGACCCTATCAGCCCCTACCATTCTATGATTCTATGAGCCAGCAATGCACCCTCATGGCCAAGAAGGCTGAATGGCATTTTGGGGTGCATCAAGAGTGTGTCTATCAGGTCCAAGGAAGTTCTATTCCCCCTCTACTCTGCCCTGGTGAGGCCTCATCTGTGTCCAATTCTGAGCTCACCAGTTCAAGAGAAACAGGGAACTTCTGGAGAGAGTCCAGTGCAGGGCCACCAAGATGATCATAAGACTGGATGACCAGTCTTACTCAGAAAGGGTGTTGGAACTGGGGCCATTTAGTCTAGAGGCTGTTGGGGAATGGCGTTAATATTTACAAACATCTAAATGATAAATATCAGGAGGCTGGGGCATCACTTTTTTCTGTTGTCTCCAGTGACAAGATAAGGGATAATAGAAAGAAGATGAAACACAAAAAAGTTCCACTTAAACACAAGGAAAAACTATTTCAGTGTGAGTGCACAAGCTGCCCAGGGAGGATGTGGAGTCTTCTTCTCTGGAGGTTTTCAAAACCCACCTAGAAATGTTACTATGTGACCTGATCTAGGTAAACCTCCTTTACCAGAGGAGTTGGACCAGATGATCTTTGAAGGTCCATTCAAACCCCTTACAATTTGTGATTCTGTAATTTAAGGGAATTCTGAATATTAGGTTATTTCCATTTTGAGGTATTTTTTCCATTTACAAGTATTCTGAAAATTTAAAAAAAATGTTTCAGCTTCTGAAAAAAATCTCTATTCTGTCAAGAAACAATTACAAATTTTTATTTCAAGTACCTGAATTGTTACATTTTAGTACACACAGGTTTGATTTTGCACCTTTTTTTTTAAAGGAGCATTTTAAAGAAAAGTTGGTTTCAAATGAAAGTATGAATTTCAATATTATTGTCATTTTAAAAGATAAATAAAGAAAAGTATATATATGTTAGACTGTCCCTGAAGAGCTTTTATACTTGAAAAAGCATCATGTGACAGCATTTTCACTTTTTTTCCAATAGCCAGATTTTAGTCAGAACCCCAGACTATGAATTTGTTATTTTATCATATAGGATGAACTGTACATGTACGTTCAGTTAACCTTCCATTAGTCTTTGCCTCAAACCTGCCTCTGAAGTCCCAAAACTAATACATAAAATACTAGGAAAGAGGAAAAGTCAAATAACTCAAAAGTCAGAATGGAAAGAACCAGCAGTTCAGCTTCTTCGCTTGCTCAAGTTCTCTTTGATCTAGGTTTCCTTTAACTCTATGAATCACTCACCTTTTCTCTCTTGTTATTTTCCCTCCAGGTATAAGCAGCAGGCTTCCTGCCCTGCTTGCTGTCCCTAGTCCACTGCCCCATCAGCCTCCCGACCTCCCAGGTCAGCTGCTACGCTTTCCCACCCTGACATTTCCTGTAATGCTTCGTTAAACTTTGCTGTAATAATTATTGTGATTTTACTCTTTCTGACTGCCAAAAACTAAATTTCTGTTCAAAAAGTTTTCAGAATTTTTCAAAGTAAAAATAGGTTCTTGATGGTTTTACTTTGTTTAATTTTTTTATGAGATGGATGAAATTATGGATTTTTACCAAGCCTTACTCTCCACAAGAAATTCTGTGAGCTCCAAAGCACATATATCCTTTTTTTCCCCCACAAACTTATGTCTCATAATCAGTTACTGTCTCTGACTGAAGCCTTAACTAAAGCCTTAGCTTCCCCATGTGATTTTTCCTGTGTTTAAACTGTGTGAAGTCACAGTACTGCTTTTTCTATTGTTGGAGTCACTGAGGAGCACTTGTAATTTCTCTCTTCACAGTTTTTCCAAATGTTTTCACATAAAAACTTACACATCTTTAAGATATGCATATCTCTGTCAAATTTTGTTGAAACCAGTCAATAAGTTATTGGAGGAGACAGAAAACAGATAGGCATTGGAAATTAAGCTATAACCAAACAAACCAGTTGGAGTGGAGTTTTACGAAAAACCATTGTCCAGTAAGGCTGCAAGAAATTTTTAATTGTATTCAGAATTCTTATGCTTATCATCATTCTGACATTAACTGCAATATCTTATCAGTAACAGTTTAAAATAAGTTTTACCATCTTTGTGAAGTATTTGTGAGGTGCTGGGAAGATTGGCAGCTTTCAGAGATTGGAGAACACTACAGACAGACAAAAAGCTTGATTTTGAATCTGTTCTATTTTTTGCTTATAGACATCAGTAAACAAGATAAGGCTGTAGCAATCACAAATGCATATGAACTACTCAATTATTGCTTCCTCAAGTTAATTCAAGAAAAAGATTTGCCATGCTAACATATAATTAATAAGGATCAGAGAAACACAAAGTTGTCACTTCAAGACAGTGCCATTCTTCACTCGAGCTTGCTAACTGGATGTCCAGTTCTCTGAACAAAGGTAAAGTGTGCAAATGATAGAGTTGGTACACACAAAAGCATTTCCACAATTGAGGAGTGACCAAACTCAAAATTGGGCGGTGGTATGAAGTGGAATTAGACTGACCTCTCTTCCTTTGGTGAGCTCCCTGCAGACTGGCAAAAGATGTCCAAACTGAAGGCAAAAAAAAAAAAAAGAAAAAAATAAAAGGTTTATCACTTTGCTTTCTTTCTGATACAACTCTCTGGTTTGCAGCAAACTCTTCTCAGTCTGCAGTGGACCCAAAGGTGTTTCTCTTTCCCTCATAGAGAATCACTGAATAGTTGAAGTTGGAAGTGAGTACTCGAGGTCAGTTTGCCCAAACTCCTCTGCTCAAACACAGAAATCTAAAGCCAGCTGCCCAGGCAGGCTTTTAATATCTTGAAGGATGGAGATTCCACAACCTGTCTGGATGATCCCGGTCAACACTCACTAAGTCTCACAGTAAAAGAAATGTTTCCTGATGCTCAGAGGGAACCTTTTCTTATCCTGTTGCTGGGCACCACTTGAAAAAGCATGGCTTCATCCTCTTTGCATTCTCACTTTAGATGTTCATATACATTGATTAATTCCCCCTGATCCCTCTCTTCCTGAGGCTGAGTAGTCTTAGATCTTAGTATAAGCAACTTGGTGACAGTACTTTATTGTAGTGCAAGACAGATCTCACAGGGTAAAGACAAAGATTTCATATAAAAAAGAAAATTTGTTTGAGTGGTTTGAACCAAGTGATTAAATTGTAAAAAAACCCAAAAAACAAACCAAACCAAAACCAAAAAAACAAGAAGTTGCTTGGCATAAGACTCAAGACACTATCTCATTTTTTATCTCAACATTCTCTATCTGTCCTCACCTTAGTCTCTAGTTTTGGATGTTTCAGCTTGTCTGTTTTATAATCCTAATGGAAGAGTTTGGATTCAAGGTTCCTGCTCTACAAACCAAAACTACTGAAGTTACTTTCGACTGACACATTTGTTACACCTTTCCCTTCCTACTTCTTACTTTTATATTACTTCTTCAGAATTAAATACCTTCCCATGGACTGCTTTTTCTTCAAAAAGCTTGTTGCCTGTGAGAATACATATTTGGAAAGCTGTCTGGATGACATGGTTTAGTGAGGAGCCCTTTTTGCTTGGTAACAGGGAGGGGCCTGCAGTGTAGACCCAGTAAAGAGTTCTCAGGCTTTCCCCCAGCTCTGAGGTCTGGACTCACCTCCAGTCTGGCTGGGACAACCTAGCACCTCTGCCATCACTATTTAAGGATGGGAATTTTAAGTGTATAGAAGGGAGATGGAAGGTCAAGATGGAGGTGACCACATGGATCCCACAGCCAGAAAAAGACAAAATGAGAGATGTCAGACCAGGGACATCCTTGTAGCCCACAACAAGAAGTAGAGATCCCATGACAGAAGAGGTGAGAACTGAGACTCTGGGTCACAGGGAGCAAGCAGTTTAGACCCCAACCCAGAGAAGATGAACTGGGGTTGCAGCAGCCCGTGCGGGGCTGTCCAGTGTGTGGGAGACTGCAAGCTGCAGCAAGGGAGGACTGGTGAGGATCACTTCTCCTCAGGAGTGCCATAAGGGGCAAGAGACATCAGGAAAGGACTAACGGCACTCCCAATTCCCTGCCCCTGTCACTGCTATGAGGGAAGGAGGTAATGACACCAGGCTCAGAACTCTGAGCCCAGGAAGAGAGAATGGGTGAGGGAAAGGTAATCTTAAAGAGCTGGTTGCACTTCCATCATTCACAAGTTATTTTTTCTCTGTGTTATTTATCTATTGGATGTTTCTGTTTGTTATGTTTTAGTTCAAGGCTGATTAAATTAAGTTTTGTTTTCTTCCCCAAGCTGAGTACCTTTGTTTGTTTTGTCCAGGACCATAAGAGGTAATTAAGCTCTCCCTGTCCTTCAGCAGTTTCAAAGTCTGTGATACTTCAGTCTAATCATGGTCTTTTGCCTCTGGATGGGCCTAAACCACAACAGTGGGCAATTAGTAGTTAGAATCACCTGGAGCAGGTAGGAGTTAGCAGAAAGCAGATAGCTTTCATGTGTGTCTGTGTGTGTGCATGAGACTGAATTTCAGGATCAAAAAGCTTTTATCATCTATGGAGAGTCTCAGTGAAGAGGAAGACACCTGTTTTCGTCCCTGAGAAAGCAGTACATTAAAAAAATTTCAAGTAGCTAAGAGTGATAGTTAGGTCTTGTACACCTCCATTTTACTACAGTACACCTGGTTTTTGACTAGTTTAGTCAAAACTATTTGAATACTGCCATACTGAAAAATGTAAGAGATAAAGAGGAGTTCACACACCAGTGTTTGCAAACATTAATTGCTTATATTTATTGATGAGTAACTATGAGTAGGTCCTAGGAGAAAGGCAAGCATATAGTTGTGTACTTCTGTAATCTAAATGACCTCATGAAGGCCAGCAGGATCCCATGGGCCAAAATATGGCCTAGAAACAGGATCTGGAGGTTCCACAATGTGATAAACTGAATGAGTGGCAAGTACAGGTAAGAACTTGGCTAACTCAGAATAGCCTGTAGTGAAAACTAACATTGCAGACTTTGCATCTCACACAGCACTGCATGACTAATGCACAATATTTTTGGGAAAAGGTATTAATTTATGCTACATTCTGTAGCTAGTATCATAGATACTGTTAAAAAAAGGTAATAAGTGAAAATGACAAAAAGACCTCTATATATAACAATTATTTGCTTTCCGGTAATATCTACACCTCTTGCAAATGTTGTGCCTGATGTTTTCTCTTTATGAGTGATTACCAAATTCAAAAAGTCTACATATTGTTCCAAAAGCCTATGTATATTTAGAGGTGGCATGAATCATACGAAGTACTCATAAGCCTAAACCTTCAGTTACTCTATAATGTAGCAATTAAATAGCTTTACATATTGTTGGTGAGTATTTTGTCTGAGGATACACAAACATTTTTATGTGGTATTACTCTGCCTCATCCACATTAATTCAGAACCACAGGGCTTTTCTTCTGAAGAATTACTGCACTGGATACATCTGACACATTAGGAGTGTATGAAACTGAAACTGGTGAGGTAAAAGAGGAAGGCATTTTTCTGTGTACAGAACAGTTTGTTACTGAGCCCTCAGCAGTATCAGAAAACAAATTAAGATCTTGACTGGAGTGTGGCAAAATCTTACCAAACCCAAGAATGAATTAATAAAGAAAACAGGATGGACTGCACTTATGGTTGTGATTACAAAGAAGCATGATACTGCTTTAGATGAGTAGTTTCAGTAATTTAATAAAATGTCAGGTTCTGAGAATCATTATTTCACATATCTCTGGGTGATAGTGATGGATGAGTTTCTGAAAAGCTGGGAAAGAAACAAGCTTTCATATATGAACTACTTACGCATTGGGAAAGGAAC
Source organism: Colius striatus (assembly GCF_028858725.1). NCBI lineage: Eukaryota > Metazoa > Chordata > Aves > Coliiformes > Coliidae > Colius > Colius striatus. The sequence continues at coordinate 20,961,959 of NC_084790.1, forward strand.
CATTTGGGGGACATGTAAAGGGCTGTGTAGAAATGTGGGTTTTTGCTTTATTTCACCCAGACTGAAGGTGTGTAGTTGTTGCAGTGGCATCAATTCAAGACTTTTATCTGTAACTGTTACTCCTGTGATTAACAAGTGCACTACACTTAACAGCTTAGTGTGGTTCTAAGACTTTGAAATGTCTTCTAAAATTAGATCTAAGAAAAGCCATCACCCTACAATCTTTAGATTATTTTAAAAGATGTGCTTCATCACTCAAGCTTCCCTAAAGGACCAGAGTGAAAGCAATAAAATAGAATTATAAAACAACAGTCTTTCACTAAAATGAGAACAGGAATGCAACCACCGTTTTTCTTCAGAAACAGCAACTTATCATTTTATCTGGCAGAAGGACAATTAATTAGTACTTTAGAAATATTTATGGTGGTGTTTTAATTTTGTACAAAGCTTAGACAGGACTGTGACAAGTGCTTTGGAAACGTTAATAGATTGAGCATACAGTGGGTGGTGTGTGTGTTTTATACATACATTCATTTAATATACATATAAATTATACACATGTGGATGTATTATGCTTAGGAGCTCATATATGTGATGTATTAACTAAAACACATCTCCCTAGCCCTCTTACCATTTACCTGCTTTCTGACTTTTTTTTTAGTGATGTTCATTCCAGCATCTAAATCTTTGAAAAGTATCATCTTTGGAATTTTTCTTGTTTTTTTGTTTTTGTTATATTTCTGCCAGAAGCCTGCAGTGAACAAGAGTTGGCTTGCATTCCGTTATAGGTTTTCCTATACCTAAAAATAGGTGTTAAGATAGTATTTACATCAAAACAAGGTAAACATTAATGACAAATGAAGCAACCAAATAAAAAAATAGTTTCTCTGTCTCATGTAACATTCAGAGTCTTGTAAAAAGTGCTGCTATTGCTGTAAGGTATTAAAAACACAACTAGCTAACATAGGTTTTAGTTTAACCTATGACTACACGTTTATGTATTCTAAAGTTGTTAAAGAGAACTAATAGGGGTGTAAAGCAAATATCCTAAATAAGAATGCATTCAGTTTACTCAAGTATAACTGACAATACAATAATAAGGTGAACAACTAAGATTTTTAAAGACTTTTCCAAATCTTGAGTAACATTAATGTCATACTTTACATAAAAGTATATTTAATTATCTCTCACTCTAACAGAATTAATCCAAGCTGGTTTCATTCTAGGAGTGAAATTCACTTATCTTGAACATCCTGTGACAAGATGTTCCATTGTAGCAATATTTGTCACAACAACAAAAATAATGAGATCAGGTAACTAGAAAAAAGTCTTCCATTTTTAGAAGCTGATACTGGAGTAGTCATAAGCAGACTGGAAGCTGTTTTACCATGACAACAGATGCACAGTAGTCCTGAGGCATAGCCATGTACAGTTAGGTTGCTAAAGAAGGAGGTTGACAATACACATTTTGTTGCAATACAATGGTGATGGAAAAGGTGCATGCAGTGAGCATGATAGATAAAATTTCAGACTCAACATACAGACTCTAGTAGGCTTAACAAGAACATACACCTTTCTGGCAAAGCTAACAGATACCTAGTACAGGGTAGTTATTCCCTCTGAGGATGGGTGGAAATTTCATCTGAGCAGGAAAACAGTACAAAGCAACACTAAAACTAAGAGCTTCTTTAGCTCTGCTATGCCTTCTTCAGAAGACCATCCCCCACGTACTCCACCAGAATCTGTTAATATCTTCACACGACCTTCACAGCACTGGAAAAACATTTCCTAAAGAAGAATTCCAAAATTGTTTTTAAATTTAATAATTTTCTCACCCTCACTGTTGTACTTCTGTACTCTTTCTGACCTCTAATCCCAATTAGCATTACTTATTAATTTCTCTTTTAAATAAAATATTAATGAGTTGCACTGTTGCAATGACTATCGCAAGAAAGAGAAGAAAAACCATGCACATATTGCGTCCTGCAGTTATTTGCTTCACAACAGCTAGATATGGAATCCCAAGAGAGTTTGCTTTATTTAAATGCATATATGGCGTTATCATCATCACTCACCTGAAAGTCATATGAATCTCCCACTGCTCAGCTGTGATATGTTAATTTGTTGGTGTATGTGTACCTATTGTGCTAACAATTGCAAGTTATTACCTACATAAAAACAAAAATCTTCAGAGTTACTCAAAGTGCAGGACAAAACTTTATCTTTAAAGACAGAAGTCTTCATGTGTTACTTCTCTGTATTCTACATCTTGAAAATCACATGCCCTAGGTCACCTGGCTACCTTGGACTGGCTAGAGTGGAAGATACTAATAAGGCTGCCAGTGCACATAACCTTTTAATTTACCCATTTAAATAAGTAAAAGAGAAAAAATGGAAGCTTGATAATACAATGTAGACCATTAACTCTGCCTTCTCAAATTTGTAAAATAGATGCCAGCTACAGAAGTAATGTTTCATTACTTTTTGTACTTCCTTATAACACACAAATCTAGGTATTCCAACTAGAATTAGCTTCCTCCTACAATCATCTTTGTAAGCTTTGAAAAGGACAAACTGTACATAATAAGGTTAAAACATAAAATGCAAGATAGTGTGGAAAGACATAATATCATCAGGACTAAACTGAAACATATATGATGAAAATATCCAAATAATGGACAATAATTAAAAGCTGAAAGGGGCAGTAAAGGAAGAAAGGGGAAAGGAGTAGATGAGACTAGTCCAAAACTGTATTAATGGAAAGCAAACTGGTTGGCAAAGTAGTAGCAAAGTATGATATCACTATTTCATTGCACTAGCAATGAAAGGAACTATTCTATCTTGCTAATAAGCAAGGAATATTTTTTTTTCCTGCTACTTGCCTATTTGCATTATTATGAATCATTATGCATTTTTTACAGGATTTTTTTTTTCCAAAACTATCTGCTTCCCACAATATTTTTTCAGCGCTCATAGCAATATGTTCTCATTCGACTCAGCTACCCTATACTAATTACACAATGCCATTACCATACCTGTAATTTGAGTGCCTCACACCCTTATCTGATGGAATGGAGTCATGGGAAGATGGGAGATAAAGTATTCTTTTCCCTTAAAATAAAATATTTTTTCTCGTTTTCATGATATTTTTCATTTTTTAAAAAATAACTTTATTTTTTTTCAAATCTCATTTAAAATAAAAGCTAAGAACCTTTTTTTTTTTTCCTATTGAAAATTCTGTCTCCTTTATGTCCCCCACCAAGAAATAAAATAAAAAAGGAAAGATATGTGTGACCCTTTCCTAGAGGCAGAGATCAGCTGTCACTCAACTCACTGTTTGGAGTGTACCTCCCATCTGAGACTCCCTCGTTGTTGAATCACTAAGATACATATCTTAGAATTACCCACCTACATTTTGTTTCAACTTACCTGAAAAAGTTTTGTGTCTCAAAGGGGAAGAAGGAAAGACACCTTACTTGAAATAAAAATGACATAAAGACAAGTCCTTCCACGTCAAAATTTACAAAGTTCCTGAGTTGTTTTTAATATGCTACCAGTAGAAAGATTTGTATGAGATGATGTAATAATGTACATTAAATCTAAAGTAAAGAGCATAGAAATTAGGAGGTGGAAATTCCCAGCAGGGCCAAAGGAATATTTTTGACAAGATAACACATGAATTGCTGGGCTGCTGGTGTGCTGCATTGTTTTAGTTCCACTTCCATTGAAGTCAATGGCAATGCTTAATTGTAAATATCATTGCACATCTTTCTGAGAAATATTTAGAGAAGGCAGTTCTTCTCACAGGCTTAGAAATGTTCACATACATAAATGAAAATGAAATAACAATATTAGAAAAATAAATTAAGAAGAGTAATCAAATGTCAGTTAAAGCATGTGGATTGTTGTTGCAGATCTCCATTGAAGTCAGGTGGCAGTCGATGCCTTTGAAAGATAAAGCTTGATATTCAGGTTAGATCAGCAGAAAAAATTGGCTAGCAAAAACTTTTTAAAAACTACTCATAGTTCTATGGTTTATACACAAACAGACTCTTGAAATAGTGAGCTTCAAAATGAGACTTACACTGGGAGAGACTGAAAAAATGCTGACTTAAACAGGCAGGACTTTCCAGTTCTAGAGGTGTGAAGGAAGGGTTTGCTGGAATTGATGACATAGTTTAAAGGAAACGTTTCAGGAGCGTTTCACTGCACATATTTAAACCTGAACATGAGATAAATAACTTCAGCAAAGTCTAGCTTTAATAAAGCAAAGTAATATCAATCTTCTCGTGAATACCAATTTGTTCTTCAGATCAGAAAAATGTTGAAGAAGTTTGCATGTGATTGACACACTATCAAGCTTCAAAAGGAAGATAGATAGCATTATTAATTTGAAAGTGTTATGGTGCTCATTATTTTAGTCTAACTTTTATTTCATAGAATCACAGAATGGTTTGGGACCTTTAAGGTCATCTAGTTCCAAATCCCCTGCCATAAGCAGAGACACCTTCCACCAAACTAGGTTGTTCAAAGCCCCATTCAACCTACTCTTGGACACTTCCAGGGATGGGAAAGCCACAGCATCTCTGGGCAACCTGTTTCACTGACTCTTTACAGTAAATAATTTATTTTGTATATCTTTCAGCTTAAAGCCACTCCCCCTTGCAAAAAGTCCCTCTCCATCTTCCCTGTAAGGTCCTTTAGGTACTGGAAGGCTGTTAGAAGATCTCCTTCCCCAGGCTGAACGTTGATTCAGATTGATGGGGAAGATTGATGCATCCACCCAGATGGAGCCAGGTAGCAAGGAAGATTCTGTGCAAGTGGGCTGCAGTGAGTGTTTAGACATATCTCCTTCTAAGACAAGCATGTGTAATAGATGCTTTCCAGTCCAAGAGCTGCAGCATCAGGTGAAAGAGCTGAAAGAAACCATTAGTGGACTCCATAGTATTAGAGGAGCAGAGAGGGAGATTGATATATGCTACTACAATCATGCACCAGGCTCCACTGACAATAAAATGCCTTGAACACTGATGACTCAAAAAAGCAGGGCTCCACTTCACAACCTACCCTCCAATCAAAAATACATGCAGAGCATTGACAACAGCAGACATAGATCAGCAAGGACCAGAGGGGTAAATCTCAACAACCACTCCATCAATAGCAACTCCACCAGCAACAGACAACAGGCACAGTAAAAAGAATTGATGAGCGCTTGTAGTGAGTGACTCACCGTTAAAAGGCACCAAGAGACCTATTTGTCAATTGGACAAGGAGTCACAAGAGGTGTGCTACCTGTCAGGACCCAAGATCCAAGACATGAACAAGATAGTGTCATGTCTTGTCAGGGATGTGGGCTACTATCCTCTGCTCCTTTTCCACATGGGTATGAATCATAGAATCATAGAATGATAGAGGTCTGAAGGGACCTTTAGAGATCATCTAGTCCAACCTCCCTGCAGAAGCAGGTCAATCTAGATCAGATTGCATAGGAACATGTTCAGATGGGTCTTGAAGACCTCTTTGGATGATGTAATGAATCACAACATGACCAAAATCAAGGAGGATTATAAAACCCCTGGAAGAACAAGTGAAGAGTAGAAGGGGTCAAGTTATCTTTTCCTCCATGTTGCCCATCAAAGGAAAGGGAACAAAAAATAACAGAAAAAATAAGCAAATTAACCCCTAAGAGGCTGATGCTGACAAGAAGGTTTTGAGTTTTATGACAATGGGACCTTCTTTGACAGTTATAATCTGACAGGCAGGATGGAATACATCTGTGTCACAGGGGCACTGGAATCTCTGGGAATAGACTGGCCAACTTGGTTAACAGGGCTTTAAACTTGCACCCATCCAGGGAAGACTGTATGCTCCAGTGAGAACCTGCCTTGCATGTACACCAATCCACATAGTTTGGGGAACAAGCAGGAGGAACTAGAGATGTGGGTAGTGTTGCAGGGCCATGATCTCATTGCAGTTACAGTGACAAGGTGGGACAGCTCTCATGACTGGGATACAGCTGTGAATGGCTATGTGTTATTCAGGAAAGACAGGCAAACAAGGTGAGAGGGGAGTTGCTCTCTATGTGAGAGAGCAATTAGAGTGCTGTCACATTACAACAGGACAGAGTGGTTTGGCAGAAAATAACTCCATTTGAGTTGTAACTCCCCTTACCAAGGTGGGAGGTTAGGTGCAGTTAAGTTTAAATTCTGAGTGATGCCCAATTTGCCACAATCAATTCAGCTGCATTCACCTTCTGTGAACTATCACATCTCTGGATTCACTGATAGTGGACTGCTCCTAGCATGACCGCACTTCAGGGTTTGGTCATAGTCAGTGAGAAACTGTGATGACTGGCTACTTAAACAGTGCAGTTTTATTCATGCAAGAGTTATACAGATTCTTATGACTTCCCAGTGATAGTGACTGCAGAAAATAAGCACATGCAAAAATAGATACATAGTAATACAGCACTTGAAGTTACAGACAATACAGCCTGGCTATAAAAAGTTAAGGAGTATCTTTATAGAGAAGTTTCCCACAGAAACACTTAGTTTAAGTCTCACCAAGACATCCCAAGGAGGCAGGGAAGAGAGTCAGTCCATCGGCTGATCCCAGGTGTCAGAGGCAGTGTGTGAAGGAGCTTCCCTGATGTGTTCATGATGGTGTCTTCCCCAATATCCCCTTTTAACCATTTTTATACCTTTTTTTACCTTCAGGGTGGATTTTGAGTAACTTTAGCCATAAATACCTTTATTACAATTGGTGTAAAGCTCTCTCACCTCACACTTAAAGATATAGCTTACAAAAAAATCAAGGCACAGGCTCAAGGAGCACTGGTCACACCTTGGAGGCAGAAAGCCTTTGAGATAGAGACGTATTTTGGCATTATAATGACATTAAAATGAGAGAAGTTCGCACAAAGGACACAATTTTTTTAAGATTTGACAGACCATTGGCTCAGGGTACCAAAATACTGTTTATCAGTTTCAGAGGACCATCTCATTCCCATGTACCATCACAGAGTCTGATCACAGAACCTCCACTCTGATCCACACCTCATGGTATTTGCAGGGAATTGCTGTGTTGTGGATTCCTCATATACCAGCAGCAACTGTATCCACTCTGTAAGCCTTCTTGATTTTTGTATCTTTCCTTAATAGATGAACAATGCTGATTTTTAAAATAAGTACTTAATGTAAGTTTTACTTTCCAGGCTGCTTAAGTAGTTATACCACAAGTGCATTAGCTCTGCCTGGATGGGGATGAGGGGTAGGTGGGGTGTTTATAGGTGAGAATTAAGGCGCAGGGTAATATAGGTGATATCATTGTCAGAGTTTATTACAGGTCATCTGATCAGGAAGAGGAAGTGGGTGAGGCCTTCTACCAACAGTTGAGAGCTGCCTCCTGATCACAATCCCTGGTCCTCACAGGGAATTTTAGCCACCCTGATATTTGCTGGCAAAGCCACTCAGCCAAGCACAAACAGTCCAGGAGTTTTCTATGGAATGTTGACAACAACATTGTGTCACAAGTGGTTAAGGAGACAACAAGGAGAAGTATGCTGCTGGACCTTGTGCTTACAAATAAAGAAGGTCTAGTTAAGGATGTGAAGCTTTGAGACAACCTTGGTTGCAGTGACCACGAGATGGTGAAGTTCAAGATCCTGTGTGGAATAAGCATGACATTGAGCTAAATTTGGCCTCTTTGAAGACTTGCTTAAAGGAATCTCCTGGGCTAGGATTCTCTATGGTAGGAGTGCTGAGGAATGCTGGTCAATCTTCAAGCACCTCTTCCTCCAAGCCCAGGATCAGTGTATTCCCAGAAGTAAAAAATCAAGAAAAGGAGACTTCTATGTGGATGACCAAGTAGCTACTGGAATGAATTAAGGAGAAGGTAGAAGCTTATGTAAGGTGCAAAAAGGCCCTGGTTGCAAAAGGCCAAAGCCCTTTTGAGATTAAACTTGGCAAAGGAAGTGAAGAAAAACAAGAAGGGCTTCCTCAAGTACATCTGTAGCAAAAGGAGGAATGTGAGCCTGCTACTGCACGGGGAGAGTGCCCTGGTGACAGAGGATGCAGAGGAGGTAGAGCTGCTAAATGCTTCCTCTGCTTCAGTCTTCACTGCCAAAGCTGGCCCTCGGGAAGCCCAATCACTGGGTTACAGTAAGATAGTCTGGAGAATGAAAGACTTTCACTTGGTGGATGAGGCTGTAGTTAGAAGCCTGATGGGCAAGATGAACACCTACAAATCCATAGGACCTGATGGGATGCACCCATGAGTGCTAAAGAAGCTGGCTGATGTTATTGCTAAACCACTCTCCATCATTTTTGAATGATGGTGGAGCACAGGTGAGGTGCCTGAGGACTGGAGAAAGGCCAGTGTCAGTCCAGTCTTCAAAAAAGGCAAGGAGGAGGACCTGGGAAACTACAGGCCAGTCAGCCTCACCTCCAGCCCTGAAAAATTGATGGAACAGCTCATCCTGAATGTCATCTCTAAGCACTTGAAGGAAAAGATGGTTATCAGGGGGAGTCAAGGTGGATTCACCAAAGGGAAATCTTGTTTGACCAATCCGATAGCCTTCTATGAGTGCATAACTGGCTGGCTAGATGAGGGGAGAGCAGCGGATCTCATCTACCTTGACTTCAGCAAGGCTTTTGACACTGTCTCCCATAACATACTCATAGGAAAGCACAGGCAGTGTGGCTTGGATGAGTGGATTGTGAGGTGGATCAAGAGCTGGCTGAATGACAGAGCCCAGAGGGTGGTGATCAATGGCACAGAATCGAGTTGGAGGCCTGTGGCCAGTGGAGTTTGACAGGGATCGGTTCTGGGGCCAGTCTTGTTCAACATCTTCATCAATGACCTGGATGAGGAGACAGAGTGTACCCTCAGCAATTTGTGGATGACATCAAACTGGGAGGACTGGCTGATTCAGCAGAAGGTTGTGCTGCCATTCAGCGGCACCTAGACTGGCTTGAGAGTTGGGCACAAAGGAACTTCATGAGGTTCAACAAAGGCAAGTGCAGAGTCCTGAATCTGGGAATGAACAACTCTGTGCACCAGTACAGGCTCGGGATTGACCTGCTGGAGAACAGCTCTGCAGAGAGAGACCTGAGATTCCTGGTTTATAATGAACTAACCATGAGCCAGCAATGTGCCCTTGTGGCCAAGAAGGCCAATGGCATCTTGGGATGCATCAAGAAGAGTGTGGCCAACAGGTCGAGGAAGACTCTTTTCCCCCTCTCCTCTGCCCTGGTGAGGCCTCATCTGGAGTCTTCTGTACAGTTCTGGGCTCCTCAGCTCAAGAGGGACAGAGAACTTCTGGAGAGAGTCCAGTGCAGGGCCCCTAAGATGATCAGGGGACTGAAGCATCTTCCTTATAAGGAAAGGCTGTGGGACCTTGGACTGTTCAGCCTAGAGAAGATAAAACTGAGAGGGAATATCATTAACACTCTACAAGTATTTAAAAAGTATATATTAAGAGGATGGAGTAGTACTTTTTTTTTGTTATCTCAAGTGACAGGACAAGGGAAATGGACAAAAGCTAGAACACAGAAACTTCCACTTAAACATAAGGAAAAATTACTGTAAGAGTGATGGAGCCCTGGCACAGGCTGCCTAGGGAGGGTGTAGAGTCTTTGTCTCTGGAGGTTTCCAAAACCTGCCTGGATGATTTCCTATGTGACCTGATCTATGCAAACCAGCTTTAGGAGGGCAGTTGAACTAAATTATCTCTAGAAGTCTCTTCCAACTCCTAACATTCTATGGTTCTTTGAACATCCCCATCTCTCTCAGCCTTTTGTCATAGGAGAGGAGCTCCAGGTCTCTAAACATTTTTGTGTCCCTACTCTGAACTCATTCCTTGTCTTTCTTATGTTGAGGGCCTGAGAGCTGAGTGCAGTATTTGAAGTAGGGTCTCACAAGTATAGAGTACTAAGACAAATAAACATAGAAGGCTACTCTTGAACATCAGGTAACACTATTTTAATAAAGCAAGACTGAACACTAAAATAGATTGTCCAAGTTGATGGTGGATTCTCCATTCTTTGAAATAGTCAAAAGTCACCTGTACAAAGCCCTGCACAACTGGTTCTAGATTGCCCTGGTTGAGCAGGGAGGCTGGAAAAGATGACCAGCAGAGATTATTTCCAGTCATTTTATGATTCTGCACTCAGTAATACAATGTCATCAGCTCAGTGCAATATCTGTATTCCCAGTGGTGAGACCAGTAAAATGACCTTACTTCAATTTCTTGAATAGACATAAAAAATAATTTTGTTATTCTTTTTTACTACTAGTATATTCTCATTCCTTCATAGATGTTGTACACTTAGATGTTTGCATATAGCTGCAGTTTTCAGAATGTATTTACGCTTTCTGCTTGTTTTTACTTTGGTGAATCTTATTTCATTTTCTGAAATATTTTAAAATAATTTGTCCTTGATGTAAAAGAGTTATATCAAGGATCTGGGCCTAAAGGTTTGTATCAAGGATCTGAGAATATAGCCCAGGATATCTTCTGGGGCCATTTTTTTTTTCCTGTCTCCCAATGCACATTTCAGTCTCTTAAGTACAACCATAAATTGGAAATTACTTGAATATATATATTACATCCTGTGCCAAATGAAGAATCACAGCCCACAAATATTGAAGCATATCCAGCCTGTTCCTGAAAGTTAAGCCTGCCTCCCCAGTTGTTCAGACCACTGTGGCCAAAGTCTTGTTTGAAGTTTTTTCTACCTTTGGAGCTATCTGTAAGTCTGCATACTTTCCTTCATTCTCATCTTTTGTTTAAGAATTACTTCATCTATAAATCTCTACCTATTCAGCTTGATTTATCTGTGAATTACATAGGCACAAGAGACCTGTCTTCATTTACCACAGATCAATATCAAAAGCCTATCACAAAGCAAGCAGTCTAAATAACATTTATCTCCTGTAAGTGATAAATGAAAAAAATAATCTTTGAAACTTTTCTTCTACATGTTTAAACCCTTTATATGAAATGGATTATCTCACTGACACTCCAGAATTAGTCAGTAAAATGCCTTTAAAGTGCTGTACTCTACTACTTTGAGCATTGATTCAACCAGTATTCTATAAATTGTATGTAATTTAAACAAACCTAAGCTCAACTTGATCTACTAACACAATTTTTTCATTTCCATGTCACTGGGAGAAGAAAAGAAGAAATAAGACCAAGAAGGAAGCAGAGGAGGGAGAGAGGAACAGAGGGAGAGAAGGAGAATGATAGAACTACATCATATATATGTATATGTGTATCTATCTATCTATCTATATATATAAAAACTATACAATGAAAGACCCTGATATATTTTTAGAGGGCAAGACAGTATTCCCAGCAACCTTTCATGATGTTAAGTTTTCATGTTTTAACTAGTCAATCATCTTCATTCTCAAATTCACATAAATTTTGCAATAATTCTTCATTTTCCAGCAATTTGTCTCTCATGTGAAGAAATCAACTCTGCCATGCTCTGTTAAAGGTGGACCATGACAAGTTACAGACATTGAACAAGAAGGGAATAGGTGCATCATAAAAATTCTGGAGTTATGGGGAGCAGGTCATAAATTCTGATTTTGTTTTACATGGTAGCTGTGTATTGCAGCTGCACACTTTATTCACGGAATGCAGCCATAAAACTTCTCCATTAACTTCACGCAGATTATAGCAGAGGAGATTTAGTTCTTTAGCTTGGCTACAGATACGTGAGGAAGAAATTCAGCATATATAAATATCTGACAAAAGTTTTCTCTGCATATATTAGTCTTTCTATTGTTATTTGGAAGGATTGATTGTTCAAATATTTTTTTAATACAGCAACTAATGAGTTCTAAAGTAATTTTGAACATACTACTTGTTAATCCAAGACTGAAATGCTCACTTAACGAGGGACATATTGCAAATGTACTATTTAAAGGGAGAAACGCAACACTAGTGGTAATTAGAGGATTCAAAATATCTGTCATTTTAAAATACTGGAAAAAACCACAGTTAGTGTAATGTCTGTGAAAAAAACCTTAATTTTAACTTCCATTATTTAGACTTGCCTTTTTAAATAGTATTGTCATTTTAAGTAATATTTTGGGATAGTACTTATATTTCTTTTCAGGGTACTCCACATTGACCCCTTTTATAATTTCAATATACTATAACAACAATTTCAAATGGACTATTTTCAGTTGTACTTGATATTCTTTTGAAGTATTTTCTGGTAAATATACAGTAAGTAATTTGAACCTTGAGGTGTGCAATGAACACTGCAATAGCCTCATCAGATCAGACTAGCAAGGCTTCAACAACCAATATTTCATAAAGAAGTCAGACAAAATACTTCTGAAGAAGGATTAAGGAAAAAAGTAATTACTGGCATCAGATAAATGGAAACCAGTGGAAGAGTAAAAGTCTATGAAGCAAAGAGTATCTTGATAAGTCTGGAGTTGCATTGCCCACAGTGTGGGCAGTTCTGATAATAGTACAAACAGATAAAGGGGAAAAAATGAGAAAAAAACCCATGACATATCATACACATGGCAAAAAGCAGTTGATTATGTGTTTGTTTCCTTGTGACCTTTGACTCTTGGATTTGACAAAAGCATTCTGATAGCTTGTGAAAATGTTGCATTAGACCAGCTACTCCATAAGGACAAAGAGACCTTTTATTACTAGATAGAAACACAAAAGGAGAGGCAGAGACCTTCAGCTGGAAGATCAGTAACAAACACAGTTTTCTTTCTTTCTTTCAATCGCCAGTATTTCCACTGGGTTTTGGTTTTAAACTGCACTGGGTTTTCTTTTTATTTATATCTCTATTTACTTTTAGATTATATCATCCCATTCACTTCCTATTTTAGATACAGAAAGTTTTTTAAGACAAAGGCAAGATTCAATATAATCGTTAAAATCACCTTCTTCTTTTCCAAAACACATTATTTGCAAGTGTAATTCAGATATAGAACAATGTAAGCAAGGCCTCCTATTATAAAATCGTGCCTGCAAACCATGTATAGAAGCTAGGGTGAACCTGCAGAGCTAGCCACGAGTGTGATCTTCTTCCCATTGGAACTGGAGTTGCACTGGTATGTTCAAGGCTTTGTTCTTGTGAGAAAAGTTCAAGAAACTGGAATTTTCATCTCTGCAATTTCGCTGGGGCCTCTGCTGTCCTAAGGCAGGTGGGGGTGGATGGAGATCTATGAGCAAGAGACTGTCATGGTGCTTCATTGCTGGCCGGGCAAATCCACAACAGTTTCATACATGAGACAGAGAAGAAATCATTACAGCAAAATGTATGAGCTCTCTTACACTATCTCTAAACCAGAACACCAAAACATTCACTGAAGTGTATTTTTCAAATAATAACTTAGCATCGAAAATTTCTTCTATGAAGAACAGTGCAAATTCTTTGTATTCACAATCTGGTCAAACAGCCATACACTTCACAGGAACCAAATGTGCATCTTCAAAGATTTAGAAGAGGCATATATAGAGATATTGCAGTCTTGGTGAAGCCATAAGCTATGAAGAGAGTACATAAGTCCCTTTAGAATCTAATACTAAAATTTCCTTCTGTTCCTTTGATCCACTGTTTCCTCTAATTCTCAGCCTTGATGCCAGTATTAGTATCTTACATATACCCTGGTAGACCTGATAAAGAAGCTCTATAGCTCGGGTTGGATTTTGAACCCTCTTAAGACAGAGCATGCCCCTTGCTGTGTATCAAGAGAGCTGGCAAATGTGACTAATCCTTAAAACTGAAACATAAAAATGTTAGGATAAGGAATAGCACCGAATATCCCTCTTGGCAGAGATGATTAGAAGTAACAGAAAAATTGACACAAGAGAGACCATTAAAACTTGACAAAAGTTTAGGTCATTAAAAATTGGGGGGAAAAAAAGGTTGTTACATTAAAAGCCCAAAATAGCCATCATTTTGGTGCATATTCATGGAAGATAACACAAAGAATGTTCACAGATTTTAAAGAAAAGATGGGAGAGAAGGTAATGTTGCAATTACCAGGATTTCATTCTAGATAAAAGTACAGATTCTTAAGAAGAGAGGAGCAAGTAATGATGATAAAAGATACGTAAAACATTTCCTTCATCAAGATGATGTTGATATTTTAGAGCTAGGTCGGGGCTTTACAATATAAACCGCTTATGATTTTATCAAATCATTACAGAGGAGAAAACTGGTCAGACTACTGAGAGCTATGGACACAAAAAATTAGCCTTCAAAAATGCACCACTCTATGAAAAGCAAGTGTAATTCTCCAACCTGGAAACAGACAAGCAGAGGTTATCAATAAAGCTGTGACAATATCACAAAGCAGAGATGGTTTAACATTTTACATGTTTCAATTTTTTGTGGTTGAATTTTACTCTTAACATTTTAATGGGATTGAGTTGGTAGTCCTTAAAGTTACATCAAGGGAATGACCCATCTTTTCACTTCCAGATGAGAGACTGACAGCAGTCATGGGGAGCTTGGCACAAGACAACTGCTCAAATATTTATTTGTCTCACTTCTTCAGTGTGTTTTGAACTTACACAGTGCTGCTTTTGATGCCACTGGTATCTCAGCTAGCTGCGCCATGATCAATGTAGTCATAAGCAAAGAGTCCCAGTAAAACTCATGGACAGATTGTAGCAGCTTTTAATTCATAAGAAAACCAAGAAAGTTTTTATTCATCCTCTTCTATGTGAGTGTTGTTTGAAGGGGATAACAACTGATTTAGTGAAAGTTTAAACTGCTAACTGCATGTTTCAGAAGAAGAGGCAGAAACTATTAGGCTTACTTGACTAGAAAATGAGACTACACTGTCTAACTTGTTACTTTTATGTCAAATCTTATATCCCGTGTCTTTGTAAATGAGGGCTTCTTTTTATATAAATGCAAATAGTAGCGAGACTGTAGCTGTTAAAAGATTTTAAAAACCCACACATTTGACTCCCAATAAACCCACTGCCTTAAAAACCTTCATCATGTTGCTTTTGTTCTTGTTTTCCACATTCTAGCTATAAACAAGAAATCTAGACATACACAAGAAATCAGGTGAAGCAACCTCTTGGCACACTTGTTTTTAGCAGGTACTTGTGATTACTTGAAATAAAAGAAGGAAAATGGAAATTAAGTGCAACAAAAATTCCTATTTCAATCTACTATTTTATCCAATGGCAACCACTAATAACTCCTACTTCTTAAAAATTGCTCTGTGGTAACATGTGTCACTGCAAGTCACAAATCTGATTGTCTTATGTGTTAACATTGTACTCGATCAGATGAGCAAAGGGATTGAGTCACAGAACCAGTAGTCTTGAGGCATAACTGAGACTGAACAGAGCAGACCACTAGAATGAAGGTTATGAGACATTCAAAGCAAAAGTCAATAGGATAGTATCTTAGTGACAGCTTGACTTTTGCTCAAGACAGTCAAAAGAATTAAGCAAAGCTTCTCTGGAGGTAGAAGAAAGATCTATATTAGTATGAATTATTGCTCTGTTAAAGGATGAAGACAGAAATCATATCTTTCATGGATATGATCACACAAAACCAGGATGCAAGTATCTGGTTATTTCTATTGCATGCACATAGTGGACACTTCCTGGCTGTTGTGGTACTAAAGACTTTTTTCTTACACAGGTTTTTTACTTTCTTCTCAAAACCAAGCCATGCTGGAGATGGAAATAATAAGCATTGCTCTGGATACTCTGGCTTTCCTAATCCTAGAAGGGCAAAACTTATGTGAAGCATCTCCTTCCTACAACTGTAGGGCAGTAGGAGCACAGGTGGCTGGCTCTAGAAGTCATCTGTCAGCTGAAGAAGATTGTGAGAAAGAGGATTGGGTTTTTGGGGGCAGAAATCATCAGCCCCAAAGACAGGCTGAAGAATGATGCATACCTCCTCCTGCACAGAAGCAAGAGGCTCCAAGCTCATCAGGGCTAAGGTTAGGACACAACAAAACTGGAATATCTGACCATGGTTGGAGGCATAACAAGCAGGATTAGGCTGACTTGCAACTCTTTGTCCTAGAGGCAGGGCATGGCCAGCAAGACCCATGGGCGGACCTTGGCAAAACAGTAACAAAGGAACCATGTTGGTTTTGACTGGGATAGATTAGATTTCTTCACAGTAGTGGGTATGGTGCTATGAACATCTATCTATCAATAGGAATTATTCAATGAATTCCTCATTTTTCTGTACATATTAAATTGTCTTTATCTCAACACAGGAGTTTCACACTGTTCCCCTTTTGATTGTCCCCACTAACCCACTGGCAGGGAATGAGCGACTAGCTCAGCCAAAATTAGTACAGAAACGTATTTCATGCATCAAAACACAAAATGCAATTTCTTTCTGTAATCCTCTAAGACAAAAAAAAAAAAAGATGAATGAGGCAAAGAGAATTACATAATGACATTATAGAGAAAGCAAGATAAAGACAACTTTTTGTTCAGAGCACACTAGTTAAACATTATCTCCTATAATAATATCATTAAGCACCAAGCGTAACAAAGAAGTTAAATCAATTGCAATATTAAATACCCTAATTATGCATATTATAAGTAATATGTACTTCAAAATTTGATTCAAATCTACTTGGCAAGGGGAAGATGATTAATTTGCTCCTTCTTTAATATACCACAATAGCTTTTCTTTTGCTGTGATCCTTGTGCTAGAGTTAAAGATATTGGAAATAAATGTGGTCATTTCACGTATCAGCATTTTATAATGCCTAAGTATTTTCTATATCAGTATCATGCAAGTACTAAATACTGTCCTCACTTTTGTAATCAATAAAGTGACACACTGCAGGTAAAATCAGATTACTTTTTGAGAAGCAGGAAAAAAACCCTAAAGTCACATGAGTTTTTTATATATGCAAAATACTTCAGATTTCAGAAGGTGATAATCAGGTGTAATTTACCCTCCTTAAGGTAATTATGACAAATTCTATAAACTATTATGTATATTTTTTCTTTAAAAGTCCATCTTACCTTCTAACAAAAAATTATTTGGTAACTGCAAACAGAAGGTAATATATAGAGATGGCACAATGATGATGATGATTATGATGATAATGATGATGTTTTATTTGGTTTATCTGGATCAAATTTTTTTGTTCAGCATCATAAGAAGCACTATGTGTAGAAGAACCTGTGAAGTTGTATCCAGCTCTTTTGACTGTTTAAACAAAAGTCACTATGAAATTCTCATTTTCTTACAGTATATACAGGTTTCTCTTCTTACATTTTTCCTTCCTGCATTGACTGGGTTGCATTCAGGCTATATTTGCTAGAGCTTTTGAAAGAATGGAAAAGGAGATAGTTTTTTTTTTTTTAGTTATGTCCTGTCATTGTCTTTGAATTCAAAATTGATAAAAATACCGAGATGTAGAGCTTCTGCATTTCATAATAAGATATAAATTATTTTTCTAAATGTTAAAAAATAAAATCCCTATTGATAGGAAAAGCAAAAATAGACAAGTAAGACAAGGCTAAATTTTTAACTAAGAGAGCCCCTTAACAACTACCACAATATGAAATTGTGCTTTTAATATTGAATAAAAAAAAAGGAACAGCAAATGATGACAAGATCTAACCTTTAAACATGTCAGTCAGTATGAATGCTGACTGGTATTCTTTATTTTCGAAAAGTCAACAACAATACACTTCCTGGAATTTAATATATAACCTTTACCTTGGTTTTGATATTTGCCTGTTTTTCTCTCTGTATGGAGGCATTATCCTTAACAATCTGAAGAGACCTAAACAATTTTATCAAGCACATTCAAAGAAAGATAAGTTTCTCTAAGAAGTTTTGATTGTCAGTTTTGACAAGTGCTTCATAAGACATCTTAAAAACCCATCAATCTAAGACCAGTAAAGTTATAGAAAGCCAGTTCCAAATTTAAGATAAGCAAAACAGCTGGGAGCTGTGAGGATTTCTGCCTTACTGGCAGAATGCTATTTTGTAACGTGCCAGAATAAATCTACAGAATTGAGAACAAGAGTCAGTCTTTTCCCCAATGGTGAAGGGTTATGGACTGATGATGTCCCATTTTGAGAACCACATGGAAAGTAGCTCAATCTAGAATTTTAGCTCTGGTCCAATCATTTGTCCAATGCAATATATTTCCCTAGTTCTGAAAATGCCGTGGCATCTGCAGGACTTATACACAGATCTGTGGATACTGCTGTCAAAAACATCTCCAGTGACTGCAAGCTGCAAAGTGGGGGTTTAAGGCAAAAGAGTATATTTACTTTCACTATGGAAATCTTGTGCTTATTTATTTCAAGATGGAAAACATTTAGCAACAGATGATTGTGTTTACATCACAACTGGAAATTAGGATATTTTAGGATAAATTTCCTTCCTTTGCTGTCAGAGGGGAAACCTGAACCACTTTTTTTTAAAACCAGCTACTATATAGTTTCATTGTATCCAGAGTGACTATATGAGTATTAGCAGAACTGGCCTCTGACCTTTTCCCTGACAGGGTTACATTTATTATTCTTGTGTAACTGTAGAAAAAAAAAAATCCATTAATTTGATGAAGCTACTGTAGATTTACACCATGCTGAGATAAGAGCATAGCCCATTGTATAAAATGGAGAGAATCTTATTAGGATGTAATTTACTCTTCTCTAGCTGCAAATGAGATCTTCATTTCTAAATGTGAACAAAAGTCAATAATTTGCTATGTTACCAGGAACATTAGGAAGAACACCGGCCTTCCTGGTGAGTTCTTAATTAACTAAATAATTTCAGTGCCATTAAGCACCTCTTCTGCAGCAGGCAAGACAGATGTTTTGTCTTGAGTGGCCACTAATGAAACACTTCTGGGACAGCACACAGCATTTAGGACACTCCAAAACATGTATACTCTGCACAGAGCCTTCTCTTATTGGACTGTTGCATCATTTTCCCAGCCTCCTTAGAACTTTGCACCATCCCATGAGAACCAGAGATCACAGCTTCACAAGTGGCTTAGCACTGGGTTTTAGTTTCTCTTCACCTTCTCCAATACTACACCCTTTCTTGTCTCATCATGTAGGGTCAGATATGGAACATGGCAGGGATAATTTCATTAATTTTCTTGGACTTGGACAAGGTTCTGTGGTTCCATGCCACATAGGGTATATTTTCCCCTGTGCCTCTCTTTTCTTGAGTTCTGCCTTTGTTCTACTCACAGATCAGAAGGCATGAAAAAAAATTTTCCTTTTAGTTACTACTTGGAAAATGTACTGCAAAAACACAGGAAATCATTTCAACCTCTCAATATTTTCTTCAGTATTTTAGAACACATCATCTGCATTCAGAAAAGCACCTAGAGCTATAGGAAGGAACAGCTCTAGTTTTATGTGGGTAAAAGGGACTTTTATATTAGCTAATTCTCCAAAGCATGGTGGCTCTGGGAAGCCAAACTCTTTTGAAAATGTAGAAGATTTCGAGCTTAAATTTATTAACTGGTATCTTATATCTCCTAAAGAAAGTTCAGGAAAAGTTAAAAAAAAAAATGAGTGGAGAGATCAAAAAAGGTATATCATACTTGAATCTTAAATAAATTCACAAACTAACTCACCATTTGGTGATGATGATTAAATTAGGCCTAGTATATGGGCTGAGCTTTCGTTGTTCCCACTTAACACAAGCTACACTAGTGAATCTATTGGTTGTAAATTTTTCATGCTGACATGGTCCTTCTGTCCATGAAAAACTTCCTTCTGTTTTGAAAAACTGCACATAATGTTTTTAGAGACACCTAAGACTTAAAATACAACATAAGAATACAAGTAATCAGTGATTAGATCCTACTAAAATTAATTTGGAGAGTCTAAATTTGGCCCATATATAGAACATAAGACCCACAGATACATATATAATATATATTCTTTGAGCACGTTTTACTGGAATTCATGAAATGCGAGTGTTTCTTTTTATCTTTGTTGTAGGCATGGATATAAATACAATGCCTGATAATAAAGAAATCTATGGTATACAAAAAACAAACAAAAAACCACCTTAAATTTAAATTTTTGTAAATTATTTATGTGCTCAAGACATAAATCAAATAGAAGTATGAAAACTGAAAAAGAAATATGTAGACCAAAAATCAACACAAAGTTTAATGAGCAAAGAGAGATTGTTTTGACAAGAGAATCATAGAACTACAGAATCATACAATAGTTTGGGTTAGGAGAGACCTTTAAGATGTCTATTTCAACCCTCCTGACATGGACAAGGACATCTTTCACTAGATCAGTTTCCTCAAAGCCCTCTCCCATCTGACCTTGAACACTTCCATTGACAGGTCATCCACAACTTCTCTAGGCAACCATTTACGGTGTCTCACCACTCTCATTTCAAAAATCCTTCCTTTTTATGTCCAATCTAAAGCTATACGCTTACAGTTTAAAATTGTCACTTGTCTTGCCACTACAGACCTTGGTAAAAAGACTGTTTTCTTTCTTGTAAGCCATCTTTATATATTGAAAGATTCAATATAGTCTGCCTTGAGTCTTCTTTCCTTGAAGAGTGAACAATTCCAACTGTTTTGGCCTTTTTTCATAAGAAAGGTATTCCAACTCTCAGAAAATTGCCATGGCCCTCCTCTGGATCTACTCTATTAAATTCCTGTCCTTGTACTGGGGACCCCAGAACTGAAGAAAGTACTCTAGGTTAGGTCTTAACAGAGAAGAACAGAGGGGCAGAAACATGTCCTTCACCCTGTTGGACACATGTTCCTGCACAGCTCAGGATATGGTTGGCTTTCTGAGCTATATGCATACATTGCTGACTCTTGTCCAATTTTTCACACATCGCTATCCCCAAGTCCATTTCTGCAGGGCTGCTTTCAATGCATCATTCACCCAGAACATGCATAACATGCCACAGTTTATCTCTCAATATGTTTAGTTCAATTCAATGTGAATGTAAGCAGTTATGGCATCTTCTCAGCACCATGAGTCAAGAATTTATCATGTCTTTATATCTACAGAGCAGTAACACATGTAGTAAACATATAAGGCAATGAGCCTGCAGTCATTTTCTTTGATCTATCTCATAAGAAAGACAAATGAAACCTTACGTGCATCAAAGACAACCTTCCGATTAGTACTTTGTAAAACTTACTTTTTCCCTGACCTTTTTTATAAGCATTTTTATTCTGCCCAATATCTCATTTCATTGCTGACAAGCACAGTCAAAATCAACTAAATATGATTTAGTCTATCAAGTTATTACTTCAAATTAAGCCTTGTTACAATGAACAACAAGCTAATTAGCAAACATTTTCCTAAATTCTGGAGCAGGAAACAGCATAGAAATGTTAGGTTTCATGAAAGAGACTGACTTATGTTTAGTCAGCAAAGTACTGCAAAATGTTAAACATATGTCAGAGGCAGAAAAGCCCAACATAGAGCTGTTTATCTTCCTTGAGGATGCCAAAGACTGTGCACAATAATTTCTTACCTCAGTAACAATATGTAAGTTGTGATTAAAGTTTGCTATCATTTAAAACACACGTATAAAAGTATCCTCAGACTAGTGTTTCAGGACTTCCTTTGTGAAGTTTGTGTTCTGCTCCCTCTAGTATTAAGAATGAAACTTTTATACTCATGTTTTTTATATCCCCTTTCAATACAGCTATTGCTAAAGAATTTCCTGCATAGGCCCCATTCATTTTCAAGATTAGATGGCAAGAGTAGTCTAATTTGTTCTAAAATATTCGTGTTTACTAAGAAAAAAAATCACAACTACCAGAACATATGCTTTTGTGACAAATACCTTTCCAAACAACTATAATTGAACTGATACAGTTTTTGTTGAGATTAAATATTCATGAAGCAGGTTTTATTGTTTTTAATTAGCAGAGAATAAATAAATTGTAAGGGATAATTTATTTGGTTAGGTTGGTCTACATTTTCTTGGTGCAGTTATCTCTGAATGTATCAGCAATTCAAAACAATTCATCAAAATTTGTGGGCTATTTGATCAGAATACTAAATGCTAACTTTTGAATGGTTTTAGCTGGACACATGATACAGCTGTATTTCTTCACTCAGGGTGCTTTAGTTGGCGAATTAAACCGTAATTATTAGTTGTGAAATTACATTGATTTCCTAATTTGGTTGAGGCTAAATTTTTTGACAGTGTGTGGCATAAAATCCCAAGAAAGTAAATGCAAATGCATTGTAAACATATTTAGTTTAATAAGTGGACTGGTTAAGAGAATATGTACACATCTTGATCCTATTTTTAACTTATGCATTGGAATAGAAGAGAGATTGAAAAAAATCCTGATTTAAAAATGTAAATATACAGAGAGAAAACAGTAATATATGAAATATCCTTCATTTCCAATTAGAAAGGAATAAAAAAAATTGTGTGATCTGGTTATTCTCTTTATACAGTTCTGAGTACCAATGACATGTAACACTAAGCTAGAAATTAAAGTGCCGTTGTTACCAACTATTAAAACCAAGAGACCTTGAAAGCCATTAGGATAATGAGGAACAGCACTATCATCTGAGCTCTGAAGATGACAGTCCTATCACAGTTCTGGAGGTGAATTCACCACGCCCCACAGTTTGACCCTACCAGAAACACCAGAGCACTACAGAAACTCATGGAGGACTTCTTTCACAGGCTGACAGAACATTATATAATGAAGGAAAACCCAGAAAAGTGCATTCACACCATCCACATTACACAGAACAGTATCCAAATTATCTGTGACAGATACAGCTCCGGAATCAGCAGCAGATAGCTGCATTGCTGAAATAGTATGCCTAAGTTTATCTGCTCTGCTGTGAGGAATCACTGCATGGCTCATCTCTCCATATGTCATAGTTTGACATGATAGCCTTTTCTGGTAAGGGGGAAGGAGCTGTAAAGATGGCTCCTGTAAGAAGTTGCTCACAACTCTCCCCAGCTCAGAGCCAGGCCCACTTCTGGGGCTGAGCCAATTAGACACCTCCATGATCACTTTTTAAGAAGAAGCCGGAAGAGGAGGTTTCTTCCTCCATCTTCTTTCCTTCTTCTGCCCCTTCTTCTTTCTTCTGGCTGGTGGTGGTGCAAGGAGTAGGAACAGTGAGAGAAACAACCCTCCGGACTCCAAGGTCAGTGATGAAAGAGAGGAGGAGGTGTGCTGGAGCAGAGACTCCCCTGCATTCTATGGAGAGAACTGGTGAAGCTGAGATTTATTTTCATTTCTTTAAAGACCCCGCATCAGGGGTAGAGACTCATTTTGATAATGAGCCCGTATCAGGGGCAGAGATTCACTTCATTAAAGGCCCCGAGACAGGGACAGTGACTATGGCCGGAGGAGGCCATGTCCCACGGGAGGGACCCAACAACTTCACTGCATAACCCGAGACAGGGGCAGTGATTTTCTTCTTTATCACTGTGGCCGGAGCAGGCCGTGTCCCAAGGAAGGGACCCAATATCCACAGCTGTAACTGTGGGGAGGAACACATGACAAAGCAGCTCATTAAACTTATGCCCAGAAGAGGCCTTGTCCCAAGAGAGGGACCCTGTAACTGCAACCACGGTGAAGAATCCACTCCAGAGACATTCATCAAGGACTGTGTCCCGTGTGAGGGACCCTGTATCGGCAGAAGCCGCAGCTGCTGGGAACAACCCACACCAGAGAAGTTCATTAAGGACTGTGTTCTGGGGGAGGAACCCCGTGTTGGAGCAGGGGAAGAATGCCAGGAGTCATCCTCATCTGAGAAGACAGAAGCGGCAGAGCCCATCTGTGAGACAATGACCACATCCCCCACTCCCTGCCCCCCTGAGCCTTTGAGGGGGGAGGAGGTAGAGATATCGGGAGCAGTGAGCTGGGCCCAGGAAGAAAGGAGGGATGGAGGAGAGAGATCTTAAAGTCCTGGTTGGAATTTTCTCATCATCCTACTCCCTTTTTGCTTTTACTCTGTTCTGTTTCTTGTAGAATAAACTTTCCTACTTTCCTCTCTACGTCGAGTACTGGAGTCCTTTTTGCCCAGAACCGTAATTGGCAGCGAGCCCTCCCTGCCCTTGTCTTAATCCACAACAACCTTGCTTATCTTTTCATTGCTTGGGTCTTCGTCTTCCTAACGAAGGTGGGGGTGAATGGGGGCACCAAGCAAGAGACTGTCGTGGTGCTGCTGTGCTAGCTGGACCAAACCAAGACACCATATAAACCAGTACGATATTGTCAGGATTGGTTCAAAGGTGTGCAGACCAAACAGGCTGCACCCAAATGTCCTGAAGGAGATGGATGGTATCCCCTTAAGGTTGCACTCTAGCAGCTTGAAAAGTTTGTGGTGGTCAGAAAGATCCTTGAAGACTTGAGAAAGATAAATCTTGTGCACATCTTCAAAAAAGTGATAAAGGAGGAGTGTGAAGAACTACAGACTGATCCGACTTAGCTTGATGGATGGGAAAATCACGGAACAAGTCATGTTAGAGGTTGCTTGGGCTTGAAAGAGAGCAAGGTGTCAGTGAATAGCTAACGTGGATTAATCATAAGTCAATCATGTCTGTCCCATATAGTTGACTTGTGTGATAACACAGGTATATTTGAAGAGACCCGTGGGTGTCTTTTACCTTGACATTAACATGGCTTTTGTCACCACCTCTTACAATATTCTTCTAAGTTGGGATGTTACATTCTGGAGAAGTGCACAACCAGATGGATGAAAGAAACCAAAACATTGGATAGTTTGACTCATTGAGAGGTGGATGATGGATCATGCATTGCTTGGTGTCTGGGCACAAGCAATCTTCCACAGCAACGATGTGGGGAGGTGACAAGATATATGCCCGTAATGTTTACAGGTGATCCCAAGCTGTGGGGGGTCAGTCTATACTAGTGACAACAGAGATACTGTGGAGAAGGGCTGGAACCAATGGGAGAAAGGGATTGAAATGGCCTCCGTGCTATTCAGGCCAGGGCACTGTGCAGCCCCATCTCAGGGAGGCAGAGACCCAGCAACCATCCCAGTGGGACTATGGGTAACTCTAGGTAGAAGGTGCTGGGGCTTGGTGGACAATGAATTGACCAGTGCCAGTGAGGCTGGAGACAAGAAAAACCTTTTGTCCCACAAGACTGGCTGGATAGTGGATATGGACCCAGGGAGGTTGTGCTCTTCCTTCCTTGGAGGATGTCCAGCTGCCACAGGATAACACCTTGAGACGACCAGGTCTGACTCCACAACTAAGTCTGCTCTGCGCACAGGGTTGAACAGGAGACCTCCATATGTTCCTATCAGTCCAGCTATGGTCTTCACGCTGTGATTTTGGCCTTTAAGAGAAGAAATGGCTATGAATCTCACTCAGTGAGCATATTGGTTAGCTACAGGAAAGCTTTAAAAGTTGCTTCTCCATACAGAAGTTTGGTCAGTACCGGTGTATCAGACTGTAGTTCTCTGCAGTTTTAAATGAAATTTACCTCTGTACCAAGCTTCTCCAGAAGATCCACATGCTTCTGGTTCTTAACACTGTTTCCTTGATATATGTGACCCAAAATCATTGTTATTCTAACAGTCTTAGGGTCTGAAGAGCAGAAATTTGTGCTCTGACTACTTAAAAACAAAAAGGAAAAAAAAGCTAGCATTTATACAATGAGATATTGCAGAAAAATCATTAAAAAAGAGGACTGAATCTAAACTTCACAGAAGAAACTGGGTAATATTGAGTTCAGATTGCATCAGAGTTTAGGAGTAAATAAAGTAAATGGAGGAGGAGGGAAGAACTGATAGCCATATGATGTCAATATCAATCTGTTCCAGATTTCAAAATAAGAGCAATTGCTCTGTCTTCATGCTCTGTTCAGACAGAGTATTCCAATTTCCCACTTCTCTGGAAAAAACTCATTTTCTCTCTTCCTCATTTTTGCTTTGGCAGCACTGATAGCAGGAGTCAACTTTCTATTATTCATGGAGTCCCCATGAGCAGTAGTATTCCTATAAACTTCATCCAGCTTTGGATCGTTCCCCACAGAAAAAATGACCATGTCCAAGAGAGTACACTAGAGTTCTTCAAGCTCTAAAGAAACATCTTTTTTATATTGAAAAGTATTTTCCCATTACTCACTTTGTTGCTTTTATGATTATTTAGAAAATGCTTCCATTTTTAGCGTTTCTTGTCAAAAAATCTAGCTAGAGATCTGAGTGTTTTCTGTTGCAAGTAGCCTACTTCCAACATTGCTGATTACCCCATGGTTTAGAGAATCATGAAATAAATATCTGCCTCCAGCTCATCATCCACCTTTTGTAAGCTCTGTGTAAAATTCAGGCTAGATGGAAGGGGAGGGGGGGAAATGGCCCTTGTAGCTTTTGATTTAATATCTGTGTTTATCTTCCACGTAACAGGTATTCATTCACCTGTAAGAATGAATGTGCTTTTCAAATGTTGAAGAAATTACCTGGTATCATTAGTACTGTCTATATTCAACCACTAATGACAGTGGAGTTGCTTATTCAAGCACAGAACATTTACATGCAGACTGCAGGAACTGAGCAAGACTGTTACTTCTCTGATTAAAGGAACTGATTTGACTGGAGGAAGAGTGACTTTAATTAGCTGTGCAAATGCCATTAATTCCAATTAATCTTCTCATAGTGTCAAGACCAGAATCCAGGGAGAAAATAAATTGCAGTAAATCAATATAACTCTTGTTTCTATCAGGAGCAGGTGCTTACAGAAAGAGGAATGTCTTTTACAGTTGTCTGCATCAAGAAGTATTTAAACCAGACAGTAATTCAATGTACCAAACCTTTCAACTGTTCTTTATAGACTATTTATATATCTTTTAATGTCTTTTCATTTGATGGACAGTATTTAACTTAGTATTTTTGAGAAGTATCCAAGTAAGATATTTGTTCAAAATACCCTCAAGTACAACCAAATGTTGTTTTGCAGAGGTGCAGATTTTCAAGACAATTGGTTCTATTTACAAAACCAAGATAACCACAAGCTTGCACTTACTTTTCATGGGACAGATAAGGAAAACCAACCAGCTAACTAACTCTTCAATGTAACTCAAAAAACTGTCTCCAAAAGAAGGCTCTTGGAATTTTTTGAGAAAGCTTTTTGAGAGCCACAAATGTGAAATTTTAACCCTTGAGGATTTCCATGTTGCTAGCAGCAGTGCATCAGACTTGTCGTATCTTCTCAGATTTTACAGTGTGACAAAAACAACACAAGCTCAGTTATAAAAGAAACACCTCAGAGTGTTTCAAAAGAATCACCTCAGAGATGTGCCACTGAAAGAAAACTGAAAGAGTGCTCTCTGTGGGCAAACAAGCACAGAGAAATATTGCAGCTAACCTTTTGCAATAGTTTATCCTGTAAGAACCTTCTCATATCACACTTGTGGTGGTTTAACTCCAGACAGCAACTAAGCACCACACAGCTTCTTGCTTGTTCTGTACTTCTTCTTCTTGTGTAGGATGGGAAAGACGACCAAAAAAAAAAATTAAACTTGTAGGTTGTGACAAGAAAAATGTAATAACAAAAATATTAACAATAAAAATAAAATATAATAATAATAACAATGATAGAAAGAAACAAAATCCATGAGAGGATAAGTGGAGCCCAATGTAATTGCTCAGCACACACTGACAATGGCTGAGTAGCTATCTACTCCTCCCTGCCAACTCTAATTTCTCTATTGCACATGAAATCCTATGTCATGAAATAGCCATTGTGCTAGTTCATGTCAGCTCTCTTGGCCATACTGTCTCTCAGCTTCTCATGTACCCCCAGTCTCCTTGCTGGTAAGACAATGAGAAGTAGAAAAGGCCTTGATTGTATGCAAGCACTATTCGGCAATAACCAAAACTTTCCTGTGTTATTAGCATTGTTTTTTCAGCCCTAATCCAAAACACAGCCCTGTAGCAGGTACTAGGAAGAACTCTATCCCAGATAAAATCAGAACAATGTATAACTGTGTGATGAATGTATGGAATGGGATATAGCTCATGAATAAAGTAAGAATGAATTAAAAAGAAATACTTTAAACAAACAAAATTTTCTCTTAGAAAAGAGAAGGATCTGATTTGTTTTGTTTTGTTTTTTTTTTCCCTAGAAGGTTAAGAATAATACTCCATAATTTCAGTAAGTTAACCTACCAAACTAAACCACAAAGCACATCTTCACAATGCATGCTAATATACTTAACCACAATACCATTTACCCCTCAACCCTCACGTTTGTTTTGCAGATGTTTCCCTCTCTCAGCAGCTGGACAGATAGATATCAGTGTCAGAAATTGCACCCAGAACTATCATTCAGTAGTAGACCATCTCAGATCACTAACATCTTCAAGTATGCTTCTTCCTATTAATGCTAATTAATCTACTATCTGAACAGAGTGCATTTGAGAAGAAAAGACCAAAATCAGATACAAGAGGCATCACTCAGGGATTTGAGACCACCAATGGGCCTTACTGACTCTGTTCCCAAGGAGGTGCTTGATGCCCTGAGTGGTAGAAAGACTGTTCTGCTCCCTAACTATCTCAATGCTTCAAGCCCCCAAGAGCCCCCAGCTTCTGCAGGAGGACCCTAGAGTACATGCCATACCTCACAACCAGCTCTTTCTGCTTGTCTCCCTATTCTGGCTGCCTAGTTGAATCCCACACATTTGCATCTCAGAACATCATTTCTCACTCAAAACATTTGTAACAAAACATACACGGACTGTTTTCAACAAGATGTGTTTAGTGTCTGGACAGGAGGTCCAACGTGCCATGAAAAGCTTCAGAAAGGATAAGGACTCTTTTCCCCATCCCTTTGTGCTATGTGAGAATAATAAAGTTTTGAATGTATATTCAGAGCTGAGCTTCTCAGTGACAGTGAATTGCTACCCATATAAAACTTATAAACAAAACACAGAATCACAGAATCTTAAGGTTGGAAGGAACCTCAAAAGATCATCTAGTTCAACGGGCCACCTAGAGGAGAATCACAAAATCATAAAATGGTAAGGTTTGAAGGGACTCCCAGAGATCATCTAGTCTAACCCCCTTGCAGAAGCAGGTTCACCTAGATCAGGTTACATAGGAACGTGTCCAGGCGGGTCTTGAAGACCTCCAAGGAAGGAGACTCCCACATACTCCCTGGGCAGCCTGTGCCAGGGCTTCTTCACCCTCACAGTGAAATAGTTTTTTCTTATATGTAAATGGAACTTTTTGTGTTCCAGCTTCATCCCATTACCCCTTGTCCTGTTGCTGGATACAATAGAAAAAAGGGATGTCCCAACCTCCTGACACCCACCATTTAGATATCAATAAATGTTAATAAGATCTCCCCTCAGTCTCCTCTTCTCTAGCCTAAACAGCCCTAGTTCCCATAGCCTTTCCTTGTATAAAAGATGTTCCAATCCCCTGATCATCTTGGTGGCCCTGCACTGGACTCTCTCCAGAAGCTCCCTGTCCCTCTTGAGCTGAGGAGCCCAGAACTGGACAGGACTCCAGGCGAGGCCTCAGCAGGGCAGAGTAGAGGGGTAAGAAGAACCTCCCTTGACCTGCTGGTTACACTCTTCTTGATACATTCCAGGATGCCATTGGCCTTCTTGGCCATGAGGGCACATTACTGACTCACGATTAGTTTGTTATCAATCAGGACACCCAGGTCTCTCTCTGCAGAACTGCTCTCCAGTAGGTCTCCCACAGCCTGTACTGGTGCATGGGATTGTTCCTTCCCAGATGCAGGACTCTGCACTTGTCCTTGTTGAACCTCATGAGGTTCCTCTCTCCCCAACTCTCAAGCTGGTCAAGATCCTGCTGAATGGCAACACAACTTTCTGCTGAATCAGCCAGTCCTCCCAGTTTGGTGTCATCAGCCAGCTTGCTGAGAGTACCCTCAGTCCCCTCATCCAGGTCGTTGATGAAGATGTTGAACAAGACTGGCCCCAGAACCAATCCCTGTGGAACTCCACTGGCCACAGGCCAGAGAAGGTCACAGAGGAACTCATCCAGGCAGGTTTTGAATGTCCCCAGAGAAGGTGACTGTACAACCCATCTGTGCAGCCTGTTCCAGTGCTCTGTCACCCTCACAGTGAAAAAATTTTTCCTTGTTTCTTTGGAACCTCTTATGTTCTACATCATACCCATTGCCCCTTGTCCTATCTTTGGGCAGCGTTGGGAAGAGTCTGGCTCCATCCTTCTGACACCCAACCTTTACATATTTGTAAAGATTAATGAAACCACTCCTAAGTCTCCTCTTCTCCAAGCTAAAGAGCCCCAACTCACTCAGCCTTTCACCAGAAGGCAGATGCTTCACTCCCTTCATCATCTTGGTGACCCTGCACTGAACTCTCTCCAGCAGCTCCCTGTCCTTCTTGAACTGAGGAGCCCAGAACTGGACACAATATTCCATATGTGGTCTCTTGAGGGCAGAGTAGAGGGGGAAGAGAACCTCTCTCGATCTACGCCCACAGCCCTTCTAATACATCCCAGGATGCCTTTGGCACTCTTGGCCATGAGGGCACGTTGCTGGCTCATGGCCATCCTGCTGTCCACCAAGACCCCCAAGTCTCTTTCCCCTACACTACTCTCTTACAGTTCATTCCCCAGTCTGTACTGTTACATGGGGTTATTCTTTCTCAAATGTAAGACTCTGCACTTGCCTTTGTTGACTTTCACTAGATTTATCCCCACCCAACTCTCCAGCCTGTACAGGTCTCATTGAATGGCAGCATAGCCTTCTGGTGTGTCAGCTACTCCCCCCTGTTTAGTATTACCAGCAAACTTGCTGACAGTGCCCTCTGTTCCCTCATCTAGGTCGTTAATGAATATATTGAAAAGTACCGGTCTCATCACTGACCCCTGAAGGACTGTAGAAGCAGGGAAGACTGCAAAGCCTGTGTACAAAAGCATAAGTGAAACACTAAACACTAGTCTGTACTGAATTGTTTTTTTTAAAGCTCTATTAAATATCTTTAATAAATATATTATGCTGTATTTCAAAAACCCTTTTTCCTCCAAGGACAAACATACTGCCTTCTTTAGATTAACATCTTTAACTGTGTAATATCACATAACCAAGATGAATGTTTCTGTTTGAAAAGGATGAAAGTGGAACTTTTGCTCCAGAACTTTCCGTAGTCTCTTAGCAAGGTTACGTATTACACTGTTTTCCCTTGATAAAAACCTTCCTTGACTTACAATGGCTTTTTGCTGTCCATTATTGTTCCATCTTGACCTCTCCCATTTTCAACTTATGATTTAGTATCTTCTGTTGCTTTTAGTATTGAGCAATAACAACAATGCTCAGTGATATTCTAGAGTTTTATGATAGCATCAATCACCATAGACTCTGTTTACCAGGATAGAGCTTTGTTGGTTGGGTTTGTTGGGATTTTTTTTTTTTAAAGTAATCAAACAAAATCTTGCATTTAACTTGAGAAAAAATAATCATTCAGTGTTTTCAGCATGACTCCTGAAGTCAAGCAAATATGATTGCTGTTTCACTAGAGGAATATGACACGCAATTAAGTGACTGCTAATAGTCAGACTGTGAAATAGAGTGTGAAATAGAATTTAGCAGTCATGATGTCCAAGTTATCTGCCTAATTATTGACCCTTGATTGGCTAAAAATTTTAGTTCCCTGAATTATATTGTTAAGACTTGCCACTATACTCTGTAAGGAAGGTGGAAGGTAAGAAATTTTTTTAGTCTGCTGAGAAGGAAGATACACATTCTGAAAAATGTGAGATTCAGCACTGAAGGCCTGACTGGAAAATTAATATGAGAGTTAATTTCTGAAAAGGAGCAGCAAATTCTTCTTTGAAAAAAATTTGGGGATTTTAAGCTCATTAAGAAACATTTCATAAATACCTCTTCTGGACACATGGAGTCTGCAGTACTCCCAGGGAGTATCCAAAAAATAAGCTCATATTATGCACAGGTGACTTTCAGTGTAGTTTCTTGAATTTTTAACATGCTTTGTTAGAAAGATTAAAACAATTTTTTCCTGCTCTCTCCTTGGCTTAAGTGTCAAACGTAGTTGATGAATTTTTTTAAAAAAAAAAGTTTACCATTTTAAAGAGTCACATATAGTTTACAACTGCAAGATATCTGAGAATGACAAAAGCAGCCTAATTTACTGATGTCTCAGAGTAACAACTCTTTCCAGGTTTACAGAATGAGATGAAATTTTGATAAATATTCTTAGATGTTACTTATTACTGTAAAGTTATTTATACAACAGCATTGGAAATTTTCCACATGGATGGTTTTACACTATACTTATCATTACATGGGAAGACAGACCTAAGCTTATCAATATTTGCCACACAATGGATCAGTTACTGATTTAAATTTGTTTACTAATATCTTGACAGTCTGAACTGATTTTTCTTTCTACTGCTGCTTTCTCCATGCTGTTTCATGTTGATGATTCTCACTGTTAGACTAAAAGATGAAAATGAGATGAGCAGACGAATGATATGGGACTCCACTGGCTCTTATTCTCCTAGATTCTATAAATGTGATAGCCCAGAGATGTTACATCCTTTATTCAGCTTCCTTCATCATAGGTTGAACAACATGGAAAAATGAATTATATTAGTGGTGAAAGAAAACAGAAAAAAAGAGAAAATAGGAAAAAAACTCAAAACATGATACACACCCTAAGGGCAGTATTTCTTTCTGAAATTTGTAGTTATCTCAAAATTTCTAACACCAGCTTAACCTTGAACTTTCTTAGAAATAAAAAATCTTATTGATTTACGTCCTTCCTTATACTGAATTAGGAATTTGAGTTACATCTCCTTAAAAGTCACACACTGTACCAGACTATTCAGCTCACCAAATATGCATGCCGACATTTTCCTCAATAAATCCAATAAAAACTACATTCCATTCCTTCATGGTGGAAATCTGCCCAAGGCTAGGAGAGCTCAGGAAAAAATCAATATCCCTAAATGATTATATATCTGTGGTTTTGCAGTGAACATTTCATATATCAGAACTCAATAGTTTTGCAAAACACTGGTTTTGACCTTCATAAACAGATCTAGGTTCATTTCATCCTTAAAGTATTCAGCTCAGACCTCAGCAGGATTTCTCCCCCTTGAAACTATTCCTTCCAGTTGAATATATGTTGCTGATTTATGTTCATCTGTCATCTGACCTGAGGATGTCTCAGCAGGATTCAGAGTGGTAAAGCACGTGCCTTCACTGAAGATTCTATCTTGACTTTACACAGGAAAACTCAATTAAACTCAATATGGGAAAAAATATATGCTTTAGAAATTTTGATGACAATCATAGGAAATATATTACTATTCAGTGTGAGAGTAACAGTTTTTTGCTTTTTAGTTGAATGATGACATGTTCTTACATGTATAAAAGTTACTCCTAGAAAAGTTATAGAAGAATTTTACAAGTAGTAAGGGATACCTCACTGTTTCAATGAGTACAGCTGATCTCTTCATGGGAAATAAAGTTGCAATTTTGTTTTATTAGCAAAAAAAAAAAAGTCAAGATTATTATTTGATATATTATTGAGTACTTATTGTATTTAAAAAAAAAAGAGTCTCAAGGATCTTCCCAAAATAGCCTGAATATTTAGTTAGATGTTGTTTTAACCCCCTGAACTCTTTTTCCTTGTCATAATAAAAGTGGGCATTATCTTTCACCGTACCTTGATGCTACAATTCTTCATCCAATACAGCTGTCCTAAGACTGTCATTTATCTAGTCTTTCTTCTAATTGATAATAAACGAAAAGTGAGCCAGCAATGTGCCCTTGTGGCCAAGAAGGCCAATGGCATCCTGGGATGCATCAAGAAGAGTGTAACCAGCAGGTCAAGGGAAGTTCTTCTACCCCTCTACTCTGCCCTGCTGAGGCCTCGCCTGGAGTCTTGTGTCCAGTTCTGGGCTCCTCAGCTCTAGAGGGACAGGGAACTTCTGGAGAGAGTCCAGTGCAGGGCCATCAAGATGATCAGGGGACTGGAGCATCTTTTATACAAGGAAAGGCTGAGGGAACTAGGGCTGTTTAGTCTAGAAAAGAGAAGACTGAGAATACTGACCATTTAGTTATTTACAAATAACTACATGGTGGATGTCAGGAGGTTGGGACATCCCTTTTTTCTATTGTATCTAGCAACAGGACAATGGGTAATAGGATGAAGCTGGAACACAAAAAGTTTCCTTTAAACATAAGGAAAAACTACTTTACTATAAGGGTGAGGGAGCCTTACCATAGGCAGCCCAGAGGGGTTGTGGAGTCAAGTCTTGTGTTCAAGACCTACCTGAATATGTTCCTATGTGTCCTGATCTAGGTGGACCTATTTTAGCAGAGGAGTTAGACTAGATGATCTCTAAAGTTCCCTTCCAACCTCTACCTTTTTGTGATTCTATGATTCTTTCTTCTCTTCACTCCTTACTTTCATAGTATGCCATTTCTTTTTTTCTCTTCATGTTTTATCTGATCATATATCATTAAGGTTGTGATTTGAGCAGAAATCTCTAAAACATAAGGCTGAGCACAAGACTCATTCACAGTTTTCATGGTTTTCTATTGCACCAACACCATTAACAAATGCACCTCAATATCAAATTGATTCTCTGTCAATAGTCCAGCTATTTCTCAAGTCAGATTTAAGAATACCTAATTCTATGACAGAGTCAACCATTTTTTCTGTTTTCACAGAATTCTAGAGGAAAACAAGGCATCTAGATAAAGATTTTTGAAACAGTGTTATTAAGTCTGAGTATTCAGTAAAAATTTCCTGACTTCCCCAGAAAACTCACAGGACATAAAAAAGACATATTTTAAAAAGGTAGTGCAAGACAATCGCTATGACAATAAATTTCTTGCAAGCAATATACTGCTATCCATTTCTTTTTAGACTTTAACAATGTCAGGTAGATTATACAACTTCCAGAGAACGCTATAAATCACTCTGAGTCAAAAAGCATTTCCAGTTAAGTTGAAAACCCCTGAGCTTTAAAAGAGAATCACTGAACATACAAATGATATGGAAAAAAACAGAGTGTAATGGCAGATATGCCGTATATATTATATAACCTACACTGATGTTGAAAACAGTACCTACACATGGATATGGATACCATATCATAAAGTAGATAACACATGCAGTAACTCTGAGTTGCCCATGTTCCTCAGAGCAAACAACTAAATAGTGTGATTAAACCAGACAAAAACATACAAGTGAAGCTTTTTTTTTTCTCTCCGTCTCAGAGTGATGGTTAGTGAAAGATAATATATAGACATCAAAACCTCAGTGCCAGTTACCACCAGCATAACTCCATGTCCAGTTTTGTTTCCTAATATCGCATGCTTTAGTAAGGATGAACAGAATTACCTGTGCTATTCCCATCAGAGAGGAAGTTACTCTTTTCTCTCTTTCTATCAACAACTGGCTTACATGTTAAAACATGGAGTTTTTGTACAGCAATCTTGATAAAAACAACATCAAGAGCTTAGAAAATAACTATGTGCTAATGGAAATAACAAAATATATCAAAAAGAGTGAAAAATTGTTCTGAATGATCATTGGCATGGGAAGACTATATGACAAGCAGTCTACAGACAAAGCTGTGAACAGACAATATCAAAAGCAAAAGTTAATGCTTTCCCTCACCACACACCTTCTCTAAAAAGCACAGCTTTAGAAAGATTTGTGGCCAGCAAAACTAACATCTAAGGTAAAAAGACTATGCAGCCATAATATTTTTTAGAAAACCCAAGAAAAAAAGAACAAAAAAAAGCAACAAACCAAAAACATATTAAAAAGTGGAAAAAACTGTTAATCAGTTTTGACTAATGACATTTGTGCTGGAAAGGAAGGGAAGCAAATCAAAGAAGTGAGACAGAAAACTACAGGTCAAACTGCTTCTCTTTTGTTAGAAAATATTTTGTTATCTTTTTTTGCAATCTTATTTTGCTTTTTTTTTTTTGCAGTCTTTATCTAGATTGTTAGAAAATCCAGAAATGTCAATAAAGCGCAACATTCACATGCACCTGAAAGGTAACAAGGTAGAATGAATTGTTAATAGCATCTGGAAAAAAAATAAAAATCACAGAATCACAGCATTTAGGTTGGAAGACTTTTAAGTCACCAAGTCTGACTCTCAACCCAGCACTGCCAAGTCATAGAAACAGAATCATAAAATGGTTTCAACTGAAGAGACTTTAAGATGATTTGTCCCAGCCCTATCAACCACTAGACTATTTCCCTAAGTACAACATATCCTTAAGCATCATTTCTACACATCTTTTAAAAACTTCCAGGGATAGTGACTCCATCATCCATTGTAAACCTGTGCTGGAGCAACTTGAGGCCATTTCTTCTTGTACAGTCACTTGTAGTTTAGGAAAAGAGACCAACAGTCAGCTCATTAAAACACGCTTTCAGGTAGTTGTAGAGAGAGATCATGTCTCCTCTCAACCTCCTTTCTCCAGGCTAAAAAATCCAGTTCCCTCAGATGATCCTCACAAGACTGGTGCTCCAGACCCTTCACCATGTTCCTTGCCTGTCTCTGTAGATGCTCTAGCACCTCAGTGTCTTTTTTGTAGTGAAGGGCCTGAAACAGAACAAAATATTCAAGATGCAGTCTCACCAGTAGTGAGTACAGGAGGACAATCAATGCCCTGGTCCTGCTTGCCACATTACTCCTGATACAAGCCAGCATGCTGTTGTCCTTCTTGGCCACCTGGGTACACTGTTGTCTCATATTCAGAAGGCTGTCCATCAGCAGCCCCAGGTATTTTTCCTCCAGACAGCTTTCCAGCCACTCTGCCCAAGCCTGTAGTGTTACATGGGGTTGTTGAGACCCGAGTACAGGACCTGGCACCCAGTCTTGCTGAACCTTGTTGAATAATTGGATTTAGTCATCAATCTAGCCTGTCCAGATTCCTCTGAAGAGCCTTTCTGCTCTCAAGCATATCAACATTTTGGTCCAACTTGGTGTCATCTGCAAACTTATGGATGTGTATCCGATCATTTCGTTCAGAGCATTGATAAAGAAAGAACTGGCTCAAATGCTTAGCTCTGGGGAACATCACCTGTGACCAGCTACCAATTGGACTTAAACCACTAAGTGGATCACCTTGTCACAGAAGGAGATCAGGTAAGTCAAGCAAGACCTGCCTTTTATAAACTCACGCTGGCTGGACCTGATCACCCAGTTGTCCTGTACATGTCATGTGATGGTATTTGAGATGATCTGCTCCATAATTGTCCCCTGCACTGAGGTCAGACTGACAGGCCTGTAGTTCTCCAGATCTTCCTTCTGACTCATCTTGAAGAGCAGTGTTACATTTGCTGAATGGAACCTTCCCAGTTAGCCAGGACTGCTTATAAATGGTGAGTGGCTTGGTGAACACTGCAGCCAGATCCCTCAGAACCCTTGATTGTATCCCATCCAGTCTCACAGATTTCTGTGTGTCTGCATGGTGTAGCAGATAGCTAATGATTTCACTTTAGGGGCCTTCATTCTGCTCCCTGTCCTTGTCTTCCAGCACAGGAGGCTGGTTACACCAAGAACAACTAGTCTTAGTATTAAAGATTGAGGCAAAAAAAGATTAAATATCTCAATCTTTCCTTGTCCTTTGTCACTATGTTGCATCCCCCATTTAATAAAAAATAGAGATTCTCCTTAGCCCTCCTTTGTTAATATATTTATAGAAACAGTTTTTATTGTCTTTCATGGCAGGAGACAGATTAAGTCCTAGATGGGCCTTTCGCCCTTCTTGTTATCTCCTTGCATAATGTCATAACCTTCTTGTAGCCCTTCTGTGTTGTCTGCTCCTTCTTTAAAAAGGTCATAAACTCCCATTTTCTTTCTGAGTTCCAGTCAAATCTCTGTTAAGCCAGGACAGTCTTCTACCCTACTGGCTCATCTTTCAACACAATGAGACAATGCATTTAAGATTTCCTTCTTGAAGAATATCTGTCCTTCCTGGACTCCTTTGCCCTTCAGGACTGTTTCCCAAGGGACTTTTGTAACCAGACTTCTAAACAGGTCAAGTCTGTCCTGCAGAAGTCAAAGGTAGCAGCTCATTGACCCTCCTCTTTACTTCTTCAACAATCAAAAACTCTATCGTTTTATGATTACTGTGCTCAAGACAGCCTCCAGCCGTCATATCACCCACAAATCCTTCTCTACTCACAAACAGTTCTAGTGCAACACTTTCCCTAGTTGACTCCCTCACTAGCTGTGTCACGAAGTTATCTTCCACATGGTCCAGGAACTTCCTGGACTGCTTCCTTCTGCTCTGTTGTATTTCCAGGAGACATCTGGTAAGTTTTTATTTCTCACAAGAACAAGGACTGACAATGGTAAGACTTGTCCCAGCTGCTTTTCTCCTTCTTTGTGATAGGTGTATCTCATTTGATGTCAACAGGTCTTGTGTCATGTAAACTGATCCATGATTAAAAAAAAAACTCTGCTGACAACACTCATCTCAGAACCAAATATTGTCCTATCTCTTCTCGTTTCTTCATTCATCATTCTCTGCAATTGGAAGGAGAGAACACTACTTGTGCTCCTGATACTTTAACCACTTGCCCCAAGGCTCTGAAATCTCTCTTGATTGTCCTCAGACTTCTTGTGACTGCATCGTTGCCTACCTGAAAAACCCACAGTGGGCAATACTCTGAAGACCTTATCAGCTTCCTCTTCACATCTTTAACCCAGGCCCCAAGGAAACACTCTGGGTGCCAGAGGTGCACTCACTGCTGCTGTCCAATGCTGGTATAAGAGCAGGGCAGACCCTGCAGCCTGGCACCAGGGCAGCAGCAGGGTCCTGCCAGAGCTCTGTATGTCAATTGTGTTGGATACAGAGTGTAGAGATGTCATGGCTTTCTGCCAGATGATTACCGTTGCTCCATGGCCAGGCTAATAGAGCTTCAGCACTCTTCTACGTGTCCCTCTGTACTAACTGCTGTACAAACTACCACACCATGTCCTGAAACATCATGCCATGTCCTTTCTGACACGTCACATCATTTGCCCACCTTATTTGTCTTTTTTATGTATGAGAAGGCAGCAGTCTCACTCTCCACGGGAACTGATATGTGACCTCAAAACATCCTCTTACAATATTTTCATAGGCAATCCAAAAAAATGTCTCTTCAGAAACATGTAGACTAGACCAAAATTTACTTATTTTAACTGATAAAATTATCTAGAGGCATGAGAGAAAGAAAATTATCAATGGCTTCATGACAAAGGATAGAATAGGGAATTCCTTCAGAGGTGTTTTCTGAAGCTGTGTCAGGAATAATAAAAACATAAATGATACTGGCTTTAGGGGTGGCTGTGACATTACTGCCTTCTAACATTCTTTCAACCTTGTTTTTTCTGTGTTTCCATAATCATTGATATTATCTACATGAATGTCCAAGCAATTTAAAATAAGTCCTTTTAAGCAAGCATTTTAAAAAATTATCTTATTACATTATATGGGGAAGTTAAACAGCATTTTACTTCTAAATTTTAAAAAGGAACACTTTCTTTAATTGATGCTTTTTTTTTTTTTTAATAAAAGCAAACCATGAATAGTGCTAAACTTGCTTTCTTTCATCCTTAACATTCATTATCTAGTATGACTTTAAAAGGATATGACTGAGAAGGGTCAATTATGCCAGGGTTTCTTCTTCTCTTAATGGTATTGTCACAATCCCCTGTTGGGTTGTGACTAATTTGGCAGAAGTTAAACCCCCTTGCTTTTCAACTGACCTCAGATAATTCTGGGTGTCTGGAGGTGGCTGAGCTTAACTTCTGAGGGATGTCCAATCAAACAGGTGATAGTGATCAGGTTTTGCATATTCTTGGCAACAGAATTAAGACTCAAAATGGAGTTAAGTGATAAACTATTTTACCCACTGCAATCAATTATGTGAGGCAAAGGGGAGGAAAGAAAAGAAAGAGCGAGCGAGAGAGAGAGAGAGAGAGAGAGAGAGAGAGATAGAGATAAGAGTAAGTTACAATAGTCACCACCATGAATCCACATTGTCTCACAACTCATTAGTCAATGTTTCATCAGATGTTCCCTCAGGTCTTCTGGTAGCAGTGGGAAAGACCCCTTCCTCTTCACTGCTCTTGCTTTTATATCCACACCTCTTACTCACACTTGCCCAGTACCATATCTAGAGACTCCTGGAAAGATCTGGAGAGTCCAAGCCCTCCATTCCATATGCCTTGTTTCCACTCTTCAGCTAACTCTGGGCCCAGGTGCATGCACAGAGGTGGTATGTCCTGAGATGGACCGTGGGATGTGCATTCCAAAGCAACAGTGCTTCTGACAGGCAAAATTCCCCAGCTGCCAGAGCAATGAGTTCCCAGTGGTCAACCATGATGCCATCACTGTTGAGGCATATTTCCCACACCTTACAGGTATCTTTAAACATTCTGATTGCTGTAACATTATTTCATCAAGAGACCTTCAATTAATCATTCAAGTAACAACATAGAATATATATAAACTCTATATGGACTATTCCAGATTATTTTCTACAAATATACTCCATTCCTAGTACATATTAAGATCTCTCTGATGTATTTTGGGCAAATATTTTCAATTTTCCTTCTTACTCCTCCACAGAAAAATATTATATACCTCTTCTGAAAACTACTTCTGTTTTGTTTGGAAATTAAGCACAGTTTTTCAAAAATTATTTTGTGTTTTTATATGAGTTTACTAGCATTACCACAGCCATGGGAAAGGAGAGAACCCATTTTTTACAGAAAAGCAAGCCAATCAGACGGCTGACTTTAGTTGGCTTCTGTGTGAAGCACCACTGGTTTTGCAACTGAAGATTGAGCACCATATATAACAACACATTGAAGATGCAATTAGCTCTAAGGTATGTTTCTGAATACACATTGCATACATACAACATGCTATTTGTATGGCTACACAGCAACTCATGGCTATGTTTGGAGATAAGTTATTTTCATTAGGATAAAGGATATTTAGTATTGCTTTCTATTTATGCATCAGTATGAATACATTATATCCATCCTAGAACTCAAGTACCACAGACTTTTTGGACTTTAAACCTACAACAGGACATAGCATACCAGTCTTTTAAAAGATGAAATGGCAACCAAGAGAAATATAGATTGATATGTGTTAGAATGATGTGACCATGAGAAAGGGAAAAAAACCCAGTATGTGGTAAGTTATTTTTGGTAAATTACATAGGCAACTACTATATACTATATACTCAGCAAGACAGCTCTTGATTCTAATTGAGTATTCATCTATTATCAAAGGTGAAAAACCACTAACGTCTATGTATTGAAGTATACAGATCCAAGTTCTGTCTCCTTTATTTTTATTATTTTTAAATTACATTAAATTAAATTAAATTGCATATTATTACATTACATGTGCAGGAGGACTTTCTGAAGGCTTGTTTGCAGCTGTGGGTATGCTCAGGTTCTGAGGTCAGCTGGGATGAAAATTTTTATTTTCTTTGTACATTGAAATTTTTCCTTCTTAAATTAGTTGCTCAGTTATAGCATTAGAGACAACTCAGTCAAAGAGTAAATCTTATTTATATAAATAAAACTCTTCATGCATATTAAAAGGTTAAAAGGCATCATAAATGAAACTTCAAGGTAGTATGTATCTTACAGGTCACTACTGGTTCACCTTTGTGACTTTCAAACAGTTTGGTACCACACAGTAGGACAGATAAGTACCTAGATAGCAAGGAGCTGTGGAAATCAAACAAATCAGTAGCAGAAGCCCTCTTTACTTCAGTAAAGACATCTGTAGGCATTTGGTTTGTAAAATATCTTAAAATCCACCTCCTAGTTTAAGCCTGCTTTACATCTTCTTGCAATCAGTATTCACATTTCCTTGCTTTGCTCCCTTGGCATGAAGAAAATCCTTTGCAACAAATTTGGACTATGAATAGTACTTTTACCAGTACTAGAATGTTTCATGACTTTCATCTGAAGGGGAAAACAACCAAACTAGGCTGCAAAGAGGGTGTGATCATTCATCTTTTACTTTTGTATTTTATATGTGTTAAAAAGCAGACCTTGAGATGTGAAGACCTTTTAGGTTTTACTGAAAGACATAAGCTACATTGTTGACATTTTCTTCTTTGCAGAGAAGAATGTGCAAAACTATGAATTGTTGAGGCTTTTTTCTAGTTATTGAACATTTTATTCTAAGAAAAAAAATCTGAGGAAAAAAGTCACAGACTAGATAATTTCTTTGAGCAAAAGCTTTCACAACACTAGAATAATGAGCTCTTAGAAATTCTGTGGATGAAACAGAAGAGAAACTCATGTGGCTGGAAAATATTTAGGTCATCTTAATAGGCCTTCAAATTAAAGGAAGGGACATTTACTGAAAACTTAAGGAAAATTAATATAATCCCTGATATATCTTGCAGTAGTCATTAAACTTGTTATTTAATCTGATTCCTTTCTGTCCATTTACTTCCACTGTTTATCTACATTTCAATTAATTTATCCTATACTACATACAGTGCAAAAATAGCTAACTCAAATATAAGGAGACATCTAAATGCTGAAACCTCTCTAATCTCTCAAAATCCTCTCTTCTGATTATCAAGCCACTTCTTCATGGCCTATTATAAAAAGCAACTGGGATTTCCACAAAGTACATTGAAAGGCTGTCCTGCTTTTACAGTTTCCTGGAAAAAGGATCCATATCTAATATTCAGAACAAGTTGCAGACATCCTCAGTCCTCTACTCTTCTGTTGTAAGCAGTCAGTCTCACCCAGATACATATGGCTATTTTGTATTTTGGAAATGCAATAACTCCTCTTTCATTTTTTGAAAGCAGCTTTGAATAATGAGGATATTGAGATATCAAGTGCTACAATTGGGCTAGCCTAACCATTTTCTCTGATAAAGGGCAAGTTCCAGCCTACAAATCAAGTGCAATTTGATAAAGACACCACAGCAGAATTCTAGATTATTATCATTTTTTGTACTTCCCATACAGAGAGAAAATGTAGCCTTTTTCCATACAGACAAGAAAGTAAAATTCTTATTTCAAGAAACTCTCAGGAGTTGCGGAGAAGTAAACTAATCTCATTTTCCTTAAAGACTAATTGATGTTAGCAGAACCAGGATGGAATAAAGTCACATGAAAAGGTTTTCATGGAGAGAAATTAGAGATTTTCTAGGTGACCCACACAGACTGCACAAAAAAGCCAGAGAGTGAAAAAGTTCAGTGACGGGGCATACTGAACACTGCAAAGCAAGGAAGATGAGTAAGTTGAGGGGAACAAAAAAAAGAAAACATTAAAAAAAAAAAAAGCCTTAAAAGCCATGAGAGTATTAGATATGCAAATAGCTTTAGGGGTTGTAGAGACAATTTTTGAATCTGCTTCATCTATACCCATACCTTCATGTGTCCATGGTAACTTTACTG
Source organism: Colius striatus (assembly GCF_028858725.1). Lineage (NCBI taxonomy): Eukaryota > Metazoa > Chordata > Aves > Coliiformes > Coliidae > Colius > Colius striatus. The sequence continues at coordinate 21,005,366 of NC_084790.1, forward strand.
GCTATTGTTTGATGTCAAATCTTAGCAAAATATCCTGGTCATTAAAAAATTTTTAGGTAATGAATGAATCCCAAGAGCTTTAGCAGGAGACCAGAGTGTCTTCCTCATTCATGATGGAATCTAGATTTTTTCTTCTAAAAGCCAAAGGAGAAAATAGATTTACTTGAATTTTCACTCGGACTGCAGAAAAAAAAAAAAAAAAAAAAAGAAAAGAATAAGATATTCCCTAAGTATCTTTTCAAATATGACAGATTTGTGTCCATGAAAATTCTTTATCTGTGACAGGCATGACAATTTATGTCCAGGTAATACCTAATTTCATTGACAAATAGAGTCAATAGAGGGGTAACCTGGCCAGTAATAGATGTTTAATAAATTTCAGACATGCTTTCACTGGGATTTTATATTGAAAGCTAGTAATTTTAGTATTACTTCCCTAATTCATCACCATACTCTGTATTTTAACTCAATGTTCTGTGCTACAAATCAACGAAAAAAAATCTAATCACTGAAATGGTAAAAGGGAATATCTCAGGCTTTAGGAATGCTGCTCAGAAATTAAAAAAAAAAAATAGTAATTTCATTATTTTTATTCTCTCTCATGCTTTTATAAACATGAAATTGAATCTGTAACTCAAAAAATCTCCTTACACATTTTTATTTTTTATATATTTCAGAGATTTTGGATATTTGAACAAGGAAGAATCATAAAGATGGAATATGTTACTTTTATGAAACTATATAAAGGAAATAAGAGCTCTCTAAAATATCTGTTACTTCTGAATAGGTTTTTATTACTGTTGTATGTATTTGTTGGATTGCTTTTAGGAGAAAGAAGTGATGTATCAATTAGAAAGCATCATATTAACAGCACAAAGAACAATCGTTTCAGTATACCACCCACCTACCACTCTGAAGCACAATGAAAGTGTCAGACATGATGAAGTTTTGCTGTGATAGCCTATTGAACTAGCCCACGTAGTTCAATTCTTAATGTAAGTCGTGATCATCTGGTTCTTCATTGAAACAAAACATCAAACATACTTGCAAAAATCTCATTTTACCATACATCTGGGAAAACGAAGAACAAAATAAGGCAGCTCTCTTAGAGTTTAGTCTGTTATTTTCCTGGCTGCTCCTGCATTTTATCCCTCAGATGCAGCCAGGGAAAATATTTCTGAAGCCACCAGTAGACAACATATGCCTATTATAATAGACCAGTAGACAACAATATGCCTATCAGCAGCAACAACCTTTGAACTGTTTTTTTTTTTTTTGACTTCAGTAGCTGTCCTTCTTCATTACCTTAAAAGTACAGACATGTTCAAATATCACGTTCTTTCCCTGTAATCTTCCACCCTTCCCATCACAGTCTTCATTGTTATCCTAACAATGCTCATAGGGTTAAAATGACTGTCAGGATCATAAATGTGTTGAGAGTTCAAGGCTGCTGAATGGTAAAAAAGTTTGTGAACCACGTTAGACTGAGTAAACTATCTTCTTCAAAAAAGGTGATAAGTTTAGATCATATGGTGATTCTTAAATTGGATATACATGAATTAAATGTGGCAACAGTAATATATTTCAAAGTATTGATAAAAATAAAAGAACTCCAATACCACCTAGTGTCAGCTAGGTACCCTGTTTTTCACTGAATATGGAGCCAAAATGGTGGAATAGAAGGCAACCAGAATGTGGAGTGTTGTAAAGACAATGCTGGATGTGAAAGAGAGGCTCCTGTGAATATGCAGACAGAAAATACAAGACATCCATTAAAAAAAAAACTTCCTACACTGGATCAAGTTAAGGGAAATTGTTATTGTGAATGCAGCCTACAGAGCTTGCTTTTGGGGAACTTTCTAGTAAAAGTGTAGCTTTTTCTTAGCCCTTTGACAGTGAGACAATGCTGAAAGACAAAATCTTCTTGAAGATTAAAGGTTTGGTGTAAGTCACTGTTTTAGGATCCAAAGCTCTAGTCTAAGTTTTTCGGCTCCAATACAGCTTATCTGTGCAATCTTGAATAAAATCATTCACCTAATAAATGAAAATTTTTTCACTGTGGGGGTGACAGAGCACTGGAACAGGCTGCCCAGATGGGTTGTGAAGTCTCCTTCTCTGAGGACATTCAAAACCCATCTGGACAAGTTCCTGTGTTACCTACTCTAGGTGGCCTGCTCTCACAGGGGGATTGGACTACATGATCTCTCAAGGTCCCTTCTAACTCTTAAGATTCTGTGATTCTGTAAAATTTTGCTTTTCCTCTCTTCTCATATAGGAATGAAATCTTGGTAGAATAATACATTCATCCTCATTCATTGAGATGGCATGACATGCTGCATAAGTAGTCAGGGGTTTAGAAACTTCTGAAGTGAAACAAAATATGTATTTCCTTCTGAAGATATTTGTTTGATATAAAAAATTATTATCTTATCAAGAGGTATGTGATGTTCTAATCAAATTCTTCATACTCACCTCCCTTCTCTATTTCTATGCCTTATGTTATTCTTCATTTACTATTCTCCCTTCTAAAGAAATATATTTCATCTTTGTATTGCATACCTAAGTGGATACCTTACACATTTCAGGCCTGTAAAAAAAGAAACACAGTCAGAGACTGAAGTTGTGACAAAACATTCTCCATAGCCTCACTGGGCTCAGACACAAGATTCTTTGTGCTGACTGGTGCTGTTTTGTCAATCAGCCCTAATGCTGGTGTTGGTTTTCTGCAGCTTTCTCTTTCCTCATCTAATTCAAGACCTTCTTATCCCTTAAACTGGAGTAATATCCTTGCTATCCAGATCCTTAACTCTTCTAATGTGTTTAAAGCATCCTTCATAGCTCTGAATTTCCCATGTTATCTTTGCTGGGAAACAACAGTTGATAACCTATGTATGATGACACATCTAAACCTACTCACAAAGGAAAAAAAACCACCATAGAAATCAAAACAAGCCACAGTATCTCCTGAGTGTCTAGGAGACAGGATGTTTCTGTATGACACAGCAAATTTACCATCAAACATATTTTCACTCCTTCTGACATATGCTAAAGCTGTTCCCTCTGTCCTCTGTTCCTCAATTCACAAAACGTAGGACTGACTGGCCTGGTTCCTGTACCCCGTGAGAAAGGCTATCCTATGAAAGAATAATTTTCAAAGCAAAAACAAGACAGACAGGAAAGCAAATTCAATTTAATTGCAGTATTCAAATACACAAAATTCTATGAAAAAAAGAGTAAGGAACAGTCTGTTTTGTCCATTTATTTCTCATAGAAAAAACTATTTTAGTACTGCAGCAGAAATGTTAAACATTTGAAAAACTTTCCTACTGACAGGATAGGCAAGATCCAAGTTCTGCTGCTGGAGGAAACCACAGACTTGCCTATGCAGGATATTTTTAAAAACAAGACATAGAAAGACACCTAGAAATAGTAGTAGAAGTAGTACAGACACAATTAGTCTTTCTGCCACACATAGCTCAAGTCTGTAACTAACAGACATGCCTTTGGAATTCCCCTATAAGACTACTATTCATACTAAATATGTAAAGCTATTTCTATATTAAAGTGTGTAAGGATGATGAAAAAGGATAATTATCAATTTGATAGTACATCAACAACCTGGCAGCCACACAGGGAAGATTAACATCTAGATGATTCAAGCTCCATTAGAAACTAATAAAAAATCAAGCCATTTCAAAGTTATTTTAAGGTAAATTATCAAGGTTAATGACCTGCATAAAATATTCATATTTTAATGTATTAACAGTTCTTTGGATGACATTTTTAAGAAATCCATTGTGGCTGTTATTGTATTCCAGACCTATAAATTTGTAGCAGTAATGCCCATTATTGTAACAGAAGAAACAATCATTCTCTGCTCTTGTATTACTGTATTTTTTTAACAGTCGACAATTTCACTTAAACTGCTAATTTAATGTAAGAAAAAACATTATAACCATCATAGGCTTCTCCTTAAATCACAAATATAATCTCTTACTAACAGTAAGATATCTTCATATTCTTTGTCACAAAGTAAAAAACATAGTCATCATGAAGCCAACTGAACATACATCCACAGCAAACATGAAATAACACCTCCCCTTAAATCTGCCAGAATCCAGATTTGACAAAACTGAAAGTGATTTCTGCCAGAGATCTCACCAAATCTCACTGCGGCCTCTTACAAGGACAAAATGAAAAATGAAACCTAGAGTATCTTTTACATCTGTTTTGCACACTGCTTTTTTCAAGTGTGTACCTGTCTAAAATGACTTATATATAAAATGCTTTTAGAAAAAGTTGATTGCTGTCTATCTTCCTTGTCAAATGAAGAAAAACAATGATTTGTAAAAACTTCAAGCTTAAAGATGAAAAATAATTTCTTTTCATTTGAAGGCTGAAAGAATGCAAAATAATGAAGAATGCTGTTCTGTTGCTTTTAACTCACAGTAGAAGCCTGACCAAAGGCAACTCACAAAGTGTGATAGCTGAGGTTCTGCAGCCAAGAAGAAACTGGTAAGAGTTAATTTAGTATTAACAAAACATCTTTTCAATTAAATTTTAATTAGAAAAAATTAGAAATGTCTTTTCTATAATTCAATATGATGATTTGTAAGAAGAACAAACTGATTAAATGAGCATTTACTTGTACACATGAACTCCCACTACCCACACACTTAGCAGTTGAACAAAGGAAGATGATATGACAAGTTAAAAGGATGCATACATCAACTTCCAAGTTACCTCAGAAGTAAACCAAAAATAAGTTGAGGAAAAATAAAGTCTTACTTCCAGTGGCCAGTTGGATTGTAACAAGCAGCAGAATTCTGTGATGAGCACCATCTCCAGTACAAGAGGTGGTGAGGATGAAGAAGATGACAAAAATTATCCTCTTTATTCATTTCTTCCTGACACATTTACAGTTTTTATTGAGGTGAACACAACACTGCAACTGACGGTTTCTACTTATGACAATATTAGTGCTGATACTAGTATTACTAAACATTACTCAACTTTCAGGTGGGCAGATAAATAACTATTAGATAACATTTAGTTGAAAGTGATTCAACTATTATCCATTTCCTACATATCAGACTTTGTATTTTCTAATAGAAAGTTATCTGCTAAAAACTATGAGGCAAAGGATAAGTGGATTTCAGTGTACAAGTAAGAACTAGAATCTTTATGGCAGATTGCAAAACTAACTTCCTGTGAGTTACAGCAGAGGGAGGGCTTTCATGGAACTGACATTTTGAGCCAGTCCTTTTCCCCTCTTGATACATATCCTTCCCTTTTTTTCTCTTCCCCTTCCCCATTTCCTTCCTTTTCCTTTCCTTTCTGAAAGATTGTACATGGGTCCCTTACCTACTTTATTCTGGTACTAACAATTAAATGCAGTTGATACACAAATCTCAAATGAAGCAGACTGTGTATGTTAATTTCATAGCAATTAACTAAATAGAACTACTAAGGCCTTGTTTTTTTAAACTTTTTTTACGTTATTTTTTGCTTTATATTTTATTTTGGAGCTATCTCCAAAAGAGGGAAATCTAAGATCTAGGAATAACACTAACTCCTCACACCAAAAAAGGAAAACCTAACAAAAAATCTCTACTTACCATCACTCGCTATTGGCCCGTTTTTTTCTTTAAAATTGACCTTTGTTTTTAAAGGCAGATTTGTTAACTAAAAGTATTTGTAGTTGGACAATTACCAGGTTACTGTCTAAAAGAAGTATGATGTTTCTTTGTCCTTGAAGAAATCTCCTTTATATCTAAAGGAGATATGAGGGGCTCAGCAGCAATCACTCATATGTGTTGAAGGTCCCCATGTTCAATGGCTTCTGTTAATAAATAAAAGAGTAGGAAAATAACAGATGAACTATATAGGGCCACTTTCTGTGCTCCAAGTTTTTTGAGATTAAAATTCAAAACCTCGATTTTAAAGGAAACACTAAGATATGTATTTTTCTTCCATAAAACAGATGTTATTCCCACAGTTAATATCTGTTTCCTGTAAAATTAACAAAAAAATGCAACATTTTCCAACAGTTAGAAATCTGTAGTCCTGTAACTACCTAAAAGTCTGAACTCACAAAAGCTGTATTTCTATTGGATTTAGATAAATTTCCTTTTATTGCCTCTGAAACCACAATAATTCATAAACAATCTGTTTCCTTAGGAAGAAATTTGTGTTCTACAACATCTTTACAACAGAAAATGAACTATTATATTTAGTTATTAGAAGGCATCTAACACAAGCGTCAACATAGCCCTTACTGCTGATTTAATTACAGTCCATACAAAGCAGGAATATAAATAAAATCTAGAGTACAATTCTGCTGCTTATGGATATAGTAATTCTATACCAAAAGGTCCTGCAAATATTAAGGAAGTGTTCACAAGCTGAACGACCAGAGAAGGTGGAGGTCATCTCCTAGTATAGGAGATTGGCAAAGTTAAGTTGGTATTCAAGTAGAATCAGATATCAATAAGCTCAGTTCAGTAGAGCGTACTGTTGGCTTTGCACAATTGTATTAGCAATGAAATTTCCTCAGAATTAAATGTGTCTTTTTTGGATAAGGATACCCATTAAGTCAATCAGTATGCATGTTTTAAAATTCTGAGGAAAAACATGATAGAGCAGAAGAAATAAAAAGCAAAAAATGAGTGAGCTAATCATGTAATGAAGGTGAATTAAAAATGAGGTTGAATTCTGAAGACAGAATATGATCATAAAACTCATGTAACAATACAGAGAGTGCATTGCCTTAGCATATACAATTCTTTCTACACCAACACAATCTCCAGGTTGCAGAAACATCATGTTTATCTGGTGGCAGCTGTCATGGTCTAGCAAGGGGCAGTTTTTGCTTGGTAACACGGAGTGGGTTGCAGTGAAGACCCAGTAAAGAGTTTTTGGACTCTCCCCAGGCTCTGGGGTTCAGACCCACCTCCAGCCTGGCTGGGCCAATCTGGGACCTCTGCCATCAGTATTTAGGGATGGGAATTTGAAGTGCTTGTAGGAGGTGTAAGAGTGACACAAGATGGAGATGACCACATGGACCTCACAGTCAGAGAAGGAGGAAGAAAGGAGGAGCAACAGACCAGAGACTCCTCTGCAAGCTGTGATGAGAATGCAGGCTATAAGCCTGCAACCCATGCAGGGTCATTGGAAAGACTGAGAGCCACCAGCAGCTCCGTGTGAGTGCACCTGGATGGGGAAGAGACTATGTGAGGAGGTGGCCATGGCCCAGGCCATGCTGGAGAGCCTGCAGGCCTCAGAGCAGCCCCACATGAGAGGCAGAGAGGAGCTGCAGCCTTTGGAGTAAATGCATGTCAGAGCAGCCCGTGCAGGGCTGCCGTGTGTGTGAGGTACCCCACGGACTTGCAGGAAGTACTGGTGTGGAGCCCACCTGCCCTGAGGAAAAACAAACGACAGAAGCTATCAGGAATAGACTGACTGAAACCCCCATTCCCTGGGCTGTTCAGGGAGGGAGGAGGTAAAGACACAGAGATCAGGACTCTGAGCCCAGGAAGAAGATAGAGGTGGGAAGAAGGTGGTCTTAAAGGGCTGGTCAGATTCTTCATCATTGTACTACTCTGTGTTGTGTTATGTTGGTTATGTTTTGGGGTTTTATGGTTATGCTTTAGTTGGTATTGCATTAAATTATTTTCTGTTTTCTTCCCCAAGAGTAGCCTGGTCTGTTTTGTCCTGAACCATAAGCAGCAATTAAGCTCTCCCTGCCCTTTGGCAATCCTCAAGTCTATGTAAAAACATACAAATTGCCTGGAGATGGAGGCAGTTGCCAAATTTTGAAGAGTTATGGATTTTTTTATGTTTCTTTTGCCACACTCAAACTCAAGTCTTATAGTAAAGGTTAGTAAACAGATGACAGGAAAGCAAGCAATAAATGTGTTTCCCTATACAAGCCTTTTCGTCATTTTCTTTAGAAACTAGAATTGTTAAATGAATTCTTGTCTCATTTATTTATAATCACAATCAGTCATCCATGACTTTTTGTTTTTTTGATTGCTTTCTTTAACTGGATACTAACATATACATCTGTCTTCTCCCAGATCTGTCCTGAATGTCAGGCTCTTGTATTTTAAGGCACTACAACACATTACTTCTTCATCTTAACTAATAATATAAAGATTTTTAAGTTGGTGAAATCAAATATTTTTGTTGTCCCATAAATATACCAGCAATTTATGATGTATGTGCTCAAATACAGATATCATCAATGTAGTGTTTGCCAGTGTTGCATTTATGTCTCAGCAAATCAATCAGGTTATATTTTAATCGTTTTCACTTTTATCACATTTCCCATAAAAGTCAGTCAGAGAGAGTCAGTGACAATGAGTTCACCTTTGTAGCTGATAAATTAACACTCATGCCTTGGCAGAAGGCATGTGTATGAAGGTCACAAACTCACTTGTTCAAGGTTTTTTACCTCCTTCTTTGTAACAAAAAAAAAAAAAAAAAAAAGGAATTAGCTTAGTTCTGCATTGAAAATGGCAAAGTCATATGACTTTGAACGAGAGCTGAAAAGACAGTTTTCTACTCAAAGTGTCATAACTGGGAATGAGTTGATCCAGAGTCAGATCTCATTGCTGAAACAAGAGATAGCTGTTACTGACTTGCAAAAAGACACATTCATTTACTTTGTTCCCAAAAACTCAGGGAAGTAAAGATTCTTGCTAACATAAGTTTGACTTACACAGAAGGGACTAGAAGCTTAAATACTACTTATTGTAATGTGAATCTGTCCTTTCAGCCCTTTGAATAAGTCCTGATCACACTTATAATGATGCTGCTGATCTTGTCAGGAACTTTTTACAAATATATATTGTTTGGATAAACAGTACCTAACACCTAGAGGAATTAATTTTGTGACCACTAGGTTATTCAGTTCCATACCAAGGCACAATCCTTGGAAAAGGACATCTGAGATACCAATCTGTTCCATTCACTGATGTACTGGAAGTTGATGACCATTATATAAATGCAGCACAAAGTCATGATCTGTGAAACTGTAAGACATATACCGCCACCTCACTTAGCCTGTGTTCAATCCTACTGAAATTACCTGGATTATGTTGATGATGATTTGAGAAGATGAAAAGAAAAAAAAAAAAAGGAAACAAAAACCCCGTTAACCTCACCTGAGCTCCTCTAATGAGATAGGCTCTAACTGAAAACCCAATGGAATTCAACTCCTCGTATATATAATACACTGAACCAGAAACCAAGTAGTATCATGTCAAGTTACAGAGAAACAGAGATAAAACATTAAGCACACAGATTTTTTTTCACAATTTAAAACTGAAGAGATTTAGATCTTCTAAATATATAGTTCGTCTGTAATTCTGGTTCAGAGGTATAAAAAATGAAGTATGCTTCTCCAAAGAAATAATATGAGGGAAAAGATGCTCTACATGAAGATACATAGATGCTTATAGAAGATGTTCATAAACTTTTGTTTAAATGTAAAAAGAATTTTGACAGGAGACCTTTTTTTTCTTTCTTTTTTTAATGTTGAGTGACTTAGTCTTTTGTTTAATTTGCCTATATGTTCTTTTAGAAACGAAGTGATAAATCCAGATGGTGATACTTGGAAGTTTGCTTCATGCAAAAGGTCAACTTCAAGATGCTCATTTGTTAGAGTAACCAAAATGTCAGTGATAAAATTGTGCAAAATGTGATGTATCCGTGTAGTAAAGGCCATTTGTACTCCAGAGAGTACAAATTGGTCCAACTCTACTGGAATAAACACATTTATATCAATGTGTACAATTTGCCTTAGTTGTCATGTAAGGTGGCAGAAAATAAAGCAGAAAGGCAGTAGCAATACTGATAACAGAATACTAGAAGAGACTTAGAGGACATCCTCATGTTAGCACAATCCACAGGTATTTGTCCTAGAGTCCAGTTGGTAGCAATAGAATGCATCATGCTTCTGTCTGGGAAACTCCTCACATTTTATAGGAAATATCTTTATCCTTACATAAAAGCTCCTACTCTCTAGATTTAGATTCAGCAATGGACAAAAGTAATTGATGCTATTACAAGGTTAGAGTGTGAATAATAAGTGAATTGATCAAGTAAGTTTCCTCCTTGTGATTGCACTTCAATAAGTTAGGTGACTAACCTTTTGTGGTTTAAAGGAAAAAGTGAAAATGAACTGTCTATAACTAGAAATGAAACATGTAATAGATCCAAGATTTGTCTTGCATCCTTATGACAAGATGTTCCTTCACTCGGTGCAGATTTGAAGTTTTTTAAGCTCCCAGTCTTCTAGTACAAACCTCAATGAGATACTCTACACCTGCCTGGCAGAGATGATCTACCAATTGTAATGGTCCAAAGCTAGATAAGATAGATTTTCTACAGTACATGAGAAGCACTAGACAAGCTATCCAGCCTTCTGAAATCCTGGAAAACAAATGCTGAAACCAAGATTCACCTTTAGAGGTAGGTGCGATTCAAAAATGCCAGCAAATATAAACAGCATATGCCTTTGAAAAAAACTGCTATAAGATGGAGTTCACTGTTGGTTTGCAAAGGTTTTCACTGAAGTCTGCCTGATAAGGTATCTGAAGAAGAGGAAGAATGAAAAGTAAAGGCCTAATCACTACACTGTGTACAATTTAACCATTTTCCCAATAAATTCTTTAGTCCAACTGGCCATTTTATGTATTACTTTTTTTTTAAATCAAGCCTTGTCTTTCCAGTAAACAAAGTTCAACTTCTTAAAACATCCTGACATCAGACAGTCAGACAGGAGAGGCAGAGACAGAGACAAAGAGTCTTTAGAGAACAGTTTGATGCTGCCTGTGACAGACTGGCGTGTCATCAGGAACCTGGATCACTGCATCATATTAGAGATCACTTATAAAAGTGGTCTTCCAAACTTTTTACTTTTAATGCAAAAATAAGATACACACTTTGCAAAATAGAGTTTGTACTGATTTGCTTCCAATTGTTCTAGGTCATCTGGAGATATACGGCTACAGTTAATAGTTTCTTATATGAGAGAACAGAGTGATTAAGAAAGCAGAGAGTGCTATAGTTGAGAAACAGTGATCTAAGAAAAAACTGCAAGTACTCAATCTAGGAAACTGTATCAAATCCCTTGTGAGACACGAGATTTCTTCATACCCCTGCAGAACTGCACTGGATTAGTGAGTCTCATGCTGACAGAAAGTCTGCTCTTCAGGAGCCTTCTTCACTGAGCTATCTCCCTCCATAGAGCTGCTCTGAGAAATGTAAGTAACCGTTTAGCATTCTGTGCTAAAAGCACAAATATTCACATCAGATGTTAAGATTAACCCTTTCATACTCTTCATTACAATTAAAAGCTTTTCATAAGGCACAGTCTCAATAGACAAGATAGGAGCTGGAACCTGTAAAACTCCTGAATTGTGTTATTCCTCACATCTGCTGCTGAAATCGTCATACTGTACTACCAGTTTCCAATAACCTGGAATAATGTTTGTGCTAAACATAGAAACCCGTGACTATTTATATTATGGAAAAAAAAAGTGTCCTTCTATTTCTGAAAAACATGAAATACCAACTTCTTCCCTCTTTTTTCATAATTTTTCAGTCAATAACAACTTCAGCGTCTTCAGCAGGATCCTATCCGCATAAAATGGACTTAAAGCAGAGAGATAGGTCTAGAATATAAAATGGAGGGATTTTCCATTCAATCCTCACAGCCATTTAGTGTATTCTTTGAACGAGTGCTGGTAATTCTTACCATTTTATCCTCATTAGAAGCACCACATATTCAACTTATGTAAATGCATCCATTTCCCTGCAATGTAGGCATCTGTGAGGAAAAATGCTCAAAGAAAAGCACACAACAGCATTTTGTGCTGCAAGATATCAGCATTATCTCTTAGGAGAAGACCAGTGCTTTACTAAAAATGGGCTTCAGCCAGCCAACCTGCTCTGGTGGTCAGGCTGTCTTGCCAGCATGAGACGTGACTTGGGCCAGGTCTATCTTGTGCAGCAGAGCATGGCACAGAGCACTCTCAGGCAGGCTGTAGAGGTTTGATCAGCTTCTATAGAGCAGTGTTAACACTATGCTGAAAGCAATGTTTGTCCAGGCCCCCTGAACCACAACGCAGTACTAGTTCAGGGCTATACCTTATCTTCTAAGTCCTGCTCTTCTCTGGTATTAATTAACTTCCTAGTAGCACTTTTTTGACCTAACAGCAGATGCCACTGTGACCTGTACATGTGTATGGCATGAGGATGTTCTTCTATACTTCCAATGTAGTCCTTCATGTCATGAGAAGATTAAATTAAAACACCTCTGAAATGAGGAGAACCATCTAAGAATCATGAGTATTAATATGACCACCCACAGAGTTAATTAAAAATTATAAAGGCTAAACTGTTTGGCTTGGTGTCAGTAGCAAACATCACAAGCCTTCTTCCTATCCCTCCACTTTTAGCACTTATTCAGCAATATGACTGAGATACATTTACACAGCATCCATAATGCACCACAAGGTGAAATTTTTCAAGTTATGCCCAGAAGAGCAGAGTGGAGTGGTGAGGAGAATGCATTAAAGATTTTATAGCAGAACCATTATATTACACATTTGTAACTGCTTGCCAGTAATGCTTATTCTGTTCACTACACACACTGCATGCATCATTATCTTGACATACAGTCACTGCTAGGCAAGAAGCCTCTGTCTCTCAGTTGTCATATGCCATCTTTTCTGGCACTGAATTACTTCAGAAAATTTCATTATATACCAGCATACATACCAGATAAACACTTAAACAATCCAGAGAAAGGCACATTTCTTCATCAGGATTCACTTTTCACATCCAACCCAAATAACAGGATAAGAGTTAAAATCTTTAGCAATTAATGTAGTGATCATCTCCAAAATAATTTGAGACAAATCCATTTCATCTTTTTCCATAAGGCTGAGTGGACAGATTTCTCGGGAGAGTCGCTGAAGAGTTAGATTGCCCTTGAGTCAGGACACAGAGAAGCCAAACAACTACTTTGTAATTGCTGAAGGTAGGTTCTGAGCTACTATTAATCATTACAGCCCACTGTTGGCTTGTTTATCAAATGAGCATTTGCAGTTTCTGATGGCATTAGAGAAACATCAAGATATCCAGCACCTGAGGACTTCTGAAATCATACTTATGGCTGTCATCAGAGTAGAAAAGTACAACAAGAAATTAAAATTCAAGACACCAGTTTCCTGTGTAGAGGAAGTCAGTATGCATTTTGCCAGCCCGCTGATAATGTATGCTGTTCTTCTCTCACTGTCCTTGCAACAGGATATCGTGTCATATCCTCATATCAGCTCTAAAACACAGGAAAATATGTTTCTAAATGATGGGGGTTTCTCAGACAACTGAAAATTCCTGCAATTTTAGGAAGCTTTCCTTGAATTCTTCATAAAAAGTATAAAATTATTCATACTACCACACACAACACCTTATGCAGAATAAAAGCAATATTTGCTCAACGACGATTGCTTTAAACAACTCCCATGAATTTTTCTGATATGTTTTCATCCTTATTCATGGTCTTAATGAATCCTGAAAAGTGAGAGTTGCAGGGCTATAAGAAATTACACGAATGCTAGGGAGCTCATGATACTGTATAAGTCTTATCAATTAACTTCTGTTTTTTAAAGTGATTTGTCTGCCATTGAAAATCTAACTAATTATCACTACTATAGGCCTACAATCAAAAACTAACCAAAGCCTGATAATGAGTTCTTCAGACTCAAATGATTTGATTATGTGTCCCTCAGCTGAAACTAAAAATATGAGGTTGGAAGAAGATATCATCACATAAACTCTCATGGGATCTCACCCAAATTCTTTTTCAACTCAATGGAGAGGCCAGACACTTTCTTTTCCCTGATCATAGCATTTGTTGAACAACAGAATGGCTGGTGAGGCACTGGAACAGGTTGCCTCGAGAGTTTGTGGATGCTCCATCCACACAGGTGTTCAAGGAAAGGCTAGATGAAGCTCTGAGCAACTTGATCTAGTTGAAAGTGTCCCTGCTCATGACAGGGGTGTTGGAACCAGATGGTCTTGAAGGTCCCTTCCAACCATTACTGTTCTATGAATCTATGAAATAAAATATTAATGAGCACCATAACACTTTCAAATTAATATTGCTGTCTTCCTTTTGAAGCTTGGTGGTGTGTCAGTCACATGTAAGTTTCTGAGACTTTTTTACTGAGGACAGATTGGTTTTGCCTAAGATAAGATTGATATGAATAGACTTTATTAAAGCTATGTAGACTTTGCTGAAATATTTATCTCTTGTTCAACGTCTTGGAACTCAATGATCTTTAAAGTACCTTCCAACCTAAACTATTGCATGATTATATGATATGACACTATGAATTTCATAGGAAATGGAGATCAATTTCTTTGAATAATTCTGACCAAGCAAAAAAAAAAAAAAAAAAAAAGAAAAAAGAGTAGAAGGGGTAAACAATTTGAAATAAACTTAAGTGTTTGAATAATTTTTGTATGAATCAAATGTTTGTTACTACTGAGTTAGAATACATAATTAAAAAAAAAAAAAAAGGAAAAGACTGTCTCAAATAGTGCAAGAGATGCCCGTTCATTTGTGGAGATGAACGACTTCAGAGCCTGCGCTATAGAAGCAACTGAGAGATCACTGGCTCTAGTCACACAGAAGATATGCACTTCAAAAGTATTTCAGTACAAAGTCTGAATTTAAATGCAAAACAAAACTACAAAAATCTCACTAATTCTCATTTATTCGTGCTTGCCACATGTGCTGCCTCTTCATGCTGTTTAAACAAACTCTTTTTTCCACACTCCACTTTTTACTTAAGATAAGAGAAACAAGGTGGAGTTATAAACCCTTTTACCATTTCCAGAGCACATTTTATTTATTCTTCTATAGTGCAATGAAATCTGAGTGATAGAAACACTGTGAAAGTCAAACAAAATATTGAACATTCACACAAAAGTATTGACAAACTTGACAAATTCAACTCAGCTTATTGTTTTTATAATTGTCTGTAACTTGATTAGATGCTTAACAAAATACAAATTTCTGAAGTAGGAAAAAAAAATGGCACCTGTTTCAAACAAAAGCCTTCTAGACAGAAGAAGTCTAAACACTTTCTCATTATCTTAATTACAAGAATTCCTGCTTAGTCAGTTCTGTATTCCTCATTAGAATTAGATGAAGTTCTTGTGAGCTGGAAAGGAAATCTGAGCCGCATTATCTTTTTTATAGAGCAATGAATTCTTTGGTTTTGATTGGAAGACTTTAATGTTGATATTTCAGGCCTTGGTTTTGTTTTCCATAGCTACATGACTGCCAAGTTCTACATTGGGTTTTGTGTAGATTTAAAGAATAGACATGAAGTTTTTACAGGAATCTCACAGCTGTATTAATATTTGAAACACATTACTTGTACCTTATTGATGTATGAATGATTTATAAGGATATTTATTTGCACTCAGGGCAACAGCTAAATAGAAATATGCGGTGAAAAATTTCCAGAAAGGAAATAATACACAAATGATAATAAAATTAAAACGCAAAGACCCACTACTGAAGTAACACATCTGTGACTTATACAGATGGGTTTGATGAAACTAGCATAAACCATACAAATTTTATTTTTAAGGAAATTGTGCTAAAATGTAAAATCCAGTTAGCAAAAACAGATAAGATGCTGATGAGTTAATTCATATTTTGACTGTATCACAAAGACACAAATGGATAAAAACAACAGGTCCAAAAAATATTCGGAACTACAAGTACAAAGCATATGGCATAATCTATTGTTCCACAAGCTGTTTTCATAGAGTACATTAAAGAGATCAGTTTTACTCCTATAAGCCTTGTTTTTATAGGCATCATGTTGATTATATTTGTCTGTATTTCTCACTCTAAAAAACTTTTGAATTTCTTGTTCATTTTCAAGAAAATCTAATAAGGACTGTGGTCTCAAAGGCATTAAATATCTATTAATTCAATTGTCTTAAAGAAGATGCTAATTTGCACATTTAAGAAAAAACAGTATGATTTTAAGCACCTTTACTTTATGTTTAACATGTCTGTTGGCCCATCAGCTTGGTTACCTTAGGTTATTTGTTCCCTTTATTAGCCAGCCAACAAGAAAGAGGGAAGAAGAAGTTTAAGGGAATATAAGAAATTATACATAGTCTGAACATGCAGAGAAGTGATATTATGGGGTCAGAGTAGTGAGAGTGTTGCAGGAAGAATGGAACTGATGTACCTAGCACACCTAGTATGTGAAGGATCAAGATGAATAAGAAATCGGGCTTCATGACCTCTGGTATACATGAAATAATTTAGCCTTGTTTTTAATCACGAAGTACAAAGCTGTAATATGCCTATGCATATCGCTGCACTTCTTTTCTGACAATAGCTATTTGTTTAGGAAGAAGGTTTTTTTGACAATCTTCCCAGTAATATGTGTTAGAAATGACTTACAAATCTTTAAAAAATTTTTTTATTCATTACTACAAACACACGTTTTATCAATATCTCTGCAGTAAATGTAGAGATTGGTTTATCCAAGATTCATAGGTACATTTGGAAATCATCTTGGCTATACAAACGATCATCTGCCTTCATAAATACTGTAAAGACGGAAACATCTATTTATGTGTATCATGCAGAAAAAGTATTTAATCATCTGAAATCATTCTGCAAAAGGTATTTCTCATAATGAAGTAGTTATTGTCAAATTATTTGATACTATCTAAAAATTAGTTTCACCATTACATTTTTTTTAGAAATAAGCATAAAATAGTGTATTTCTGTGTGTCATTTGGTCTCCTTTTTTTTCCTAAACCATTTTAGTAATGTTTTCTCACCCAAGACAAATAATTTCTGAAACCTTATGAGAGAAAGACCATGGTGGTTGTAGTCAGTAAATTCTGGATATGAACAGTTTTGTGCTTAATACACCTATCCCTTATTTACACATCTTAACTGAGTTGTCTGTGTCAGGAAATCAATATTTTATTGTGCCTCGGTTACAGTGTGTTTTAATCAGTATTGGACATCTAGCATTTGTTAGTGCAGAAATAGCCTATTGAGAGGTTTGTCTCCCATCCTTTAGGCATGAAAATTTTTATTTAACGAGCTCCAAGGCTGCTGGAAATACACTGTAGATTATCAAAAGCAGTAGGAAAACAGACTGCATTTGGTGCTACTTTAAAAATGTGTGCAAAAGAGGGAAAATTGTTCTTCTCAATGTAATGAGTTGTTGCACATAAAAGGTTAATTCAGAGACCTGCAAAAGAAGTTTTATTTTTCCACCTCCAGTGAAACATGGAAATTATAAGATAAATATATGATAATTTATTCATCATGTGACCCAATTCTTGATTCAGTTTAAAGCTGAAAGCATAGATAAAATACATTATTATAACCACAATGAACCTCCTATACTATTTTATATGAAGTAAAAATACAGTTTATCCCTGAAAGTGGGAGCAGAATAAAAAGTGTTTGTTTGCTAGATAAATACCCTTACAAGCTGATGACAGAGTGGAAGCCTTTTTCTTCTTCTTCTTACTGTCATAGTGAAGTTGAATTTCTTTGTTGCTTGGGGTACATTCTCCCAATGGATAAGTGGAAACTGCCTCTCCTTACATGAGTCTGTAGGTCTGTAGTTAAGGACTCTACTTGTATATGACAGATACAGTCGTTTAAGCTGAAGAGGCATTGAGCCCTAGTTTTTCACTTCATGAGTGAGTGGACCAACTCCTAAGCTATTATAAAACCAGCTGAAGAGCAGCACTACCATCTTCTGCTATTCTGTGAAAATAAGTGTGCAATTTTTCACAGAAGACTGTAGAATAACCTCTCTTAAACAGAAGTTACTCATTGAGGATTTGCAGACTGAGAATGAATTTAAATTCCAGGTGGAGTTGGAATTCAGATGAGTTTCCTATATCCAGACATTTTCCAGCTGCCTGGGTCTTGGCAAGATCTTGTTCTTTAGTTTGGATCACAGTTCTAAGGGGCTCAGCTTCTGCAGATGGTGGGTGCCTGCTTCACAGCTCCAGATCTAATCCAGTAGAATGGAAGAAATACAGCATATTCATCATTGACTGGATTCAGTATTCAGTTTCTAGACCTTGATGTTTGTAAAGCTACATGTTAGAAGCATAAGAATTCAGTTCTGATCCTCATCACACTCAGTTTCACCTTTTCTGTTCCAAAGCACACTTAATTAACATCCACGGGTAAACATACCATTAAATAACTGATTATCTTTAAATTCTTCAGCCCTTTCAGTCAAAATACTTCTACACATAGAGATTCATTATCCCAGAAAAAGTTTAATTTTCATTCTGAAATTTTTAGTTGTCTTCCAAGCTCTACCACTGAACAGGTGAACATCTGTAAATATATGCTGCCCTTCCTAGTTCAGCAGCAGTTTGAGGTTTGGAGCTCTCTCTGTGAAGCACTCATTCTAATGAATCATGGTGATTTTGGTACCTCAATGTAAGAGCAGTTTAAAGAAAAAAAGAAAACAAACTAAAACTCTGTGATATATTATCAATACAAGTTTAGGAACTTCCATTTGCACATTCTACTCACCTTAGTTTTTTGTTTTTTGGATTTTTTACTGGGTATTCCACACTCATCTTGAATCTCTTCTATAAATTTAACTCCACTATATCTTTTCTCACTGTCTCACAACAAACCTATCCCACTGATCAGACAAAACCTGTCCTCTGAAAAGTAGAAGATGAAGACCCTCTGAAGTTTTTGGACTTCGGAAGCTAAGCAGGAGGACAACATCCTGCAATACCATGAACGAAGAATCAGTAGTTTGATCATGCTCAGCACAGTTGTACTCCCCTACTCTCAATCTCTTGTTTTCCATTCCTATGACAGATGTTAGCTACTTTATGCCAAAAAGCTCAAAAACTTGCTGAATATCCAGATGATCTTAGAACTGCTTCATTTCACTAACATCAGTTTCTCACAGCAGTATATATTACCTTTACTGTAAGCAATACTGTATTCTAGAAAATTCAATAAAAATAAACAGCAGAAAAACTCAGAAAGATTAACATCAAGGAGATGTCTTAAAGAGATATCATTTCAGAAGAGTAAAACCATGCATTGAAGAGGGTTCTTTAGTTGAGTTGTTACATACTCAGTTCTCATATGATGCTGTGAATTGATATAATGGATGATGGTATCTGAAACGGAGGGTACAAAGTAGGACCTGGCAATACAGCAGAAGGGTTGTAGAAGTAGTAGAAGCTGCTGTTGAAAAGGGTGAAATTTGAAGAATATTCTACTGTCTAATATTCTGAAAGATTAAGGAGAATTTGAGGCTCCACAGAAGTCACTCAAAGGATTGCTGTCAGACTGTGAAATTGAAGCAATCATTCATTCACGAGTTTCACCTCTAGACCTACTCTCAATGAAATTCAGATAACTGCTCCCCTGGAATGATATTGAGCTGCCATCTGGAAATGCCTCCTCCAAAGGAAGAATGCCTACATCTCCTATTAGATGAGGCTTTTGTTTTTGGATTTTTTTCCTACTGCTGCTGCTAGTGTTGATCTCACCCAGTTATGATACATAGGAATAAAGGACAGAACTTTTTTTCTCTGCAATAAGGGAAAATCTAGAGCTGCTTGTGCATGGTCTTATTCTAGCTTTACTATAGCACACATGTGTAGTGAAGAGTAACAGGAGAGTGGGGATCATGTGCTTCTGCAATCTCCAGGTATGAAAAGAGACAGAAAACAAGTCTTACATGTATTCAGATTGTATAGGCATTCCAGCAGCTTTAAGGCAAACAAACTCAAAAAGTCGAGGTCCAAGAAAGTTCACTCTGAATATATCCTGGGTTTCTCCACCTGGTAATCACCACTGGGCCAAAAGATATTGGGTATAGTGCTGACCTAGGTGAGTTGGCTAGATCTGTGGAAGAAACTCGCATGTTACTTATTGAAGAAGCAGTGCAAGTATCATAAGTAATCATTCTGGCTATATATCTAAGAGGACCCAGATAGGAATATTTCTGTATTTATTAAAGGATTAAATTGATGTATTGGAAAGAGTAAGAAAGGGGGGGAAAAATTATTTTTGCTAGGTGATATACAGGTCACATCAGAGATGACAATGACTTTAATTACAGTTTTTAAAACAAATAGATATATCAGTTATGTTTATAACAGAAGGAACATTAATTTCATTTATTAAAAAAATGGGAAATCAATCAGAGCTCAAGTCATTGAAAAACTTTGACCATTCCTATTTATCTCCATCTGTCCCTTTCTTCTTTTTTTTAAATAAAATAATATTTGGATCAGACAAATTTCATCTGCCATCATCCATGACAAGACAATGTCAAGGCATGGTGCTTGACCTTGTCTGGATACCAAGTGCCCAGCCGATTGCTCTCTCTCCTCAGCTGGACAGGGCAGAGAAGATATAACAAAAGGCTCATGGGTCAAGATAAGGACAGGAAGCTCATTCAGCAATTACCAACATAGACAAAACAGACAAGATTTTTAATTTATTGCCAAGAAAATCAGGGTAGGGTAATAATTTCCAAATTTTAAAAACATCTTCCCTCCATAGCTCCCATCTTCTTGGGCTTGACTTCACTCGTGATTTCTCTACCTCTTCTCACCAAGTGGCACAGAGGGACAAGGAATGGGGATTGCAGCCACTTCATCACATATCATTTCTCTTGCTCCTTCCTCCTCACACTCTACCCTTGCTCCAACATAGGGTTCCACTCACAGGAGACAGTCCTTCAAGAATTTCTCCAATATGAGTCCTTCCCAGAGCCTGCATATCTTCATGAGCTGCATCAGTGTGGGCCCGTTCCACTGGGTGCAGTGTTTCAGGATTAGACTGCTCCCATGCCGGTCTCCCATGGGGTCGCAAGTTCTGACAGCAAATCTGTTCCACCTTGGGCTTTACTTTATCCACAGGGTCACAGGTCCTGCCAGGAGCCTGTTCTGGCACAGGTTTCTCACAGGGTCACAACCTCCTTTGGGCATCCATCCACTCCGGTGTGGGCTCTTCCCTGGGCTACAGGTGAGTCTCTGCTCCCCTGCGGCCTACATAGCTGCAGGGGCACAACTGTCTCACCATGGGCTGCACCACAGGCTACAGGGGAACCTCTGCTCTGGGCATGGAGCACCTCCTCTCTTCCTACTTCACTGGTCTAGATGTCTATAGAGGTGTTACTCTCACATATTCTCTCTCCTCTCTTTCAGTTGCGGTTGCAAGGGAGGTCTTAAATACATGATCACAGAGGCATTACCACCATCACTGATGTGCTGAGGCTTGGACAGCAACAGGTCTGTCTTGCAGCCACTTGACATTGGCTCTTTTGGACACAAGGGAAGCTTCTAGCAGCATCTCACATAAGCCTCCCCTCTACTCCCTCACTACTAAAACCCTACCACACAAACCCAATATAGAAGGGCTACTCTTTCATACAGGAGCCTGGGAACATTCTGGTAGTCTGAGTCATTTTCATACTTGTGTCAAAAAGGACTATCCTCCTTGTTCGGGCTTGATTCTGAACTGTTCCTCCTCCTTTGAACAGCCTTACCCCCTGCAAAGCTCCACTCTTGTGGGGATAGAATTAGATATTAGTTAGTATTTTTCCTGTAAAACTTTCTCAGATCTGTACCATAACCTAATCTGAATAATTTCTTTCAGATCAGATAATGTCTCCACAATCACAAAGCTTCTTCTGTGGGTTTGTCCATAGAATAAAAGGGGGCAAAATTTTTCTTTTTGACAAAAAGGAGGAGGAGATTGACCTTTGTTATCATTGTTCTTAGCACTGGTAAACAGAAAAAAAAAAATAAGATAAAAGTGGAGACATAAAAGTACAGGGAGAATGGTTTCTCAAGGACACTCAAAATTCTGCTATAGCAGGCAACTGGAAATGTTTCTTTCACTGTATTATGGCCAATGTACACCTGAAAAACATTTGAGTATTCAGATAAGTTGATCTGAACTCAGGCAAACCAACTGCCCCACTCCAAGATCCAGCTCATGCTCACTATTTAACACACTCCATCTTTCCTTTTTCGATAATCAGTAATTGACAAATTGATTTCAACCAAACTGACTTAGCCCTCTGGCAAATGTCTGTTTATCAATCCAAAGGAAATATAAGGCTAATTATCTGTTTATGAGCGAATGTACTGAATTCAGATAATTTATTTGTGTTGCACACTGAGTCTGCAAAACTCAAAAATCTGTTCCTGAAAGACATGTAGAAGTATTTAATCTCTTCGTATGTACTCTTCATATAAATATAGCACTGTCAAAAATGCATCTTGATAGGGAGGAACCCACTGTCACTATTGTCTCTTACTGTATTTACACTTCCACATTTTAATGAATGACCTTGGCTAAGTGTGCACAATACCTTGCAAAAGCAAACCTAAAATATGAATTAACAAATACCCACTGGAGAACCAGTTAGAGGGAAAGAAAAGACAAAAAGAGAGGAAGATATTTCTAGTTATCTGAATGCTTTCCATCTTCATTTTTTTTTTTTTAAGATGTGTATGTTTGTGTTCTGGATTAGTATTGCCAGATTTGTTTGAATTCCTGCAAACCTGAGCTGTCTCTATCTCTAAAACAAAAATATTTCAGCCAATTTTGTCTGTGACCATGGAAGGCAGTGGCATGGTGGTTGGTGATAAAATGGGAGCAACTCTAAGTTGCTTGGAAATGACTGTAAGCTGAATTATTATAGTAATAATATGAATATGATAATATTCATATGAATGTTGTAAACAAAAGTAGAGATTGGAAGCAGAACCAACAACACTAAGGAATACTTTTGCTGTCCAGGAGCAGCGTGAAACAGAACCATCTTTGGATTTAGTCCTCAAAAATGCAACCATAAAGGTACACTCTTTTTCCAGTCTTGACATTGACCATTGCTTCACTTCTGTAAACTAAAATGTTTGCCAGAACAAAGTCTAAAATATAAAACCAGTCAGTACACTGACCACAGCCATTTAGAAGGGATCAGCCTGAAATGTTACAGTAAACAGAAGTGCTGTCCAGGAAGAGCAGAAGTCAATTGTTTAGCACAATCAGTTTCCCCCACAGCTTGCTAAAGACCACACTAAAGGGACTGAGAATGCTAGCACTATGACTGTGTGGAATAGTAAAAAATGGTAGACTTATTCCTGATTGACACAGAAACTGTCAAGACTCAGTCTATACTTGGAGATGAAAGGAAGGACCTAACATTGAAATTTTCTGTTAGTTTGTGTGTTTACTCTTCCCAATACTGACAGAGCTCTCCTCTCATCCATCCCAGGGCCATGCACTTGCAATGAAGAGCGTAGTTTTGTGACAACCCACCATATAGGTGTTGAATGAACAAGGTTCCCTGTCTAACATCTACAGACACTCAGCTTACTTGCACATCGAATGGAATGAAATAAAATGAGTATACATTATCTGCCTACTACTTTCTTTTGAAGGAGTGGAGATGAACTAGAACTACAGATTAAGTTCCCCACTTAAACCACAATGAAACAGGAATAAAACCCACAAAAGTTACACAACAATGTGAGGCTGGAAAAATACTCTAAAAGAAATGAGGCATTTGTGATGCTGAGAAACCACAAGAAAAAATACATAGAATGACTGTTTAAATCACTACCTAAGCAAGTTCTCAAGAGTCAATAATTCTGGAGTCTCTTCATATAAGCACCGCATTTTAAATTCCAAATCCAGAGGCAAACTCACAAGTCCATTTTGTTGAATGTATAAACAAGAGATGTAGTATTTGTGTAGCAGAAAACTAATAAAAGTACAAAGAGCACTTTCATAGATGCCTTTCTATATTTTATCAGGGCAAAATTGTCACTGAAGTTGTCAAAATAGGCTTTCACAGTTTCTGGATTATCACCTGCAATGCTCTTATCTCATATTTGACACTGAAAGTGTGTTCTTTCTTCATATGAGGAACTGTTGGTTAACTATTGTATGTTAACTACCTCTCTCTAAAAATTGACTGGTCCTTTTAGCAAATTCCATGCATTAGCTAACTCAGAAAAAAAAGGGCACACTCTTTTTCCTTTTACTGTCACCTGGAAAGCTAACTGGAAAAAAAAAAAAAAATTAAAAAAGAAAACCAAAACCAAGTAAGTTTTTTTACTAATGGACTATGTAACATTCACAGAACTGTGAAACAGCTGGAATTAATCACTGAAACAAATTACAATAAAGTGACAAACTCCATTGAGGCTATCCCCAGTGCTGCACTATTACTGACTTTATTCAGAGATATTAGCACCTAAACATAATCTTTTAATAGGTCACTCCTAACCAAACCTTACATGACTATCAAACCTATGGTTCTATTTCCTCATTTAGGAATTGGCTTTCCAATCTGTAAACATCTGTAAAACACCTGTAAAAACTACTCTGGATCTAAAAAAAAAAAAAAAGAAAAGAAAAGCATTTGTAGTGTCTATATTGCTTTTACTACTATTAATATGACATTAAACTCAGATTTACCAAATGTCTTAAGCTAGCTCTTTTTTCTTATAGATAGTTGTTGTCAAACTTGCTGCTTCAGTTCTCTCTGAAATTCAAGTACTGGAAACTCGTGTCCAATTACTCATTAACTTGATACACAAGACACAATGGATTAGGTACTTTGGGCTTTAAGGAAGCTGAAAATAAAGATGCTTTGTTTGTAAACTGTCAGGTATCTAAGGGATACAAAAACCTGTTAATTCTTGAAGCAATATTTCCTTGTCTACTCCTCTCAATTAATTAAATATTCAGCATTCTCACTAACTCCTTGAGTCCTGAATCCCACTTGCTCAAGACTCAGCATAACCACAGCCACCTATAAAATGTCTAGATCTGAGACCTCTTCATCCTCGCTGGCACTAGCATTTCCTACTGCATACAAGGAAACTGAGGAATTAGTTGTTCACCTTAAAACAACTTTTTACAGGAGTCATCTTTGCAGCCCCTTCCATCTTACCAGAAATGGCTTCATGTCAACCCATGACAAATACAGCAGTTGCCATGTTCTCCGAAACTAATTTAGAGGTTCTTCATCACAATTGAAATTTTTGTTTATAAAACTCTTTTGATGCAGAAGCAAGATTTTAAGTAAAATTTGTATGTACTCATCATTGACTGAACTGAAGCCTTCTTGTATCACATGGCAAGGGATGTTACAAAAGATTTCTAGTCATGTCTGCACAGGCCCTGAAATAACCATAAAATTCAATGTGTTAATAAAGAGCTATGAGATTAAATAATAAAGAAAATGATATATCACTGTAAATGGGTATTACTGCAAGCACTGCATGTGAGTGGACTGCAATTCATCACACAGAGCACAATTGGTTTCATATTGTCACTCTCTTTCTCCTATATTATAAAATTCATATCCCTCATGAATTTTGATGGCATCTCCTTTTTGGAATAGACAATGTTTTTCCACCAAAAGGAACCTGCTTTCAAGTCACTGGAAGCAACATCAATGCCAGGTGTCCAGTCCCCCATTGCCTTGCCCCCATAAACACAGTGCCCTACTGTTACTATAGTGGGGTTGTAGCCTCTAAACAGAGCTCAATTAGGAGGCACAGGTTCAGGACAGCCTCTGTGACACCTCTGTCTTCTGCTCTCATGTCCAGACTGGGCTGTCCATGAGCAGAGCTGAGAACAAGGCAGTACTTAGCTGTCAGAGTGGCAGGAGCCATGGGATCAGATCTTGGGGTTGCAAGACCATGATGCGGTCCCTTGTCTACCTGCTTCTCTCATGTTTCTCCCCTGACTGCTTGGAGTCTTTTGTCTTGCAGTCTGTCATCGTAGACTGCAGGTGCTAGACAAGAGTTCAGGTTTAAAGGTGTTTTTGCACAAATCATAGACATTTCTCCATCTAAACCCTTCCAAACCCAGCAGTAAAGCCTTTCCACTTACCAAATTAAGATGGCCAATAAATATTTTGGGTCACAAGATCTTTCTCTGAGCAGAGGTCAGGTTATTCCAATGAGGCTGTGCCCCAGACTCTTTACCTTTCAGCAAGCATAAGGCAAGATGCTCTGGTGCAGGATGGTCACAGAAACACAGAATCACAGAATCTCAAGAGTTGGAAGGTACCTCAAAAGATCATCTAGTCCAATCCTCCTGCCGGAGCAGGACCTCCTAGGCCACATAGGAACTCTTCCAGGTAGGTTTTGAATGTCTCCAGAGAAGAAGACTACACAACCCATGTGAGTAGCCCATTCCAGTGCTCTGTCACCCTCACAGAGAAGAAGTTTTTCTTATATTTCTTTGGAATCTCTTATGTTTCAGCTTGTACACAATGCCTCTTGTCCTATCATTTGACAGCATTGAAAACAGCCTGGCTCCACCCTCCTGGCACCCACTCTCCAGCAGCTCCCTATCCTTGAACTGAGGGGCCCAGAAGTGGACACAATATTCCAGGTGTGGTTTCACGAGGGCAGAGTAGAGGGGGATGAAAATCTCTCTTGATCTACCACCCACAGCCTTTCTAATACACCCCAGGATACTATTGGCCTTCTTGGTGACAGGCGCACATTGCAGGCTCATGGCCATCCTGCTATCCACCAGGGCTTACACAGTGTGAGGTCAGGATGGTCACCCTCTGTCTGCTCTTAGGTATGGCAGGTTCCATCAAGAAATGGTACATGAGGGTTTTTTAAACATGCCCATGTTGCATTTGGAACTGTAAAGTTCCAAATCATGGATTTTATAACATCTTCCCCTGTAAAGAGCCTGAGCAGTGAGTGTACATCATGGCATGAACAATGAGAATTTTACAGATGTTTGTTCTGCCTAGATGTGTATAGACAGATGGAACAAGATGGACAAGATGTACATGGATGTATTTTTATGTCCTCAATTTCCTGATCAAAGTGATAGCTTTTGGCCATGAAAATCTTTGGGTTTGCTTTCAACTGGCAAACCTGACAAGTAGTTAACACCAGTTAGGCCATTCCTGTTACCAGTTCAATCACTGTAAATGATGGGCAAGAATAATTTTGGAAGAACTGGGCCATTCATAGAACATCTAGAGAATTGTGATGTTCACAGTAATGCTTATCTGTAAATGGATATCCCAAAAGCTGGTGAGAAGTAGGATCTGACAGTTCTGAGGAAACTGTCAGTTGAAGTTGCCAAGTCACTATTCATTATATTTCAAAAGTCATGGCAGACTGTTGAAGTTCTCACCAACTGGAAAAGCAGACACATTTAATTCATTTTTAAAAAGAGATTAAAGAAATATATGGGGAAACACAAGCCAGTCAGTCTCATAAGTGTGCCCAGCAATGGAGCAGATCCTCCTGGAAACTTTACTACAGCACATGGAAAACAGATGTTTGGTGACAGCCAATACGGCTTTAATAAGGGTGAATTGTGGCTGACAAATAGATTTCTTTCAAGGATGGGGTTATGTCATTGGTGGATAAGGGAAGAGCAACTGACGTCATTCACCTGGACTTATGAAAAGTATTTGATACAATCCCACACAACATCTCTTTAAATGGATAAGGATTTGCTGGGTGGACCACTCAGTGGGTAAGGAAATGGATGGATGGTTGCACTCCAAAAGTTGTGGTTAATGGCTTAATGTCTAGGTGGAATCCAGTGACAAGTGCTCAAGATCCTCAAGGGTTGGTACTGGGAACAATATTATTTAGCATCTTTGTCAGGGACATGGACAAGGAATTGGACAAACAACTTTGTGCATGACAGCATGCTATGTTATCCACAGAGCTCTCATCATCCAGCCAGTATCCATGTTTGGGATTGCCCTGACACATGTGCAGGGCCTTGTGCTTGACCTTGTTGAACTTAATGAGGTTTACACAGGCCCACGTCTCAATCTTGTCAAGGGCTCTATAGGTGGCAACTCTTACCACTGGAGTCTGTTTTACCAAGAACCATAATTGGCAGTGAGCCCTCCCTAGCCTTGTCTCAATCCACAACATCCTTGGTTATCTTGTTTTTCCTCTCATCTCACTGGGGCCTCCACCATCCTAATGAGGGTAGAGGTGAGTAGGGGGCTAGTGAGCAAAAGGCTCAGATTCCTGGCTTGTCCAAGGCTTTGTACTGCACAGATCCTTGGTCGTTTTGTGTTTCTCAGCGCTTCCTCTGCCACCTCAGGACAGGAGTACATCCTTTATTCCACGCCATTTTGTTTGTCTTTTGCAGTCTGTAATCTCCCGTTGGTAACAGAAAACTAGTCTAACAAAACACTTTTAAGTACTCACCTTTTACCTTGTCTTGATAACCATATGAGCTTTCAAAGTGTCTCTACTTGGAAGAGAGGGGACTGGGATCCTCAGTAAGAGTTGTTTGCAAGAGAAGTTTTCACTTGTAAACACTCCACACTGCAGTCCCCTTCACACAGGCCAGCTCATCATGGTGATAATACCTGGAACAAGTCCCTGGAACACTTTTAACATGCAGAGCAGCTACAAGGACTTCTGAGTTTTGTTTCCAAATGGAGGGAAAAAAAAAAGG
This sequence comes from Colius striatus, assembly GCF_028858725.1. Taxonomy (NCBI): domain Eukaryota; kingdom Metazoa; phylum Chordata; class Aves; order Coliiformes; family Coliidae; genus Colius; species Colius striatus. Next base: position 21,033,939 of record NC_084790.1, read on the forward strand.
AAAAAGTGAGACAGACCTTTCACAGCATCTCTGATCCACTCTGTGATGCTTCACCCTGTTTCTGGGACTGTCCTCATTGGGCAAAACTGTGAAGTTGTCTACATCTATCCAAAAGAAAAGGAACAGCAGGATCTAATACTATTTCTTCTTTTCTTGCAGCTCACCTGCTTTGAAAGAGCTCTGGCTGTATATGTCCTTTTGGTAAGGCTTGCCCAGGAATTAAATCCTCACTTTAAGTAATCTCTGATTGTGCAATGAGCATTGGGGAGCTCAAGATTTGAATGTGAAGGCTTGACCTATACCTCGTTTCCCTGTGGAAATGAAGAGGACTGACTTCATGGAAGTGAATAGAGTTTACCAGTTCAAAAGGAATGTGGGGCAAATACACTTGACTCCTTCAAGTGTTAAGGCACTTGGAGTAACAGCTAGATCTCAACCCAATGAAAGCACAATCTGTCTTACCATCCAAATTTGCTTCTCTCTCCAGGGCAAGGTTCACTTGTTGCAAGGTTCACTTCTCACAAAGCCCTTCTTCAGCAAAGTAACTCTTCTTCCTCCCCAGCCTGTATACCCTGCAGGAGATATATAGATATATATATATATATATATATACACACATATGTACATGGCTGTATTTTATGTAGAAAGATGATCTCCTGAGGGACTCTTCAAGCCACAGAGAAAATGTACCAGGAGCTGCAGGAAGGCCTCAACAGAGGGGTGGATAGTGACTTTCAAAGCCAACCTACATACCTGTGGGAAGACAACTTGAAGGTGAATTCTGACTTCCAGCTGTGATACTTCCTTGCTAACCTATAGACTCATTTCAGGACCTAGATTTGGCCTACTTAGGACTCCAAAGCAAAAGTAGAAAGATAACCAACTGCCTATTTCAGATGTAGGAAAGTTTGACATTTTTGTTTTTTCTCATCTTTTCTTCTTGTACTGCACCTAATTTGTTTTCCTCCTATGCATGCTTCTCAGGGATGTTCACTGAGAGAACAGTGAGAAGGAGAGCAGAAGGCAGAGAAGAACTCCATCCTGTTAGGAGACTAATGCTTGTTTACTTGGCATGGATCTGAGAAACATCACCAACTGCAGAATTGAAAAGCAGACTTGAAAGCTGACATAGAATATCTTAGAAACTGCACAACACAAGCATAAGATTTTACATGCCTTAGGAAAGAATCTGGTGAAACATTATAGGATTTATTAATGTTGTTGATCTACTCAATGACATGAAATTCTGCAATGTTGACCTCTTGGTCCAAATTGTAAAAGTAACCTGATGCAGAGCTGTCTTTGGGGATTTTTGAGTGGCACTTTTGTTAAGTCACTGAGAAAGTAATTTTTTTTTTTTTTTTTTTTTTTTTTAGCAATAGCATATTTTCTGAGAGTTTAATGGAAATGCATTTCTATAAAGAAGTAGCAGCCACTGAATTGGTGCACTGGTTTCATACTACATTTATGTTCCCCTAAGGTGACTGACAATTGCCTAGAGCAAATCTCTTCCTCCTCAAGCAGTTGCTTTCTCTGCTCCACCACATCATCCAAAACTTTTTAACCATCAGGATGAATTCCAATAATCTTACCATCTACATTGGATTAAAACACTGAACTCGGTCAAGGACACCTCTCACTGAAAATGCTGGTGAAGACAAATGACAAGGTACATGAAATTTACCAACCAGCAACACTATTCTGGGCCAATAAGACCATTCCTGTTGAGAATTAACTTGTCTCCACTCTCAAACCCTTGTGGAGGAGTTCCAGATATATGGATGCAAGACCCAGTAATGGAAAAATGTATTTGATACATTTTCATGTCATTGTGGTTTTATGTTTGCAGATGAAGGTGCTAGTAGAGTTTCTAACTAATAACTGAACAGATAGATTGGGGAAAGAGATTGCTTGACTTTTCAGTCTATAAGGTGAAGAATCATCAGCACATATGAACACTCTAAGTGGGAGGATGAACAGACAATCATCACAAAACAGGGCTGATGGTGTCTATTATTCAAACTGTTAGTGAGGTGAGTCTATGTAAATGTAGACAGCTTATGAGTGCTTAAAACATTGATGAAGAGCTCTGAACATGGAAATGAGTAGAGACAGAGCCCAGGTCACTGGTCTACCTCTCCCTGGTATCTTCCAGTGCAACTGTGATGGGCCTGTGATATGATTAAGTTCATCAAACAGGCTAAAGCTCATTTCACACTAAAGCTCATCATACTTGTACTTTTGCCCTATACTGTTACAGATGAAAAATACAGCAGCTTCCCTTCACAATGCTACCTTCAGAACAAGTGTATTTATTATCCTCTTTTCTCCTTGTTAGGTTGTTAAGTGAATTTGTGATCGAGATTCCTTTACCTCAGCTTCCCTGACTCTTAGCCCCATGTTCTCAACTTTGACATAAAAGTCAAACTTATGCTTAAGGTGTTAGCTGTAGAAACTCTGAAGCTCTTGTAGAAGTCATGGAAGAAGAGCATAACAAAAAAAGAAAAAAGAAGATTCACTTTCATTTTCTTGGGTCTTAGTGCTACATATGACTCCCACCATGACTTTAGACAAATCAGTCACTTTTCACCTAATTTTGTCCAAGTGAAAATAAATCGATAAAAGGAAACTGAATTGTTACTCATGGGAATTGCAAATGTTTCCAATTCTTTAGTAGAACACAATATGTCAGTTTGAAGAATTACTCATTACTGAAAAGGATTTGGTCATAAATTTACAGGAGACTTACCTAAGAAAGAGAATGGCTAAAGATCATCAACCAAATGTTAACTTGATCTTTTTGTGGGGGTTAAACTATCCAAGACCGAAGTAGATGACTGTAAGATTTTTTTTTTTTTTTCATATTTACTTTGTCATTTATTTCCTTAGTCATTCACTTCTAACTTGGTTCAAAAATGTTGAATTACTAAAATCATGAAGGCTATAAGACAATTTCTACTCTAAATCTTTTTGTAAAATAATGAGTAAACACATTATATTAACTCAGAAACCCTGGCTAATGAAATGTCCAGATCCCCATTAGAGAAGGTTGCACTGGCATTTAAATGATATTCCTGCATATACATACCATATCTGCAGAGGAGAAAGCATTTTTAGAAATACTTAAAAAGATGTACTCCTGATTTCATTACAATAATAAGTTTAATAACCAACAACAGGAAGAGTTTCTCTGTAGCTCAGCACTAGGTCTCATCCCTGTAACCTTTCAGTGAAGAAAACTGAGAGCAGGAATAGTGTAAAAGCATGAACGGTTTGCCTTGTGAAGACAACAGTGAAGGGGACTCTCTCCATAGAGAGTTCAGGGCTGTATCAAACCCCTCTTCTCCCTTGGTCACTGTCTGCCATTGACCCCAGAGCCATTAGAGTCAATATTGCTCGGGAATTACGAATTCCTTGAGGAGATCCGTGGGCAGTGCTGCATGCTGTGCTATATGAGGGCTCATGCATGGTTTGAAGCCAAATTGAAGCCCTTCCTCAAGGGTTTGGACTAATTTGTACCTGTCAACCTACTGCTTCCCTAGGTTTCTGGCTATGAGTATGCACTGAGCCACAGCTGCTTCAGTATGTTTTTCATCTCACCACCAAAAAAATCAGAAATACAGGTTCAGAAACATCAAACGAAATTCTTCCAGACCCCAAAACTGTCTGCAAGGAAGATCTGTGTCTGTATACACCTGCAGGGGACAGAGGCTTTGCCCACCTCTAAGAAAGCTCCCCCTGCCAGTAAGAGGAACCAGACTTTTTTATCATTTCCATTTCAGATCATCCTGCTGCCAATGAAACCAACATAACTTCGGCTCTGAAAAATGCAAGTTAATTGGAAATGGTCAGCCTATGCTGCCTGTGATTTCAGAGGGGAGAAAGAGATACCACCAGGTGGTGGTGGACACCTCTGTCACAGAAAATGTCAGCTGCCCTGCTCCCTGATGGGGCAATGAGATTGTCCTGGGTGCCATGCTTCTAGTCCCTGGGAGCCTCTGGCCCCTGTAGTGCCTTGGTAAAGAAAAGCATCTCTATGTAGATGAAAACTATATTAAAAAAGGGTATTTAAAATGTGTCTGAGATTCACCACGCTTCAAAGGCCACCAGAGCATGTTATTTAGTGAAAGTAAATGTGATTATAGGTCATTTTAAATGACAGGCTTGCTGCAAATTGATAAACAAAGAAATCCTGAGCTCACACACTGTCAGTTCTCTGGCATGGAAATGATAGCCTCAGTCTTAAAGTCTGATTATTTGATGTTCAAGCAATTAAGAAGCTGTAACCAAAACACTAAACCACACTAAAGACACTAGTATTCGAGGTTTCTTTCCAATAAGATGGCATTCTAAGCTGAAGCTGGCAAGTAGTTAACTTGAATTTTTCATATAAATAGGAATTTCATCAAGTATCTGAAGTATCACCTGGGAATGGGGGAAATCCTAGAAGCTCTTGCATTTTCTGTTCAGCTTTCCTAGATTCATTCACGATCCATGCCAATAAGAACTCAAATTGAAGTCAGTGTAACAGCACTGCTCATCAGTGAGCTATTGTCAGGAGAGAGGAGAACTCATCAGAGACACGGTTTGTTCATTGAGGGGATGACTCATTTACCTCAATCTACTAGCACAGATGTTTTAGCATATCTGTCATCCCTTAGGTGATCCATCTACCTGAAGGCCTTAGCTGCATGAACATTCATTTCTGTGATTTGTGATTTTTTTGAAAATATGCTTGGAAGTAAAACCCCATTAAAAAGAAATATATAAAATATCTGCATCCCCACAGAAGTCATTTCTCAAATAAGATGTGTTCATAGGCATTTTTTATGAGTGGCCATGATAAAACTACATAGACAGTGGATGCCAGAATACTCAGAGCAAAGTGAGAGGATTCCATGTCAGGTATTTGTTTACTTTTATTAAAATAAAGTTTCATCTCAAGTCAATAATTATTTAAATAAGGCTAGTGCTGTCTGCTTGTCATTACCTCAACTCAAAATATTGCAAATGCTTTATTATAATGGAGTTATAAATCTAACTACAGGTAGTGAAATGAAAGGTGCTCTGACTGAGAGATCCTTTTATACTAAAAGAAAGTTGGAAACAGGATAGCTAAATTAGATTTTTTTCAAGACAATGTAAGTATGATACACAGTGATGGTGCACGGAGACAAGGAAGCCTTTACCAGATTGAAGAGGAGAGAACCCCATGTAATTTCACAATTTATCACAAACTTCTCTAAACCTGGAAAAAACAGGCTCAAATATTCCATAAAATCTGGTTTTCTAATTACATTTGAGAAGTCACATGTTTTGATGAGTACAGAGTTCCAAGGTTTCATTATCTGAAACAGTCAGACCTAGACTCACAGTTAAAATGGTGACAAGGAAATTTGTGTACTTGGTGAGGTGCTTTGAAAACAAATGTAAAATCCCAGTTGTTATGTGACTCACAATCCAATGAAAAGCAGGAAAGGCTGTGTTCTTCCCTCACAATACTCCTGGACATTCCAGAAGTCCTGCAGGAAATCTCAGTAAAGACTTCAAGATTTTTTTTTTCTCAAAGAATTTCAACCCCCAGTGTTTTTGATGTTCATTCCTTCACAGATGAACAAAGACTTATCAATCTACAAGGCCAAGGCCTGTGTTGCACACATACACACACACACATCCCAAACCTTTCATTCAAAAACGTTTTAACATCTGGTTTTGGAAGAAAGGTGCACAGGTACATCTGTTCATTTGCTGCCATCCACATTGTGCAACCACTAAGTAGAAACCAAAACTATTTTTTTCAGTCACGTGCTTTAGTAATCTGTTCAACCATTCTGACTCATTCTTCCATTCAAAGACACCAGATAATATTTCACAGACATCAAAACTATTTTTAAACTATTTAAATTTCAGTGCTCTTTTTTAAAAGAAAGGGATTTTTGAACTTTTAATACCTAGAAAGAATTTGATATTTCAGAAAATTCAAAGTACTTCCTTTAGGATGACTTGGTGAATTTTTGGGTGCAGTCAGTATCTTTTTTTCTCCAAAAGTATTACTTAGCTTCATGAAAATCCTGATTCTAAGATATTAGAATTTCCAGCATAGAAGGACTTGAAAAAATCAATTAAGATTAGAATCCCTTGCACCAAGTTACTTTCTGTTAACACGCAGCACAGAGAAATACACTGACACATTTTTAAAATTCAGCAAAGAAATTAAATGGATTCACTTGTTCATAGTCTAGCATAAGCAGTCCAAGATGTAGAAACTTTCACAGAAACAAAGAGCTAGTAAAGGAAATCTGGGTTCATCTACAGTAAAAAGCTTTGCCTGGTAGATCGGGTAGTTCACACTTTCCTTGAGTTCAGGGTGTGTAAGAAGGTCACAGCTAAGAAATCTTTTCTCTATGAAAGGATAGGAAGCTAAATATAAGCATCCATACGAAAATATGCTAGTCTCTCCAAGAAGGCAACATGGCCTATATAACATGAATAGACAAATAATTGGAGGCTCTCCAGAAGGCTTACCAAAAATACTAAGAAAATCATGACAGCCTTCTTACTTTCAATACTTGATTTTAAGTAGGTCATATTTTTACAAACTTTCACTTCAGGTTAACATAAAAAATATTCTTCATTAGATGGTGGGATAAAAGCTCAAATTCTTCCTCTCTGTCCATTTCCATTGCTTTTTTAAAAAAATATTTTTTACTTCTAGCAGGGATGTTCTATCTATATGTTAAAATGAGAGTCTATTTGCAAGGATGATATTCATCATATGCTCACATGTCAGTTTTCATTTGCAGAGCTGTATTTTGCAATAACTTGTTGCTTCTACACAACTTCTTTTCTTCTAATAGCTGTGAATGAAAATAATTTGTTTCCTACATACAGACTGTCTTTTCTTCTTTCCCTTTCCACAGGACTAATTAGAATCTTCTACAAAGCTTAATCATTGTTCACCTTTTACATGTCCAATAGTTCTGCTCATGTGTGCCTGTATTTCAAATACACTGGCCTTCAGATACCACACACAAATCAGAGATGAATGGATGAGAGAGATCAGCAGGCAGAAGCAGCAGATAGTGAATGGCAGAGAGGAAGAGGGAAGGAAATGGAAAGTGGAAAACATTCTCTTGTAGTGCCCAGATACAGGTTTGAAACAAAAAATAACAATGACTCAGTTGTTCAAAATACAGGCATACTAACAGCAGATAATCCAAGAAACTTTCAACTGTAGTTAAAAGAGGAGATCTGTTCTATAGAATGCAGAGAAAGAAACAAATTGAGTTGAAGAAGAAAGCTGCTTGGTCACTACAAATCCTAATGAGCTTTTATTTTATTGAGCCAAATTTGAATTACTAGGATTTATGTATTAAAGCAGAGCTTTTGCTTAAGGTAATATAACATAGTAGTTTAAGAATCAGGGGAAAGTACCTTAATCTGTTAAATTTTCCATCCAATCAGAACTTCTGAAAATCTAAACAAACCAGACTATTTTCTATCAACAAGTCGAAAGAAACAATATGCCTGATACTTTATTTAAAACATAAAATTCAATAAATAATTTTGACACTAATCTTTTGTATATTCATAACAATGTAGCTTGGGAAATTCACCACTATTGTGAACTCCAGATGTGCTGATGGAACACTGGTCATTTTCGGTGAGCTCATTGGCTTTCATGCCATCTTCTCTATTCCTATAATTTCAATTCTAACAGAGATCTCATCTAATATGAAAAATATTAAACCAAAGCCAGATAGCACAGTGTTTCTACCCTTACAAAGTGAAAAATACATATACATAGGTAACCATACAAACATACGTGCTCAAGCTGTAGACATCTGAAGATTTCAATCCTGATATATATATCATGTGAAGGTTATATTTGGTGGAAATCCACAGTCCTGTGTCTTTGAGCTAAGTTATCTCAGATTTTAAAAGTGCTACAAGTATGCAGACATTATTTTTGTTGGTGGTTGGTTTTATCAAACAACAATAAAACAAAATCAAACCACAGAAAATAGTCTCAGTACTGGAAGAACATTAAGATACTTGAAATAATATAAGAGAAGTCATTCACAATGAGTCTGAGGGAACAAATCAAGACCTTTGGAAGTTTTACAGACGTAATCCTGTAGAGTTTTCAATCTATAAAGGATCTATAAAGGTGACATTCAAGAATGATAATAATTCAGAAGGATAAAAGAGATAAGGAGAATGTTCCAATATAGTTTAACAATATAGAAGGACTGAATAAAAATGATCAGTGGTAAGTTAAAAGGCACCTACTTTAGGCCAATCTTTGCAGCACTATTTAAAACTATTATTAAAACTGCTACTCATGTTTAGAAAAGAGAAAAATAAAAGAGAGTGTATGGTGCTGATCAAGAATATTCTCTCAGGAGTACTCATCAAGAGCAAATTTGGCTGAACATTTTTTTCCTCAAAGCTTACCGTATTTCAGTGAAAATGGAAGTTTCCTTTAAAAATAATAACAAAGAGTTAAGTCCTCTGGATCAATAACTACACTCATTTACCCTACACAACTCAGGGAAAACCAGTTTCATTTCTAAAAATTCCTCTGTCTTCTATGCTGAAAATCCTCAACTATTTTGGTTCTTTGGACTCAGATCACAATAGAAGAGGAGAAAATATTTGTCAAGAATGTGGAAAATGGTTCTTTGAAGACAGACTGGGAGGACTGGATGATTCACCTGGAGGCTGAGCTGCCATTCAGCAGAATCTCTATCAGCTTGAGAGCTGGGCAGAGAGGAACCTCGTGAGGTTCAACAAGGACAAGTGCAGAGTCCTACAACTCAGGAGGAACAACCCCATGCACCAGTACAGGCTGGGGATTTACCTACTGGAGAGCAGCTCTGCAGAGAGAGACCTGGGAGTGCTGGTTGATAGTAAACTAACTACAAGCCAGCAATATGCCTTCATGACCAAGAAGGCCAATGGCATCCTGGGATGCATCAAGAAGAGTGTGGCCAGCAGGTCAAGCGAGATTCTCCTCCCGCTCTACCTGCCCTAGTGAAGCTTCATCTTGAGTCCTGTGTCCAGTTCTGGGCTCCCCAGCTCAAGAGGGACAGAGAACTTCAGGAAAGAGTCCAGTGTAGGGCCACCAAGTTGATCAAGGGACTGGAGCATCTTCCTTATGAGGAAAGGCTACAGGACTTGGGGCTGTTTAGTCTAAAGGAGAGAATCTCATTAATATTTACCAATACATAAATGGTGGATGTCAGGAGGTTGAGACATCCCTTTTTTGTATTGTATCTAGCGTCAGGACAAGGGTTAATGGGATGAAGCTGGAACACAAAAAGTTCCATTTAAATATAAGAAAAAACTATTTCACTGTGAGGGTGAAGGAGCCCTGGCATGGGCTGCCCAAGGAGTGTGTGGGAGTCTCTTTCCTTAGAGATCTTCAAGATGCTATCTGCACAAATTCATGCGAGACCCGGTCTTGGTGTATCTGTTTTGGTAGGGGAGTTAGACTAGATGATCTCTAAAGGTCTCTTCCAACCCTACCATTCTATGTTTCTACAATTCTCTTAAACAATGTAAGAGCTGGGGGCTCAACACATAGGTCAAGAGCTGTCTCAGGAAAAAAAAAAAAAAAAGTTATTCCCTAAGTAAGAAACCGCTTTTGCAGAAAAGACTGCTTTTGTCGCTCTAGAGGATTATCACCTCAAAAGGGAAAAACTGGGATCCAAACTGCTTTCATTAGCTTTTGTAGATCTTACTACTGCATAAGAAAAATATTTATACTCATACATGCTCTCAGAAAGGAGTCCTTAGCTTATATCTGTCAACTATATGAAGCATTCTTCAGAGAGAGATTAAAGCCTGCTAACTTGAGCTTCATGAATGATTACACTGTTTCAAAACATATGAATGCAGACATTAAAGGAGACTCATCAGCAGAAGAGGATGTACCACCATCTGTAGGGAAGCCTGAAAGGCAATCAGATGGAACAAGATAACTAAAAGGAGATAAAGTTAGGCTGGGAATAGTCAACCACTGAGGACTCTAAAAAAATGAAATAGAATGAAATAAAATAGAAGCTCAATACGGTGCTTCAACATTAAGAGAGAATTTATTTTCACCACAGGAAAGTATGAGATTCCCAGATTACTTATTTCACATATAAACATAAAGTTGGAACATTTCTCCCTTTTTGGAACATTTCTCTCTTTTTTACCTCTGTTATTCTCCAGTCAGACTCATAGAATCAGAGATTAATTTAAGTGGGAAGGAACCCTTGGTGGTCACCTTCTCTAATCCCCTGTTCATAGCATGGCCAGTCAGACTAGATGATTCAAAGCCTTGTTGAGCTGAGTTTTGAATATCTCTAAGGACAGAGACTGCACAGCCCCTCTAGGCACCTGTTTAAGTATTCATGAACACTCACATTGAAAAAGATTTCTCTTTATATCTTATTGCAAATTCACACGTCATGACCTGTGTTCATTAATTCTTGTCCTGTGCCTATGCTCCATACACAGGGGTACAGTATCATGGGGAGAAATGACCACTAGTTTTTTTTTATGAGGAGACCACACATCAGAATTCAGCCTTTGCAGGAGCAGGAGTGTGCTTATCCTGTGTTGTTGCAGAAAGCAAGAAAGAGGTTTTTCTCTCCTTCTTTTTTTTTTCTTTTTTTTTTTTTTTAATAAGTCCCGAACAAAGGTAATTAAAGGAAGTATGTGAATAATTGTCTTTATCCTTTGAACTCTCAGTCCTATGTGACTTTCTGAAGATATCTTCAGTGGCTGCTCTGTATTTCAGCCATGTGTAGAAGGAAATCCACTTATTTCTCATCTCGACAACATCACTGCAAGGATTTCACTAAGACTGTAGAGATTTTGACTGAGCAATGGTAACAATGTAAAAAGTATGATTAGTTTGAAATACAGGAAAATACCAAACAGAAGATATAAGTACTGTTTTTATTATAATTTCTCTGCTACATACATGCTGACTGGCAACTTAGCCCTGATAAATACATTTGAACAGCAAACCACTGCAGTTCAGCTAAAATAACTCATTTCACAGATACTGTGTGTGGAAACACGTTCAATGTATATAAGTAGTTTTAATAAAATTACAGAAACATAAAATAAACCGCCAACACAAATGCAATTTCAGAGGAGCAATTTATCTCCTGGCTTTGTATTTTTCTAACACAAAAAGTAAGGGAGATAAAGCTTGCTGATATTGATCTCAATGCCCGGTCATAAAAAATTAAAAGTTATCTGGCAGTAAAAGAGAAAAGAATGTTTTCCATTTTGCTTAGAGAGCTGAGTGCTTGTGTGAATGTAATTTACAGCATTAATAAAATCCTCTTTCAAATATTATTTTATTTTTATTGTTCCTTTCTCTTCTCCGATTTAGTAAAATACTCTGTAGTGCTTACTTGACTTTCCTATCTCTTAATGTGCTGGAATATTTAACAACAGGTTTGCATATGTATGTCACTGAGTTCAGGACACTAGTATCCTAGTTGGTTCTGTACTAGAGAAACGCATACTCAGTGGAAGTTTCTTGCAATCTTCAGTGTCCTTTGAAACAGAGGGAAAGAGAAACAACTCTCTGTAAGCCTAGTGAATGGGACCTGGGCCATTCCAAGATCTCTGAGCAGGCTATGGAGTTGGGTAATGGGATTTTACTTCTCTCGGTTTAAGAAATGTCTATTTGAATGAAAAGACTCCTTTACACACAGTGAAGAAGAAAACTGCCTAGAAAGTGATGTTTCCAAGGAAAACAGGCAGAAATGCTTTCATCTTCATTGAGGTTAATCCCTGTATTTTATGTTGTGTTAGAGATCCATGCAAGTGAACTCTGAACAGACATTGAAGCTGAAAATTAAAGTCCTGTTTACTGACTGCAATGTCACCTTTTCCAGGAGAGCGGGCAGGCTTCAAATACCTTCTGGGAAGGTCCACGAGAAGTCATCACTTCACACAGTATGCATAAACCCATCACTTACATGACATTTAAAATCCACCAAGAAGGGAGTTAACCACTCTGTGATGTAAGGATTGGCAGATGTGTAAACACAACTTTCAAGGAGTGATAGGAACAAAACAGGAGCTCTCTGGGAAACTACTATATCTCAAAAATCTACCGTAGTCTCAAAAGCCTATTCCTGCCTCAAAAGCCTACCTTCTGTTTCATTGCAGCTGCAGTAGTACGGTTTACACTGTCTTTGAGGATAATATGAAGACCAAAGGTTTCTAAGCTGCTCTGAGTCTTCTCTGCTCCCCATCCTGTGCTTACATGTCCACTGCTTGGCCCCTTGTGTATTTTGTTGTCTCTCTCCTCCGTAGTAAAATACAAACTCAAAGGCAGGCTAAGCCAGTGTTGCCTCAGATGTGGTATTGGATATTTAATAAGGATTGGCTTTCTCCCTGACACGGTTGTGCACTGAATCCAGAAATCCTACAGTAACAGCAATACACTCTGCCCACGTGAATCCAGAAACTGTCCTTAACCCTCTTTGATGGTGTTTTATTTCAGAAAGGTGAGTTAAAACCTTTTTTAGTCACAGAGCACTGCCATCTAGTGCTAGTCCGTAGAAATGCAAGAAAATCTCTGTGCAGAGGTTCACACTGCTGGAGGGGTGACGGTGGCATCACGTAAAAGTAATTCAGAGACACAACTGTAGCTGAAAGTTGAAAATTGCTGATGTAATTTGGAATAGGTAGAGATTGGAAGGCTTTGAAAAGCACAGAAAAGCTCCTTCCATACAGACTTGTGGGTAGGATGAGAATGAATATCAGAATATGGTGTAATTACATTTCTGCTCTTGGCACAACACACAAGCCATCAGATAATTACAATTACAGCAAAAGGAACAGACCTTGTAACCAAATATTGGGGAGCCTGGTTGTGTGTGGGCACAGTGATTAGGTTTGATGAGTATTTAAAGCTGCATGAGATTCCTTGGGTGAGGAGTCGTGTCACTCTACTAACAAGTAATAAACTGCCTGTACTGGGCTGCCTGACCTGTGTGCTTTTTTAGCCTATTGCAGATGCAAAGCAAGCTTATTGCCCTCATGCAGGCTTTGTCACTTAGTGATCAAGTTGTATCTCCCCCAGACAGGGTAATTTCTTCCTCTCAGTTTCACCTTTCCAGTCTCTCAATGTTATTTTCATCAAAATATATTAATCTTAAATTTTCCAAATGTGCTGGATTTTTTAAATATTTATTGTTACCAGCGTGTATCAGAAGTGGTGTAGGAATCAAACTAATTACAGCATTTTGGGGAGACAGCTTACAGTGTATGTTACCCTGCCATTCCAGCACTAATTAAAATTTGAACTATGATGTGACAGGATCAGACAATCAGCTGATGTGAACTAGCTGGGAAGTTCTCAGTGTGCAATCTGATGAACTGCAGGGGCCCATTGTAGACTGAATAAGCAATGTATAAGCCATTGGTCTAAGAACCTTTTCCTTACTTTCCATGTGCACCCTTATACTACAAAATGGTTTTGTCTGGTTTATGATGTAAATGATGCTTCACTTGTTGTTTTTTATTAAATATTCTATTAAAGCAAAAAGGGTAGCATGTGAAAAAGTAGATATCTATTACTGCTTTACAAATGTATCACCAAAATCTTACTACAGTAGTATGCATATAAAGCATCACATAATTCAAGACAAACCTTTGCAAACCCACAGACTGGCATCTCAGTTGGCTGGTAATTCCAGCTAAGCTGATTTGTTTCTGACTGACTGTGACAGCACCATCCATATTCCCAGGCGATGTTGTTTGCAAGAGGTCTAGTCTGATTTGTCAGACATTCGTATCTACTTGGGAAAGTCCCAGGAAAGTTGTGCAAACAGATGGAAGTCAGCATTCAGTCTCGTTGACCAGGGGCAGCAAGGAGGATTGCAATTGCGGAAGCTGTCAGATCATTTTTTTTCCAAAAGACTGAACACAAGAGCAGCGCCTGCTATCTAGGTACAGCACTGACAACCCACGCTTGTGTTTTATGTGCACGAGTATTTTTCAGGCCTGGAGAAGAATGTTGCAGTAAAATAACTTCACATACTCAGCAAGAACTTGAGAGAAAACATGCACACATACACAACTGATGGACCACCAACCACTTTTCTACTGTCTTCAAGGACATTACCCAGTCAGCTGTGTGACAGATATGAACATAGAGCCATCTTTCTTTGGTGGAGGGACCATTAGTCATTCTTCCCACGCTGCTCAGAGGTTTACTTTATATGAAGGTCTTGCAGTTTTTGACACCCTTATGAGAGTGTTACTAGTAGCAGGTAGGAGATTTGTGCTTTTCTGGTGGCAACTATAGGCCAGAGGAGTACCTCCCATATCCCAGGACCATTGTGTTTAGCCAGCTGAAAGCTACCACTGTGAAGTTCCTACGTCTTCATGACAAGAGCTTCCTACAGTAACTTCTGGATCACTGCCAAACTTGTAATGCTGTGGATCAGCCTCAAGACACTTCACTGTCAAACATGAAGTACAATTTGAGTCACCAATTTCTACTTCCATGTTGTCATTGTGGTTAGCCAGCTTGCTTTGATAATGTGCTTGTCTCCTGTCTTCAAAAAGCCAGAAAGGTATGGCGACAGTCCTCTAACATCCAACAGGCTCACCAACAGCCTAATTTGGAATTCAGACAGATTATCTCCTGAGAGCTGCAGCAAATCAATCTTCATTTGATATGACTTGACTCCATACCTCTTTAGGGTTCAGGTATTTCCTTTTGCACATCATTGTTAACCTGCAAAGACTATCAGCCTGGAGAAGTTTTATGGAGTAGTCTTAATACATGTCTACTGATAGCATTGGATAAATAAGAAAGCACTGAAGCACCAAAGAAAACCACTCTTTTCCTGGCACCATCTTCTCACAAAGCTAAGTGTTCCTGGGACCCACAGTATGTCTACCTCCTGGGGCTTATTTAAGGGCCTGTAACATCTAAGCTTTTATCTTGCTTGTTTATCTAACATACTCACTTGCTTTCTCAGAGATTCCTGTGCACACACATAATTACCTGCTCCCAGTCACCATTCACAGCTTAAGCTCCCACAACTGGTTTTGTTTCCATCACAGAGGGGTTTGTTTGCATCACACTAACCTCTACAAAACCTACTAAGAGTATGGAGGATATTCTATCCTTAGAAAAGCTCAGGATGTAAATACATATATTGGAGAACTAGGAGAAATAAGCTGCTGAGGCAAAGATTTTCAGGAACTTCACATACAAAGTTTGTGTTTAATAGGAGATCAAAATCATTTCTGGTTTCAACAATTAGTTTATCTACAAGCAGTTTATTTGCTGTGTTCCCACTTGCACATTGAAACTCATATTAAATATGAACACATTTCTAAATGTCGTCAAGATTCCTGGGGGTCACAAATAAGATCAGACATGTAACCATTGCAGCATGACAGACATTTGTCTTTCAAAATACTTCTGCTATGTTTCTCATTCTGAGGTGAAGAAACATCATAATTTACACCATTATTATAATCAAAATTCACTTGCTCAGCATGTGGCATTGCCTTCTTAGAAAAATAATGTGAGGTGGACAAGCCAGGATATTGCACAAATTCAGCCATTCCCTATCATCAGCAACGGTCACTCTCAACTTGTGGTACTTTGGAAAAAACTTTGGAGTATGTGGCTGTGTAGGCATAGAGAGATGTAGTGTAGTCTTGTAGATAAAACAGTAAATAGGTTCTTTCTCTTCTATATTGTATCTAGTGACAGGACAAGGGGTAATGAGATGAAGCTGGAACACAAAAAGTTCCATTTAAACATAAGAAAAAACTATTTTTTCTGTGAGGGTGAAGGATCCCTCCCTGGCACAGGCTGCCCAGGGCAGGTGTGGAGTCTCCTTCTTTGGACGTTTTCAAAACACATCTGGACATGTTCCTGTGTGACCTGATCTAGATGGATCTACTTCTGCAAGATCTCTAAAATCCTTTGCAATCCCTACCGTTCTGCGATTCTATGATACTATTATAATCTGCAAGATACAGAGAAGGTCTGGAGAAAGGAAGACCTTCTCTTGGTTGAGAAGGATTTGATTAGAGATCTGTTAGAAAAGCTGGACACTCACAAATCCATGGGTCATGATAGGATGCACCCACAAGTGCTGAGGGAGATGGCTGATGTTATTGCTAAGTCAGTCTCCATCATTTTTGAATGATTGTGGAGGACAGGTGTCACTCCAGTCTTCAAAAAGGGTAAGAAGGATAACTCAGGAAACTAAAGGCCAGGCAGGTCTCATCTCCATCCCTGGAAAGTTCATGGAAGCTCAGAAAAGAACAGAATAAAAAGCAAAAAGGGAGTAAGATGATGAAAAAATTCCAACCTCCCCATTCCTCCTTTCTTCCTGGGCCCAGCTCACTGCTCCCAATATCTCTACCTCCACCCTCCTCAACAGCTCAGCAGGGCAGGGAGTGGGGGATGTGGTCAGTCTCTCACAGATGGGCTCTGCTGCTTCTGTCTTCTCAGATGAGAACAACTCCTGGCATTCTTCCCCTGCTCCAATACAGGGTACCTCCCCCAGGACACAGTCCTTAACAAACTTCTCTGGTGTGGATTGTTCCCAGCAGCTGCAGCTCATGCAAATACAGGGTCCCTCACACAGGACGCAGTCCTTAGTGAATACCTCTGGTATGGGTTCTTCGCCACAGTTGCAGTTTCTGCAGATACAGGGTCCCTTCCTTAGGACAAGGCCTCTTCTGGGCATAAGTTTAATGATCTTCTTTGTCATGGGCTCCTCCCCACAGTTACAGCTTCTATAAATATTGAGTCCCTTCCACAGGACATGGCCTGCTCTAGTCATAGTGATAAAGGATTCCTCCCTCGGGACATAGCCTCTTCCGGCCATAGTTTTAATGAAGAAAATCAGTGCCCCTGGCTCGGGGTTGGTAGTGAAGTGATTGGGTCCCTCCCATGGGACATGGCCCCACCAGCCATAGTCACTGTCCCTGGCTTTGGGCCTTTAATGAAGTGAGTCTCTGCCCCTGGCTCAGGGTTCTTAGCAGAATATGTCACTGCTCCTGGTCCAGGGTCAGCTTTAGCAAAATGAGTGTCTACCACTGATGTGGGGTCTTAAAAGAAATACAAAGAAGTTACTGGTTCACCAGTCCTCTCCATAGAAGCAGGGAAGTCTCTGCTCCGGCACGCCTCCTTTCTCTCATCACTGACCTTGGAGTCCTCATGGTTGTTTTTCTCACTGTTCCTACTCCTTTCACCAGCACCAGCTGGAAGAAGAAGCGATAGAATAAGGAAGAAATAGGAGGAAGAAGGAACCTCCTATTCCAGCTTCTTCTTAAAAAGTGATCGTCAAGGCGTTTAATTGACTCAGCCCCAGAAGTGGGTCTGGCTCTGAGCTGGGGAGAGTTGCGAGCAATTTCTTACAGGAGCCATCTTTACAGTCCCTTCCCCCTTACCAGAAATGGCTGTCATGTCAAACCATGACCCAAGGACAGTCAGCCTGGATTCACCAAGGGGAAATCCTGTTTGACCAACCTGACAGCCTTCTATGAGTGCATAACTGGCTGGCTAGATGAGGGGAGAGCAGTGGATGTCATCTATCTTGACTTCAGCAAGGCTTTTGACACTGCCTCCCATAATATCCTCATCAAAAAGCTCAGGCAGCGTGACTTGGATGACTGGATGGTGAGGTGGATCGAGAGCTGGCTGAATGACAGAGCCCAGAGGGTGATGAACAATGGCACAGAATCAAGTTGGAGGCCTGTGGCTAGTGGGGTTACACAGGGATTGGTTCTGGGGCCAATTTTGGTCATCATCTTCATCAACAAGCTGGATGAGGGGACAGAGTGTACCCTCGGCAAGTTCCCTGATGGCACCAAACTGGGAGGACTGGCTGATTCCCCAGAAGGCTGTGCTGCCATTCAGCGGGATCTCAACCATCTTGAGAGTTGGGCAGAGAGGAACCTCATGAGATTCAACAAGGACAAGTGCAGAGTCCTGCACCTGGGAACAACCCCATGCACCAGTACAGGCTGGGGATTGACCTGCTGAAGAGCAGCTCTGCAGAGAGAGACCGGGGAGTCCTGGTTGGCAATAAACTAACCATGAGGCAGCAATGTGCCCTTATGGCCAAGAAGGCCAATGGCATCTTGGGTTGCATCAAGAAGAGTGTGACCAGCAGGTCAAGGAAGCTATCCTCCCCCTCTCCTCTGTCCTGGTAAGGCCACATCTGGCGTACTGTATCCAATTCTGTGTTCCCAGTTGAAAAGAGATAGGGGACTTCTGGAACAGCCCAGCTGAGTTCTACCAGGATGATCAAGGGACTGGAGCATCTCTCTGATGAGGAAAGGCTGTTCATTCTAGAGGTGAGAAAACTTGGGAGGACCTTATCAATGCTTATAAATACCTAAAAGTTGTCTGACAAGAGGATGAGATCAGTCTTTTTTCTGTAGTGCCAAGTGACAGGACAATGGGTAACAAGCAAAAGCTGGAACAGAGAAAGTTCCACTTGACCACAAGCAAAAACTATCCTATGAGGGTGAGGGAGTCCTGGCACAGGCTGCCCAGGGAGTGTGGAGTCTCCTTCACTGGAGGTTTTCAAAACTCACCTGGACATATTCCTGAGTCACTTGATCTAGGTGGACCTGCTTTAGCCAGCAGGGGGTTGGGGGTGGACTAGATAATCTCTAGAAGTCCCTTCCAAATCCTACCATTTAGCGGTTCTGTGTGATTCTGTTCCCTGGGTATTCTCAGGCAAGTCATTTATTCTAAATGTTACTCAAACATCTACACACAAGCTTCTTTCTAATAGCCTTAAGACAAATAAACACAACAGCAAAAAAATCAGCAATATAAATGCATTTATTAGTCAGTAGTACAGCTTTCTAGTCTGGAGTCAGGTGGTCACAGCTTTGGTCTAGTGACTTCCAAGGCTCCTATATTTCGATGGAAGTATTTCTTTTAGGAAAAGTCCACAGTGTCTAAACAAAATTTGTAAGTCTTACCTGGTCTCTTAAACTCATTTTCAGATCACAGGTGCCGCCTTCTTTCATAGCCCATTAGGACTCAATTTTCCAAATTAGTGCTGAGCCCCCAACATGTCCTCTAGCACATGAAAAACTCTCACTTTCAGAGCTGCTCTTGAATGGTACAATAATCCACTATTCTGGCAAGTGACAGCAAAGCCAAAGTAACACACAGATTGTGTAGAAAGGGCCACAAAAAGGTATGTTCACATTTTACTATGAGGTAGCAATGAGATAAAGTATGTAGAGTGCGTATTTTCCTCTGTGTATGTTTTTCTGCCCTATGTGCCCAGTCCTCTTTCCAACAGACAGATTTCTTATGCAAAACAAGCATCTTAGTTTAGTCCTAGTGACCTCTGCCTTGATCTAAGCATGTATCTGAGAGTTGTTTGGGGCCAGCATACTGGCCATGCTGCAATAACAGGAATGTTTCTCATTTATCAGACCTCAGGAGAAAAATAATATCAGTATCTTGAATATGATTAACTTATCTCCAGACAGAGTCACAGTTACAGTATTTTGCATATAGCCTTTCCTGATAGTGGGAAGGAAAAGTTATCTGTCGTGATTTCTCAGCTCTAGCATGTATCCCAGTGTCCAAAGCATCTCAGCACTTCATCACATTTTACATAATAATCTCACAGTTGTACTGATGTGGAGAATTAGTACGTTGAATGGAGAGGGCAAATTCAGTCTGGCAAGAGGATTTCAATATTCTGTTCCAGTAAGGCTCCAGCTTAAAAGCTGTTCTTTCCAAATTGAGCTGCACTTTCCAAGCTTCTTTCATGGATCATCAATCATATCCATTTTACAGAAGAGGCAGCTGAGGAAAAAAGACTTTCGTTCAGAGACATCTTACTAGTTCAGGTCTCTTTCTAACTTCTTTCTCAAAGACATACATTCTGTATTTTTTTTCACCCTGTGGGCAGAAAACATGCTGTTTTATTTCATTTACAGATTCTTGTCCTTCATTTCCCTGTCAAAATTTTTAGGCTACAATAGCAACACGAAATAATTAGGTTTCTAAAAATCCCACACATTTTCCATTGGATTGTAAATATCAATTACCTTCAAGACCAAATTTGACTCCAGTGTTCCTCTAGCATTTGAATGAGAAATCTAGATTTCTGAACTTAATCATCTGAAACTGTTTTTACAGATCATTGCTCACGAACTGTAGAGAAGTATGAGTCCCAGTAAAACTGATAGAATTTATACTTTTCACCTTTCATTCTTCTGTATATGACCTAACCTAACTTATTTTATGCCATATAGCACTCCCTGAACACCAAACCACCAATTTATAGTTTTTGTAGAATTAGAAGATACAGGTTACAAAAGAGATTATGAAAATGTGAAGAAAATATTAGTCACAGCATATTTCTTAAATGAGTCACAGTTATGAAAATGCACAGACAATACTTGTACCATTTTAATTTCTGTTCTCCATAATTTTCATGGATATATCAGTTCCTTAGCATACTTTCTTCTCATAACTAAATCGTGCTCAAGGATGGTCACTTCCTCTCTCTCCTCCCTTTTACGTTGCTGTAGTTACATTCAGATTTCATAAAGAGCAGTTTTCTCCCATCAATCATTTTACAAAAGGACTAATGAAGAAAACAACATCTCTTTCCTACTCTGTAGATCTTAAATAAATAAGGAATAATTGAACTTCATTACTAAGTCATGTAGCACTCCAAAGTTGCCTAGAGCTTCTTGTAGTGAAATAAAGCAAAGTTTATACCTACAATTTTACTAAATAATAGCAAAAAAGGAAAAAATCACACAAACCAAAAGATATAATAAAAATTTTGTATTATATTAAAATATAATTTATTAAATATAATATCAATGCTATACAGGGGGAAAAAAAGGCTAATGTGTTTCCTCTTTTTATCTGTAGTTGAAAGGACTCAAATTAAGTAGAAACGGCATTTAAAAACTACATATTTACACCAAGTCTTGAACCAGTCAGACAAAGAATTAAAACTAAACTTCCCAAAATGTCATGAACTCTTCATGATAAAAGATAACATGAAATCTAGTTTTCTTGTGATTACTAAAATATATTTTCTGCCTGAATTCAGATACTTTTATCTTGTCAATATGAATTAAATGACCACAGTGAACAATTAGTTTGTATTATGCAATATGATTTTAGTAAAGTGGATCTGATTTTGAAGAAATTATAGTGTTTCTTAATGTAACAGATAATCTGTCAAAACTAAACAAGGGGTGGTAGAGGAGCTCAATATGGTAATGTGTGATGTTTGTTTGTGTTAAATCAAGCAGTTCATCCATACTTTTAACAGAGTTAAATACCATTTTGGGAGTATTTTAGCTGTAGATGTACATCAATATTATGTTATGTGATTGTGCTCTGCAACACTACAGATTTTACAACAGAAAAGGAAATAGAAAATAACAAATGCCTGTTTAAAATGTCCTAGACTAACCTCATTTGTCTAAAAACAGTAATTTGTACTAGTGCAATTTACTGACAAAGGCATAAAGGCAAGTATAAGCTCCCTAGTCCTAAAGAAATCCCAGATATAAAGAAAAGAGAGAGCAGATTTGGGTAGAGACAAAGGGTAAATAAAGGGGGAAATGCTGTGGGCATGCCCAAAGTACAGTTTTGCATGACTTTTATTAGAGAAGCGTTTTAATGAAAAAGATTGTTAACAGGTGAAGTGAAAGTTTTCAGCTGTAATAATAGTTACCTAGGCTGTTTCACTCTGTTTTAAATGTGCTTGAAGTCAGAAATTGAAATGGTGCAAAAAAGTCTCCATTGGGACCTGCAGAGCAAAGGTCAGAGCCTAGGAAAGAGAAAGACAGCCAAGGGATAGTTGTTATCTCACATTCTCCATCTCATTGTCCCGCTAGCACATCATCTTTTTTCTCTCAGCAGTTCAATGTAGAGTTTAGATTGGTCTTCAGTGGAGTTAAACCAACTTTTCCTCATCAATTTGCTTGGAAAGATTAGTTTGCCACAAGTAAAAAGAAGGTAAAAATGGTTTCAGAAATGGTTCAGAAACTATGTGCAGTTTAAACCTTCTTTAAAACACTGATAAGTTTGGAAACTGTGATGGAGACAGCACAGGAAAGTTGATATGTAACTGTTGAGCACATTTTGATCATATCAGGATTGAAAAATTTGAACACAGAGCAAGTCAGGGAGGGAGAAGAGAAGAGAGAATACATGTCTTTGATCATAATTGATTTTTTTGGAAGCTACAGGGGCAGCTCAGCATTCTGACAAAGGCAAGGCTGCGCAGCTTCATGCCCCCAGGTCTGACCAGCAGCAAGGCTGAGCATTCATTACCAATGGGCACATGCACACAAACACAGGTATACACCAAATGTGTGGACAAACAGCCTTATGGATCAGCACAGACAACACACACAGTACTCACATAAACCCAGACAGTTCCAGTGGCTCATCCTGCCTCCCTCTCCAGCTGAGCAGGATAGACACGTTCTAATGGGGAACATGTATATATATACACAAACAGAAGGTAGATTGACCCAGCAGCTGGCCTCAGACACTTGGTTTACCCTCTAGATACCCCTTCATCTCTGTCTTCACAGAATCACAGAATGGTAGGGGCTGGAAGGGATCCTCAGAGATCATCTGGGCCAACCACCCTGCAGAAGCAGGTCCACCTAGATCAGGTCACACAGGAATGTGTCCAGGTGGGTTTTGAAAACTTCCAGAGAAGGAGACTCAACACCCTCTCCAGACAGCCTATGCCAGGGCTCCATCACCCTCACAGGAAGAAAATGTTTCCTTGTGTTCAAGTGGAACTTTGTTCCAGCTTGTGCTCATTACCCCTTGTCCTATCACTGGGAACTACAGACAAAAGAGAGGCCCCATCCTCTTGACAGCCAACTTTTAGGTATTTATAAGCACTGATAAGGTCCGCCCTGAGTTTTCATCTCTAGACTGAACACTCCAGGTCCCTCAGCCTTTCCTTATCAGAGAGATGCTCCAGTCCCCTGATCATCTTGGTAGTGCTCCACTGGACTGTCTCCAGAAGTTTCTTGTCTTTTCAGCTGGGGAGCTCATAACTGGATACAGTACTCCAGATGTGGCCTCACTAGGGCAGTGGACTGAGGGAAAATAGCTCCCTTGACCTGCTGACCACACTCTTACTGATGCATCCCAGAATGCTATTGGCCTTCTTGGCCTTGAGGGCACATTGCTGGCTCATATTTAGTTTATTATCAACCAGGACTCCCAGGTCTTGATGGCTTCATGCGTGCACTGTGAGGCTGAGACTAGGAGGGGCCTGAACCATTTGTCTCTTCCTCTGTATCCATAGTTTGGTTTCCTGGTAGCCGTTGTGCACCTCTGCAGGTATGTAGAAAGCTTTTATCACATAATCTAACAGTTTGTGCCACATTGCATAAGTAAGAAATATCATAATTCTCATTTAAAATAAATTATCATTTAAAATAAATTACTTTTGCTTAGAACTTTTTTTTCCCCCAAAAAAAGGACAGGCAGCAATTTTGAGGTGACGTAGTAGAAATGGCAAAGTTTATTTTATGTTATTGCTGAATTGCTCTGTTTTGATTAAACCATTCAGTTTGTTTGAAGAATTAGCCATGTACTCTCCAATGACTGGAGATGGGGTTTTAAAATTAGTAAAGTGGGATGGATTGCAAAAGATTAGTTGCCCAGAATTATTATAATCTTTTGTGGATCAGATACTGCTTGAAAGCTAGCTCAGAATGGTAACTGCTGATAGCAAATCAATCAAAGCTCTCTGTGATAAAAATTGGAAGTTTCAGTCTGTTTCTGGCTGGAAATTTACCTCACCAGTGTTCCAGCACTAGCAGCTCTCACTGGCACCTGCATGGTTCACAGACATGTGATCAGCCTCTTATTCCTGGAGATGAAGGAATCTCTGTGGGTACACACAAGCACTGCAAAGAAGCCTTGCAATATATGACCGTGGAGCTCTCCTGGTTGTCATTACTTTGCCTCTGCCCAGCACATTCACAGTTGTAAAAGCTGAAGATGCAGCAGAGGAAAAGGAGCATCACAAGTGTACCATTTGCTAGGCACTGAAAGCATAATTATGCCTCAATAGATAAACCAGCAATGGGAGTTGTCTGTTGCTGTGTTTGTGGAAGAGGACAAAGATGAAATTCTGAGAAATTGAAGCACTGGGAAAGAAAGAGATGAAATGTCACTGTATTAGGAGAGGTAATAATGCAAAGAATGAATTTCCTGTTTGTTCAAATACTGGGATGAATGGCTGTCAGAAAAGTATTTCTTGAATTTCAAGATTAGACCTCAAAAAAATCACCTTTCTTTATGGCACAACATGTGCAGGCATTTTCATGATTTTTTCTAGTTGAAGAGAGTTAGGGTAGGTATTTTGTTGTTATTTTCTTTAGAACTTGTTTGCCCTATCTTTCACTTTGCTGATCTCTGAACTCTCTACAAACTCAACACAGTGATTGTAGTAATCCTGAACATTCAAACAAGCACATCTCTCTCAACCAATACTGCCTCACTTCTAGACAGTTACCAAAATAACTGAGGAAAACCTACCTTGTGCACATTTGCATGAAAGATCTTTTGTGTATATCTTTTCAGTTTGACATATTTTAGAGTAGCTGTAAAACAGATGTCACGTAGCAGTAACTAATTCAAATGGCTGGTAGCTACCAGAAGGAATTATTCTTTGAACTAGCCACTGTAATAGCTCCACCACACACAGCAAAAAAATAGAAAAAAAAAAAAAAAAGATAAATTAGGACTTTCATCATTAACCACCTGTTCTAGTAAGCTTTGAGCAAAATAGTTCTATTATCATTAAAAGTCATGGAGATGGTCATCAACAGTAGTTTAAATCTGTCACACACCTGTAGCCTATTATACACATATTTACAGCAAGTAAGGGTACTGTTTGCTTCTTCTGATTTAGTGTATTAGCTAACAGAAGCTTTAAACTGCTTACCACACTTCATTGTGCGACTGGAGCCACATTGCTAAAATATTCTGTGTCCTTAGTAAATTGGAGAATAGTACACATCGAAGGGGTTTACATGAATTTCTGTGGAGGTATGCAATTTTGAAAAGGAGAGAAATTATCAAGATGCTGTTGTTGGATTTTAGGAGCACAGCCATCTCTTCCAACTGCTCCAGCCCAGGGCTCCTGCCTGCACAACCACTGGAGGCCAGTCTGGTGCTCCAGGGACACAGGCCCTCTGCCTGGGCTACAGGACGTGTCTGCTGCTCCCCTGGTTGCAGGCTCAAATGATAACATAGCCGTGTAACAACTTGCCAGGTGGTCCAGTTCTGTGCTCACTGCACTCAGCAGCACTAACTCAGACTCATACTGGCTGATCCAGCTTAATATTTACACACACAAAAGGCTGAGGGAACCGGGGCTCTTTAGCTTGGAGAAGAGGAGACTGAGAAGTAACCTCAATTATGTTTACAAATACGTAAAGGACAGAATCCAGGAGCATAGAGTCAGACTTTACTCAATGGTGTCCAATGGTAGGACAAGAGGTAATGGGTACAAGCTGGAACATAGGAGTTTCCAAAGAAACATAAGGAAAAATTTCTTCACTGTGAGGGTGAAAGAGCACTGGAATGGACATTCAAAACCCACCTGGATGAGTTCCTGTGTGACCTACTCTAGGTGACCCTACTCTGGCATAGGAGTTGGGCTAGATGCTCTTTCAGGGCCCCTTCCAACCCTAAAGATTCCAAATCAGTAGCTGGTTTTCAGGACACACAGGTTTCCCTCACCATGGTTGGAGGTTAAAGACTTAAACTGGCTCCAGTAGCTGATACTGAGATACTCACTGCCATAGGCAACATCATGGTTCAGGGCACCCATTTGCAGTCTGTCTCCAGGAGCTGCCACCTGGCCCATGCAGCACACACAGAAAATAGAGAGCTACACATGGAGCTAGCTAAGAAAAGATTTAATAGGAAGATACAAGAAGATGGTAGTGGTCAGATGCAAGGCTCAGCCAGATACATGAACTGACCAGACCCATTTTACACACAGTTAACTTCTTTTATACTTTTTCTGCCTATATCTGCTTTGTTCCATCTTACTTCTCTTCCCCTGAAAGTCCCCTGTGTACAGCTCTGCCAATTTGCACATGTCTCTCAGTCCAGGTTTACAGTCTCATTGCAAAATACAGTCTGGTCCTATTGGAAGTGCCACCTGTAGTTTCTTGATAGTCTATTGAATATCGTGAGTGGCCAAGCGTATTTCTCATAATTTTCTCCATGTTTGTTTTTTCAGGTCCATGTCTCAAGACATTTTGTCTCTGGTTTACTCCTTTTTATTAATGCTTGTTGCATTTAAAAAGGTCTTTGTTCAGATATGCTATTCAAGGAGCAGATACCTTCCTCCTTCATACCCTTACAAATTCTTCCTTAAATAGGGGAAAAGTGATTATATACTCTGCTTTCTAAATAAGTTAATTCATTATGTAAACCAATTGGGAAAGAAATTAATTTCTTTCCCTTCCCTAATTCTTTCAAAAATATCTTTGGCAGTATTAACTCACTCTTTCTATACCAGATACAGCCTTTATCTATCAAAAAAAAAAAGTTATGAAACTTCCGTTATGCCAAATAACTATGAAAATTTCAATTACTGCCTACAATGTGAATACAGAATTGACATAAGTCTACCTTTTCTTTGAGGATTGGCAGTAGGGAGTGGGCAAGACAGTCATCTAGTATAGTCTTTACAGTGATATAAATGACCACTTAGCATGTGATAAATGCAAGTAATTATTTGGTTTTAATTATTTTCCCTTTTGCCCAAGCAAACATGCATCTTTTTTCTTGCCCTCTTCCCCATTAGTATAGTGTTGTTTCAGAGCTTGTTTTCATTGCTTGAGGGTATCATGGCAAATAAAGTCAAGCTAATAAAGAAAAGGGAGAAGCATTACATCAAACAAGTCTGCTGCTTTTTAAAAAGGATTTGACATCATCCTGACACACAAGCACAAGTTTCTTCCAGCACCAGTGATCCAACATTAGGCAGTAGATTTCTAGATTTTTTGGTACATTACCTGAAAACTGAATTTGCAGAATTGCACATCAAATCCTCACATAAGTGGAAAAATTCTATTAAGAAAAGAAAACAATGAAAAGTGCTCCCTGTGGCACAAAGTAAATGTGTCTGTTACCTAAGGAGTTCAGTGTTTTATATATTCTGCAAGCTTACCCACTGGAGAGGGAGAGAGAGAGATTGTGAGGGGTTGCTTGTTTCTACATTAAGAAGATAAGGGGAATAGCACAAATGAATAATGTACTGATGTAATTCCCATAAATTTCCTTCTACACCTTAATCTCTTACCAACTAGCAAATTTATAGTGAAAATATTGAAAGTTGACATCTGCTTTCACTTAAAAAAAGGAGTGTATGTCCCAGCTAAAGGAGCTAAGCACCCCATCAACAATTGTGAATGTCACAATTTCCATCAGACTCTGCAGGAGCAGAACTGGGAAGATTCAATCAGTTTGCTCTGTGATACTTTCTTTACTTCAGGAGTCAGTACTAAGCAGGCAGATATATTCATGAAATAGAATTTAAAAGAGCTTCAGATTGGAGTTAGTAATTTCTTTATCACACCTGGAAATAAATTTTAAACCCTCTTTTTTTAACAGACAGTGTGTAAATGCAGAAGCACACAAACTGCCTCAGAAGTCAAAACCAGCTTGGTGTAATACTACCATAGTATTGTGGTTACACACGAAATATTCCAGATAATAATGAAAAAAAAAAAAAAAGTAGGAAGAGATAATAAACCAATTTCAACAGCTGAGAAATAAAGAAAAACTCATAAAATAGCAACTTTTGAGAGAGAATTAACTACGTAGTTGCAAAGTACAGAAAGAACTGGTTTTTCCGCTGGTAGATGAACCTTAACTACAGAAAGGCACTTATGTCCCAGAGTATTCTCTCTGTGGGAACCAGCTGTGACACTTAAAAATTCATATCCTAGCTTATTCCTCACAAACATACCCATGTAGATAAGCCCTTAGGTTACTTTAACAAAGCCAGAGTAAATTCTCTGTTTAGAAAAAGGCCTAAAGCGTACAAATGAAAGACCAGATTTTCGAGCATCCAGCTGCTCCTGTTGTAAACAAGAGCTGTTTTTTTCCAAATCCAGCCAATGAGAATTTCAAAGACTCCTGATAACTTTGTGTTCTCTCAACAGCGGCTGGTCCTCTCTAATCTACACTAATCTTAACAAATATGTCCTTGTTACTTGCGTATGCAGTATGAAGTTATTACATTTTTATAAAATATCACCAGGACATGGAAGTACAAAAACTGAACAACATTAATCATATTTTGGGAAAATATTGTTCTTTCTTTAAAACAAATTTTTTAAAAAGGTAGGAAATATCAAATTTCTCACACAACAGAGAATACTTCATTTGCAGTACTGTGTTCAACTCACCAGGTTACAACTACATTAATTTCTGTCTGATATCTCTCTAAACCACTTAGTTCAGATAGAAACATTAGCTATGAAAATGAATATTTTTTTCCTAAATTTGTTCAAGTTTTTCTATCAACAGGGCTGCAGAAGAAATAATCAGAAAGGTTATAGAAAAGTTATTACAACTATTTGTGTTCCAATACTAAATAGAAGTACTGTGCAGTAAGATGGATACAGAAAGCTTGATGGAAAAGTTTTAGAAATATTCTCACTAATCAAAGGAGAAAATACTTAGTTTCCAAGAATAAAGATAAACCTTACACAGTGACAATGGCTCTGATTTCAACTAGAAGAGAAAATGGAGACTGGCAAAGTCAGAGTAAATGTCCGCTGCCTTTTATTTTGTGTTTGTCTGTCTAGCAAGTGCCTGATGATGCTTTTATTCTTCCCAATAAGAAACTTCAACATAATCCTTTTGTTTCAAATACTAAGCTGCAGCCCAAGTACCAAGTTGAACATGGCAATATACATGCAGTTTAGGTCACTAATGCCCTGACTAGCCACAGCTTTATGCCATTTATAAGCAATTCTGCTAGTCAAAATATCTCCCTCCTTTCTGTGATAATAGGATTTCTGTCTTGCACATTTTTAACGCTTTACTACAAGAAACCCAGAGATCTTGCTTTACGCTTCTGAACCATTAACCTTATTGAATAACTTGACTCATGATTCAATCACATGTTATTTGACAGTTTTGCTGTGAACATAATTGGGCATTAATTGTAACAATCCAACTTCCGAAGTCTAAAATATCTAAGAAAGAGAAAGTTAGAGCTCTAATAGAAATGTCACCAGGCAAATAAAAAGCAAGCACAGCACATAAATTTAAAAAGTTATTTAAATTGTGAGTCTCAGTATCTAATTATCCACTGTGAAACTGAAGTGCAGGACAAGAGAATTCAATTATATCAAAATAAATGTGATTCCTAGTAGAATGTTAATGACCAATCTGTTTCATGACAGCACACCCTGACAGCACCATAGACTCACAACTTCATGCTAATGAAGAAGTGTTTATTGCCAGTGTCCTTATGGCAGTATTCTTAAGTGCAATGTCTAAATATAAATTAAGGCCTCATTGAACAAAAGATAATTTAGTGAGACTAGTTATTTATCTTAATCCCAACACCAGAGAAAACTAATCCAGTCTAATCTAATATAATCTAGTCTAATCTAGGATAAATTATAAACTAATCATATTCTAAGTGGTGTGGTGTCCTGGTTTGGCCCAGCTAGCACAGAAGCACCACAACAGTCTCTCGCTCGGTGCCCCCATTCACCTCCCCTCTCATTAGGATAGCGGAGGCCCAAGCAAAATGGGAGGAAAAAGATAAGGAAGGTTGTTGTGGATTGAGACAAGGGCAGGGAAGACTCATTGCCAATTACAGTTCTGGACAAAACAGACTCCAGTACTCGACTTAGAGAGGAAAGTAGGAAAGTTTATTCTAGAAGAAGCAGAACAGAATAAAAATAAAAAAGGAGTAGGATGATGAGAAAATTACAACCATCACTTTAAGATCTCCCTCCCCCATCCCTCCTTTCTTCCAAGGCCCAGCTCACTGCTTCCAATATCTCTACCTCCATCCTCCTCAATGACTCAGTGGGGCAGGGAATGGGGGATGTGGTCAGTCTCTCACAGATGGGCTCTTCTTCTTCTCTCAGATAAGAACAACTCCTGGCATTCTTCTGCTCCAATACATGGTCCCTCCCACAGGACACAGTCCTTAACGAACTTCTTTGGTGTGAGTTCTTTCCAGCAGTTGTGGCTTCTGCTGATACAGAGTCCCTCACATGGGATGCAGTCCTTAATGAACATCTCTGGCATGGATTCTTCACCACAGTTGCAGTTTCTGCAGATACAGGGTCCCTCCCACAGGACAAGGCCTCTTCTGGGCATAATTTTAATGAGCTTCTTGGGCATGGGTTCCTCCTCCACAGTTACAGGTTCTGTGAATACTGGGTCCCTTCCACGGGACATGGCCTCTTCCAGTCATAGTTTTAAAGAAGAAAATCACAGCCCCTGGATAAGGGTCTGTAGTGAAGTGGTTGGGTCCCTCCCACAGGACACAGCTTCCTCTGGCCATAGTTACTGCCCCAAACTTGGGTTAAAAAGAAGTCCACAAATTAGGTTAATAATAAAGAGCATGCTCTTCAGGATAATACTTCTGAAATGCAAACTTGTGACAATGGTTTGGCCAGTTCTATAAGGATTATCTTCTCCAAAATAGATGGTCATAAAAGTCAAACCAAATGTCTCTGTCTTTCTACATCAGTCCACACTAGGCCACTCTTTCTGGAAACTGTAATTAATTGTGTTGGTGAAAAAATGGAAACAGTAGTTTTCTTTGTAGTCACATAAACTGACACTGCACAGGGGTGATGCATTTTCTTATTAAAAAACATAATCCTCACAACATCTACTGTCACAGAACTGTAATGTTGAAGCAGAAATTTAAAGATCAACTAATCGATTTGCATAAGACAAACTTGGCAGTATTGATTTAAGTTGTGACACATGTTTGTCTAAGCTACAGTTAGAGAAACTCCATATTATCCCCAGAATATTCATTTGAATGTTGGGGTTTTTTTTCTGTTGGTAAGCTGTCTGAATGTGCAATTTGAATCTGTCTTTTTTTTCTACAGGTGATAATTCTTATCCTGTCCTTTATATGGATGCAAGATGGATCACGTTTTTTCTGCTTGAGGTGATACTTCTGTTTTCACTCTTCTTTAGATGGAAGCCAAAGAACTTCTAGAGACAATCGAGATCAGGGCCACCAAGATAATCAGAGGACTGGAATATATTTCATAAGAGGAAAGGCTGTGGGAACTAGGGTTGTTTAGTCTAGAGAAGATTGCAGGGGGATCTCATTAATATACAAGTATATAAATGGTGAATGTCAGGAGATTGGGGCTTCACTTTTTTCTGTTGTATCTAGTGACAGGACAAGGGGTAATGGAAAGATTTTGGAACACAAAAAGTGCCATTTAAACATAAGGAAAAACTATTTCACCATGAGGGTAAAGGGAGCCCTGGCACAGGCTGCCCAGGGAGGGTGTGGAGACTCCTTCCTTGAAGGTCTTCAAAACCCTGGATGCATTCCTGTGTGACTTGATCTAGGCGAACCTGCATGAGCAGAGGGGTTGGACTAGATCACCTCTAAAAGTCTCTTCCAACCCCTAACATTCTATGATTCTGTATTTAACTGTACATCTGAAAAGTTTTCTCATCCCTTGTATTCTTTTATTTATTTCATAACATTCTTCGAGAGTAACACCAAAACTGGGTGTTTTTTCTCATATGGCAGTTTATAAAATCAGCAGCTTCTGTACCACAATATATTCCAGCTTCCTGTGTGAAAGATGAACCTCTTCCATGCAGGAACAAGGATGTGAGGTTACCAATAAGAGCACAGCATGACCAAGATTTGCTAAGGAACATAAGAAGGGAAGAGAAATTGATAATGAGCACTGCTTGATTTTAAGAAGTGAGACCTTCCTCATGAACATAGCAAGCTGAATGAAAACATTTATTCAGGGTAAAGTAAACATTACTAGGACACTTTTTCAGTATACACCTAAAATGCTTTCATGCATTCTAAGAGGAATATTTTCTGCTGAAAAATGGAAGCACTGGAAACTGAGGAGTAAAGACTTTGGAAAAGGAATAATTTTCTGGCAGAATGTAACCAAAAAAATCTCATTGCATCTCTAAACAAATGGATTCATAAGAATAATGCCACACAACAATACTGCACGTTGATTTAATGGGAAGTTAAAGAAAATTTCATATGACTTCAATGCCTTACAGTTTTCCACTTGCAATTTTAATTATAATAACAATGGCTTCCATGGAGAGAAGGGGAGTATGTGGAGGATTCCACTGTCTCATTTTAAACAACAGTTCAAGGGAAAGAGCGAAATGTTTCCAATAGTCTTCTAACCTTCTCAACATCAACTAATAGTTAATATGGATGTAATTTCTGTAATTAACTTTTTATGTAGCAAAAATGGCAACCCTTTAATACATGTACTGCAATTTAGACTATGCCAATATTGTTGCCAAGTTACCTGCACACTTGAAATAGATTATAATAAATTGTTTTACAGATCATTAAGGCTCTGAAATGGGTATTCATTGATATTTAATTTGATCTTTCACTGTTTCATGGAAAATTAGAATGTGCTACCATAGAACAATAGAAACAAGATATGATTACAATTTCTACTCAGAATTTTTTTTTCCCTTCAATATTGGGAAGCTCAACTGTGATTCAAATAATAATAAAAAAATGCAGGAAGAAACTCTAAATGTTTTGGGGTTTTTCTTCAAGTAATAAAGAGGTCAGTTGAAATATACACTGTGTTGAAAATACTGTTTCAACTGAAATGATTCACTTAGTTCTCGTTAGGTATTGGAAAGTGATTATCAATACTTTGGCAATTAAGCCAAGTGTAATAAGGTGGCACAATTCCCTTTTTTTTGATCCAGTCCCCACAAAGACTGTCAGAAACTACAGCATCTCTGCAATTTTATCTTGCTCCAGCTGCTAGTTTGATTGAACATCAGTTGATATTCCTGTACTAAAAATACTACTGCATGGATGAAAATATGCTTTTTAAAGTCTTCACCTTCCAGCAGTTTAAGATAAAGTTCCTGGTGAAAAATAATGTCTGATCATCTTTCTAAAAAACAAGCTTTGCAGTTGAAAAGAAGCTTAGCAACATAATCCATATATGTGAGGTATTAAAAAAACTTGGAGGCATACATATAGACATGAAGAGTAACTGCCAAAGGAAATATATCTTTTTATTTCAATCACTTCAGTGTCACAAGGTTCACATAGAAATAATAGGACTGGTAAATGCTTGGAGTTAGTATTAGTAAAGATTGTACTCAACTGCTTCTTTGGTTTTTTTTCTTAACTCTGATGTGACTTGAACATAGATTAGAAGACAAACCCTGGAAGAAACTAATTTCTATATCTACTTGTTTCTTTTATATTATTTCTTAGTCCATGAAGACATTCAAGATACCTCAAGGACTTCTCTTTTTGTATTCTGTACTCATTTTGCATAGTCAGCAATTGATAACCAGACTTAACAATGCTTCAGAAACTCATTTATGCACTTTGTCTACCAATTAGCAGCTCTGAATTATTTTTCCCTTGACTGAATGCAAATATACACAGAGACTCATGTTTTAGTACAAATGTAATAAGTCTTCACATAGGGATTTTTGAGACAGCTTTTTAGTAACAGGCCACATACATGTAAAGAAACTTGTGTGACAAGTCTTCTGTGTAACAGAAAGAAACTAAGGATGATTGAAGAGTGTATTTTGCTTTGTTTTCGCTATCCAAAGAGAAATATTCTCAAATTAGTCTCTAATCCTTCTGTTCATCTCTGTAATGGTTAACACTGCCTAATATAAGTCCATGGCACATGTAGTATTTACTGTTACTGTATTAGTGCTTCTACAGTGGAATTTCGAAGTTTCAGGGGGACAAATGAAACCCTTTCATTAATCTAGAAGTAATCATTATCTGCTGTCCACAGAAAACACTCTTGTATGTGATGATGGGAAAATAGCTATCAAGAAGATAAACCATTTCTCACAGAAACATACTGTCTACTACCAACTGTAGCATGTGTGTATAAATTAGAGACTTAAATTCAGCCATGAAAACAACCCAAAGATGCACAAGATAATATTTGTCTGTGTTTGGTAGGATATGAAACCGTTTAGCTCTGTACAGTGTTATAAGCATGTACCTGTCCAAGATATCAGTATCATATTTTAAGACTATCTTTTCCAGCCATTAGCTGCACATGAGAAGGCACCAAAATGAGGATAATTTTATGCTTTCCGAATGGGAAGCATCATATATGCTAACTTAATTAATTTTATTGCCTGATCTGCTTGCAGAGAAGAGAAATAACAAGACTAGATGATAAGTGAAGTGCATAGCCACCCAAGTAGAAACTGAAGGAGCCTTTGCATTTTTTCAGTTTTAAGTTCATCTGTGCAATATCCAATTAATTTGCCAAGCAAACAAAGGAATATATTTTGGTGTTATCACAGACTGTTGCTACAGAAGTTTTCTGAACTCTTTCCCAATATTAGTCTAAGATGCTTAATGAAAAAAAAAAAGAGTGAAATAAAAAGAAGACAGTGCACTATCTCAAAGAAAATTCAAATTAATAATTTAATTTCCAGGCATAATTTTGATTATTATGACCTGCAAGAGTAAAAATATTAGCTGCACAGGCATGTTTAGAACAAATATACAGAATAACTTTTTATAACTGTTGACTTTCCCCACTCCACTTCTGCTTTTTTCTGCTAATCGCAGTAGCTGCTCTGCAAGGCAGTAGCACAGTAAGGTGTTATTTTTAGCCATCAGGTGTGTCTGAGAGAAAATAGTGAATCCCATTGTTTATGTATCCTTCAGGATATATTTCAGTGATGATTCAGCAGAATAGTGATTTGGTGTTACAGTGGCAGAGTTTGTTCCA
Organism: Colius striatus; assembly: GCF_028858725.1. Classification (NCBI taxonomy): domain Eukaryota; kingdom Metazoa; phylum Chordata; class Aves; order Coliiformes; family Coliidae; genus Colius; species Colius striatus. Next base: position 21,068,985 of record NC_084790.1, read on the forward strand.
TGATACAAATAAAGTTTACTCAAGTTTTGCTGTTCCCTCTCCAAATTGTAAAACATTTTGCTACCTTTATTACTAAAATCAAATGTATTTCAAGATCACAGTAATCATTACATTGTTTTTGGACTGAATGAATATTAATTTATTCCCTCTGATTTAAGATTTAAGTAAATCTGAAGGATAAATATTATAAAACTAATCTGACCTTCTTACAAGCTACAACCCCATTAATGTGAGGGTGAGGGAGCCATGGCAGAGGCTGCCCAAGGTGACTGTGGAGTCTCCTTCCTTGGAGGTCTTCAAGACCCACCTGAACACATTCCTGTGCGTCCTGATCTAGGTGGACCTGCTGACTGGATGATCCTAAAAGTCCCTTCTAATCCCCACCACTGTGATTCTATGATTCCTCCTTCTCTGACTATGGGGTCTGCATGGTCACCTCCCTGTTATACCACTTCTACACTTCCTACTGAGCACTTCAAATTCCCATCCTTAAATAGTGATCACACAGGCTCCAGATTTACCCATCAGGACCAGAGGTGGGTCTGAACCCAAGAGCCATGGGAAAGTCCAAGAACTCTTACCAGGTCTGCACTGCAGCCCCATTCCCCTGCTACCAAGCAAAAGCGGCTCCTCGCTAAACCATGACACAAACTAATGTCCATCTGATAACCAATCTAGAGTACACGTGCAGAGGCAGGCTTTACAACATAAATAAAATTACAGGTAAGATCTGCAAAGCTTACTGGTTTGTGCTTTTACATCAACATTTGTTAATCTTAATGGAATACAGCCTACTAAACTTTATTGTCTCATAAACCTTCAGTCTTATCTCCCTCTTGTGAGTTCCTTATACTCCTTTCATTACTGTTGCAAATATGCTCTTTAGAGTGGTCCATAAGAAGGAAATTCAAATTATATATTGCTTTAGGTAACTAATTATATATTTATTGATAAATCAGCTAAATATGTTGTGAAAAATGCTTTGTTAATAAGGGTTTTAGACCAACTGTTTCTGGATTCACTGCTCTAAGGAAATGTGCAGGTTATATTCACATGCTTGAACTATTCCCTTCATATCCGGATGCCAACCTGTGAGTAAATGCTTAACAATGAGTGTTTATCCATATAAAGCTGACTTTTTTTCCATTAATAAGTACAAAAAACAATTCTTGTTTCTTTAATTTCATCAGGAGTTTTTTTTCTTTTCAGTGGAGTTTTATCCTGAAAAGACCACTCAGCTAATTTTCCTCATTTTAGTTTTACCCTCAGTGCTAAACTGAGCAGTGTTATCTAAAAGTAAAATCTGGTCCATCATTATTAATATCCTAAAATCTTTTAATAGTGTCTTAGATATTTTGGCTTATCTGTACTTATTCAAGGTACTTCAATCACTTTTCCAAGAAAGCTTCTCATGGAGTTCCTTCCTGAGTGTTAACCTGAGATGGATTTAGCATATTACGTTTAGAATAGGGATCTCAGTCTTTCCATGGGAAGATGAGCCACCACTCTCTCCTAAGCTGTCTCCTGATCACACACCCATATGTCCACACCTTAAACTACAGCTTAATTTAGTTATTCCTGCCAACACAAATCTCAGTTGAAGATATGATGCTTCACCTGATCTGTACATAACTCTTTCCATGACCCAAAGCCTGTGACTATTACTGGGCTGTAATGCAAATGCCATTAGGCATCTGAACAAATGGAAGTGTAGCGAAAATTTTAATGAGTCCAAAGTAGGGGTCAAATTTATAGTAAGACTTGAAATAACAGTTTCATTTTTTTCAGAAAAAAAAAAAAGAAGAAAGAAATTAGAAGCTGCAATTATTTCTTTTCAAAAATCTCATTTGATGTTTCATAAAATGTTAGGTTTTGAAAATTGGTTACTTGGTAGTGATTAGCAGAACTCTAATTTTCATCTACTGTTTATTATTCATGAGGATTAGCTACCAAACAGCTGTGTAAAATAGCATGACACAGTGCTTATAGTTTTGAGAAAGTAATCATTGCAAGTCATAGATGTCAGGCAGTGTCACCATTTTTTTTACAAGTAAGATAACCCAGGTTCAGACCCAGTTTGACAAATGTCTAAAGGCTGCTGTTATTGAGAACTGGTGAGTCAAAAAAAATCATATGTTGTTAATTTCTGGAGCTCTGTGTTTGAAACATAGTTTTCATTTTAAAAAGTCACAAAGTTTCAGATGATTCTTGTAGAGAATGAGCTATGGCAGCATGACAGCTTTTGAAAGTCTTCTTAATATATATTACTGAGGTAATTTTTCCTCTTAAAGATATGTGAGGGATTTATAAAGTAATGTCCCAGATACATGACAGATACATATTTTTCAAGACAGTCCTGAAAGTTCATTGTTTTGCCATCAGACAATATATCAGAAGTATACAAATATCAGTGGCAACAAGATACGGTGTAGAAAAATATTGTTGCCAGCTTTCCTCTTATTTTTATTAGTAGCATATCAATTACTTACTAAATTCTGCTAAGGAATCAATTGTCCAAACTTCAATACTTTACTAGTCTTGTCTGAATTAAATCTGGTACTGTATAGATCTCAGACCTGTGAAAATACCAAGTGATTGCAAAATACTTTATAAAATAAAGTAGAATGGTCAGTTTATATGCCACTGTTAAAAATACACTAGCCTGAAACAGCCAATGCTATTCACAAACTGTCTTTCCTTACTGCTACAAAAACAATGAGAGTGTTACATTACCAGTGGCAAGAAGCTAGGTGTTTGTACTTAAATAAGCAAAAAGCACGGTCTATCGGAGAGAATGACATTTGAAACACTCCAGAGAGTAGAGCAATACTTATTTAGATGAAACAAGACAAAAATTCCTTAACCTGGAACTACTTTTGTTGTCTTAACGATTTAAAGCTGATTTATGGACTTTGGATCAGTAACACAAATTACCATCAGAGTTCTCAATAAGAATTAGAGATCATGTTCACATTTTAAGAATAAATGTAGCTTTTCCCTTTGTATTTTATGTGACTAAAATAAATAATATTAATATATACACACACAGAGAAATTCCAGATGATACCAAGAAAGCATTTCAGGTGCTGTTTCAGTCTCAGGACAAGAAGCTACAGGTTTTCATTTCAGTGGGAATGCATCGGATTCAAATAACAAAATGTTTCTAAGTAACCCATCATTAGAATGTGAAATTTCTGACATGTCAAGCTACTGAGGCCAAAGGATTCACAAAAATGTAATAATTTTATGTTTGCAACATTTTTCTATAAGTTTCTCAGGTTGTATCCAATGCAGCAGTTCCAAAAGCATTGGTGTCTGTTTTCTACCCCAGGTTCCTACTTGTTAAAACTTCTTGGATCCTCTATGAGATGCTGTTACTGGCTTCTGTATTCACGAGCAATGTACAAATCTATACTCTTTAAAGGTGTTCTTTCCTCAGTAGTATCTCACACCGGTTGCGGGTTTTTATAGACCAGTTAATATTCACTCTTCTTTTGGCTCAGGTCTGAATTTATTTCATCACTCTTTCAGGAAGAAATGCTTTTCAGAGCATAAGAAAGAACTCAGAAGAAAATTTGGTTTTCCCGGATGTCTCTCTTTTGTGAGCAAGCAACCTGTTTAGATCTATTGTCCAAAAAATCTCTTCTCTAGGCAAACTGCCTTGATTTTGTATTTTATTGACAGCAAGGATATATATAGCAACACAGATCATAGAATCACAGAATCATTTCAGCTAGAAGAGACCTTTAAGATCATTCAGTACAGCTTTTATCCCAACCCTATCGACCACTAGATAATTTCCCTAAGTACAACATCCAACCGTCTCTCAAACACCTCCAAGGATGATGACTCCACCACCTGCCTGGGCAGCCCATTCAAATGTCTCACAACGCTTTCACTAAAGAAATTCCTCCTAATATCCATCCTCAACCTCCTCTGGTGCAACTTGAGGCCATTTTCTCTTGTTCCATTGCTTGTTTCTAGGGATCCACTTCACTATAACTTCCTTTCAGGTAGTTGTAGAGAGCAATAAGGTCTCCCCTGAGCTTTCCTTTCTCCAGGTCAAACAGCCCCAGATCCCTCAGTCGTTCCTCATATAAGACATGCTCCAAATCCTTTACTAGCTTGGTAGCCCACCTCTGCATCCTATCCAGCACCTCCATGTTCTTCCTGTAGAGAAGGGCCCAAAAATGGACCAAAGCAAAGTACAGGGGAATGATCACCTCCCTGCTCCTCCTGACAACACTGTTCCTGATACAGGCTAGGATGCCATTGGCTTTCTTGGCCACCTAGGCACACTGCTGGCTCATGTTCAGCCGCTGTTATCCAACATTCCCAGGTTCCTTGGTCTAGCAGCTTTCCAGCCACTCCTCCCCAAGCCTGTAGCACTGTTGGGGGTTGTTGTGGCCCAAGGGCAGGACTTGGCATTTGGCCTTATTGAAACTCACAGCATTGGCCTTGGCCCAGCCATCCAGCCTGTCTAGATCTCTCTGTAAAGCTTTTGATATGTGGTGTTAGGACTGATCTGTACATGTTATAAGTCTGAAACGTGACAAGTCTACTGTGCATTTGCAGTGAGGGTGGTGCACAAGCCGGACTGTTTTCTTGTCATGTTGACAGATGTGAAAATTATGGCTAATTGTCACTTCACATGTGAATTTCAAGACTCAAAAGATCATGTGTTATTTAAGTTTGCAGCTTGGATTACTTAAGTTTGCATCGTGGATTACTTAAATTCTTACAAGGTTTCTAAGAAGACAAAGCTGATGTAAATAAGGAATAGAAAACCAACAGGTCCAGCATCTGTAACTACAAACATATTGAGATCTCACAAGCAGTGGAGTCCTGCCATCTGGACCAACAGAATAGCTGTCATATCTGCCAAAGAGTAAAACAGATTACGAAAATGCTAATTCATGCTAGTGCAGTAGATATAAATTCTTCCACAGAGCATTACAAATTCACATAGTGTTGCTTTTTCATTTGGACTTCTGATTAAGCTGACAGGTATGAAAAGACCATCAGCATCTAAACAAAGAAACCAATATAGTGCTGAAGATGATGAACACAATTTTTTGCAGCTGAGACTGACGTTGGCTTACATTCAGTCTTTTTCTCCTGAGTGGCCCTTTTCCTGATGGCAGAGTATGTCAGAGCTTTATACATTTATGAGGCTACTTGTGTCAGGTCTGACAGAAGCCGAGGATCCTTGAATAAATACTTCCCTATAAATCCAGGGATTTGGCTCAAAGTTAAATAAGCCTATGGAGATATTTACATTTACTTCAGCCATCTGTGAATTGCACAGAATAGTTTCTCTGAATTGCAGAACAGAAAAAGTGGTAGCTTAATACCTACGTATGCACATATCATCTATAACAGTAAAGGTCTTGAGTTACCACTTCATTTCTATTAGAACTTTTTAAAAAGTCAAGGGAGTTTGGTTTTGCTATTTTGTTTTGGTTTTTTTTTTTTACAGTGCTGACATAAAATCAAGTGTTAGATTCAATTCCCTGTCCACAAGTGTTTGCCAGCCAGTTTTCAGTGGCTACTTGTGAAGTTTTGAGGTAGGCTTTGGTCTTTCTGACAAAACTCAACAGTGATTTAACAAAAGTTATGCTTAACCTCAGAAAAGTATGTTGTGAAATGCATCCATCACCCATAAAAATGGCTCTTTCACTCTCAGTAACTTGTTGTGATCATTGATCGTATCATCCTGGTTTCATAGCTCTAGGCATATGTAACTTGAGTTTCTTAAGACCTTGTTTTTTATCCAAGTACTTGAACAAATATTCCTGTTTGTGAATGCTCCATCTTATTTAGAGATGAAGGGCCCAATCTGTTTCTCACTGAAGTCAATAGGAACCTGTTCAGTGAATTTGTTTAAATTTGGAGTGCATCCTGAGCATTCTTTAAACCAAAAATTTGCACAAGACCTCTAACTTAGTGTATTATGAGCACAGCAGTTGTAGTTCTCTTTCTCTCTGTAGAGTAAATCAGGACTATGTACTAAAAAATCTTGAATAAATAACAAAGATGGAAAAAGTAACTGGAACAGGAGTTTGCAGGGCTCATTGGAAGGGTTTGAAACTAGATTTGAAGGGGCAAAGGGGTAATACCAGGCTTGACAGAGGTAAGCCTAGGGGCAACATGGATGAGAGATGGTCTGCTCCCAACATCCTTCAGTCTGCTGCCTCAGTTGAGGCTGAACTTGGAGTTCTTTGTGGCAGGAGGGAAAAAAGGGTTATTGTTCTAGAAGACGCAGACTCATCTGTAAATGGTCATAAAGAAGTTAGGACTTCCCCCAAAAGGTAGCTGCATCTGTAACCCAACTGAAGTGCATCTATATTAATGCACACAGCATGGGCAACAAGCAGGAAGAGCTGGAAGTCATTGTGCACCAAGGGAAGTGTGACATCATCACTATTATGGAAACGTGGTGGGATGAGTCACACAAGTAGGGTACTGGATGGCTACTGGATGACTGTTCAGAAGGGACACGCAGGGCAGGAGAAGTGGAGGGGTAGCCCTATGTGTTATGAAGTGTCTCAAGGGAACAAAGGGTACTGTCAACAAGTTTGCTGGCAATACTAAACTGAGGGGAGTGGCTGACACACCAGAAGGCTGTGCTGCCACTCAACAAGACCTTTACAGGCTGGAGAGTTGGGTGGAGAGAAATCTAAGGAAATTCAACAAGGGAAAGTACGGAGTCTTGTATCTGAGAAAGAATCATCCCATGTACTAGTACAGGCTGGGGAATGAAAGAGAGTAGTGTAGGGAAAAGGGACCTGGGGGTCTTGGTGGACAGCAGGATGAGCATGAGCTAGAAATATGCCCTCATGACCAAGAAGGCCAATGGCATCCTGGGGTGTATTAGAAGGGCTGTGGGCAGTAGATCAAGAGAGATTCTCCTCCCCCTCTACTCTGCCCTTGTGAGACCACATATGGAATATTGTGTCCAGTTCTGGGCCACTCAGTTCAAGAAGGACGGAGCTGCTGGAGAAAGTTCAGCACAGGGCCAACAGGATGGGGCAGAAGACCACCCTTCTGATGAAAGGCTGAGGGAGCTGGGGCTCTTCAGCTTGGAAGAGACTGAGGGGTGACCTCAATAATGTTTACAAATACATAAAGAGTGTCAGGAGGATGGAGCCACTCTCTTCTCAATGATGCCCAATGATAGGGTAAGGGACAATGGGTATGAGCTGGAACACAAGAAGTTCCAAAGAAAAATAAGGAAAAAACTTCTTCACTGTGAGGATGACAGAGCACTGGCACAAGCTGCCCAGATGGGTTGTTGAGTCTCCTTCTCTGGAGATATTCAAACCCCATCTGGACGAATTCCTGAGTGACCTACTCTAGATGGTCCTGCTCTGACAGGGGTGTTGGACTAGGTGATCTTTTGAGGTCCCTTCCAACCCTTAAGATTCTATGATTCTGTATGACTTCAACGATGGTGAGGATAGGTTCAACTAGTGAGATGATGGGCAAGAATCCGGGGGAAGGAAAACAAATGGGATATCATAGAAGGAGTCTGGCCCTCATTCTCATGGGGGACTTCAACATACTGGATGTCTGCTAGGAATACAACACAGCACAGGGGAGAGTCCAGGAGGTTTCTGGAGTGTGTGGAGGATAACTTCCTCATGCAGCTTGTTATAGAGCCAGTGAGGGAAAGTGCCTTGCAAGACCTGGTATTCACAAGTAAAGAAGGTCTGGTGGAGGTTGTGGTGGTTGGAGATCGCCTAGGTCATAGCGATCATGAAATGATCCTCAGAGATGCAAGGAGGGGGATCAGCAGAACTGCCACCTAAGAATTCTGGAGGGCAGACTTTGAATTGTTTAGGAAGTTGGTAGACAGTGTCCCTTGGGAGACAGTCCTGAAAGGCAAAGGAGTCCAGGAAGGCTGGACACTCCTCAAGAAGGAAATCTGAAAGGTGTAGGATCAAACTGCCCCCATGTGCAAGAAGGTGGGGCAGAAAACCACTCTGATTGAACAGGGATCTTCTGGTGAAGCTCAGGAGGAAAAAGATAATCTATGATCTCTGCAAGAAAGGGCAGGCAACCTAGGAGAAGTACAAGGCTGTGATGAAGTTATGTAGGGAGAAAATTAGAAAGGCCAAGGCTCAACTAGAAATTTAGCTAACCACTGCTGTAAAAGACTATAAGAAAGGTGTCTACAAATATACTAACATCAAAAAGAGGCCTAACGAAAATCTTGCTTTAATAGATGAAAGGGAAAACCTAGTGACAAAGGATGAGGAAAAGGCTGAGGTAATTACTGTCTTCTTTGCCTCAGTCTTCATTACTAGAAACAGTTCTTCTCTGGGAACTCGTCCACCAGAGCTGGAAGTCAGAGACAGTGGACAGATGAAAGCTGCCTCAGTACAAGGGGAAATGGTGTGTGACTTGCTGCTCTACCTCAACACACAGAGTCAATCAAGCCAGATGGAATCTACCCGAGGGTGTTGAGGGAGCTGACAGAAGTGGTCACCAAGCCACTCTCCATCATCTACCAGCAATCCTGGCTCACTGGGGAAGTCCCAGAGGACTGGAGGATGGCAAATGTGACACACATCTACAAGAAGGGTCAGAAGGTCAGGCCTGTCAGCCTGACCTGAGTGTAGGGGAAGATTATGGACCAGATTATCCTGAGTGTCATCCTGAGGCACGCACAGGATAACCAAGGGTTCAGGCTCAGCCAACACAGCTTTATGAAGGACAGGTCCTGTTTGACCAATTTCATCTCCTTTTATGACAAGATGACCTGCTTAATGGATGAGGAAAAGCTGTGCATGTGGTATTCCTGGACTTCAGTAAGGCCTTCAACACAATCTTCTACAGCATCTTCCTTCAAAAACTAGCTGTCCATGGCTTGGATGGACCTACTCTGCAATGGGTGAAAAACTGACTGGATGGCCAGGCCCAGAGAGTCATGGTGAATGGAGTTGAATACAGTTGGCAGATGGTCATCATTAGTGTTCCCTAGGGCTTGGTGTTGCGGCTTGATTTGTTTAATATCTTTATCAATGGTTTGGATGAAGGGATTGAGTGCACCCAAAGCAAATTCACAGGAAGGCCTTTCAGAAGTACCTGGACAGGATGGATAGGTAAGCTGAGGCCAATTGCATGACATTCAACAAAGCCAAGTGCCAGGTCCTGCACTTGAGCCACAATAACCACACATAATGATACAGGCTGGGGGTAGAGTGGATAGAGAGCTGTCTGGAGGTGTTAATCGACTGCCAGCTGAATTTGAGCAAGCAGTGTGCCCAGGTGGTCAACAAGGCCAATGGCATCCTGGCCTGTATCAGAAACAGTGTGGCCAGCAGGACCAAGGAGGTGATTGCCACCACTCAGCACTGGTGAGGCCACACATTGAACACTGTGTTCAGTTTTGGGCTATTCACTACAAGGAGGACACTGAAGTGCTGGAGCATGTCCAGAGATAGGCAATGAAGCTGGTGAAGTGTATAGAGAATAAGTCTTACAAGGAGCAGCTGAGGGAGCTGGAGATGTTTAACCTAGAGAAGAGGAGGCTGAGAGGAGATGATCACTCTACAACAACCTGAAGAGCAATTGTAGTGAGGTCGGGGTCAATCTCATCTCTCTAGTAAAGGAGAGAACATGAGGAAATGGATTTAAGTTGTGCCAGAGGGGGTTTAGATTGGACATTAGGATGAACTTTTTCACCAAAAGGCTTATTAAGCATTGGAACAGGCTACCCAGGGAAGTGGTCAAGTCACCATCCCTAGAGATACTAAAAAAACACATAGATGACTACAGGCTGGTCAGCCTTCACCTCCATCCCTGGAAAGATGATGGAACTCATCCTGAATGTCATCACTGAACATATGAAGGATAAGATGATTATCAGAGGGAGTCAACATTGCTTCACCAAGGGGAAATCCTGTTTGACCAACCTGATAGCCTTCTATGAGCTGGCTAGATGAGGGGAGAGCAGCGGATGTCATCTACTTTGACTTCAGCAAGGCTTTTGACACTGTTTCCCATAACATCCTCATCAGGAAGTTCAGGCAGTGTGTCTTGAAGAAGTGGACAGTGAGGTGGATCAAGAGCTGGCTGAATGGCAGAGCCCAGAGGGTGGTGATCAGTGGCACAGAATCGAGCTGGAGCCCTGTGGCCAGTGGAGTTCCCCAGGGATTGGTTCTGGGGCTAGACTTGGTCAACATCCTCATTAATGACCTGGATGAGGGGACAGAGTATACCCTCAGCAAGTTGGCTGATGACATCAAACTAGGAGGACTGGTTGATTCCCCAGAAGGTTGTGCTGTCATTCAATGGGATCTCGACGGCTTGAGAGTTGAGCAGAGAGGAACCTCATGAGGTTCAACAAGGACAAGTGCAGAGTCCTGCATCTGGGAAGGAACAACTGCATGCACCAGTACAGGCTGGGGGTCAAACTGCTGAAGAGCAGCTCTGCAGAGAGAGACATGAGAGTCCTGACTGATAATAAACTAACCATGAGCCAACAATGTGCCCTCATGGCTAAGAAGGGCAATGGCATCCTGGGATGCATCAAGAAGAGTGTGGCCAGCAGGTCAAGGGAGGTTCTTCTCCCCCTCTGCTCTGCCCTGTTGAGGCCTCCTCTGGAATACTGTGTCCAGTTCTGGGCTCCTCAGCTCAAGAGGGACAGGGAACTACTGGAGAGATTCCAGCACAGGGCCACCAAGATGTTCAGGGTACTGGAACATCTTTCATATGAGGAAAGGTTGCAGGAACTGCGGCTGTTTAGTCTGGAGAAAAGGAGATTGATGGGAGATCTTATTAACATTTATAAATATCTAAATCGTGGGTGTCAGGAGGTTGGGGCATCCCTTTTTTCTATAATAGCTAGCAACAGGACAAGGGGTAATGGGATGAAGCTGGAACACAAAAAGTTCCACTTCAATATAAGAAAAAACTATTTCACTATGAGGGTGAGGGAGCCCTGGCACAGGCTGCCCAGAGGGGTTTTGGAGACTCCTTCCTTAGAGGTCTTCAAGACCCACCTGGACATGTTCCTATGCGACCTGATCTAGGTGACCCTGTTTCTGCAGGGGGGTTAGACTAGATGATCTCTAAAGGTCCCTTCCAACCCCTACCATTTTATGATTCTATGATTCTATGAAATACTGAGGGATATGGTTTGGTTTAGTGCTGGGTTTGGCAATGTCAGATTAGTAATTGGATTTGATGATCTTAAAGGTCTTTTCCAACTGTACTATTTCTATGATTCTATGATCCTATAAATCTCTGCTATTTGTTTCATCACATATCCGTACTGAAATCAACAAGAATGTGAGTCAGTGCTAGTGCAGTAGAATTCAGCTTTAGGGTCATATATTTTCTGCCAGTTTATGTGTAGCTAGATTACTCTATGTTAATTTCACTGAAAAGCAAGAGAAATAAGTACCAGAGATGCAGAATATCATGACAATCATTAATATTATTAAGAAGGGGCTTTGTGTTTTAACAATGAATCACAGCCTGATATGAGTACACTGTGGCTAAGCTAAGTCAAAGAAGCCCCTCAAAAGCATCCACAAATTTGCTACACAAGTCATTAACTCTGACCTATAGCAGTGATAAAACAAGTTGAAAGCAGTCCAAAATCAATGATAAGACTTCTGTGCTAAGTGAGGTACAGAGGCTCATACAGGAGAACACATGGATGTCTACTTAACCTGTGACAATCAGATGATTGTGCCTTCTGTGTTCTAAGAACAACCTTTAAGAACTTGCTTCAGAAATTAACACTAATTTATTTGGTTTTGCCTAAATTAAGAGATTTGGATTTACTTAGCAGCATGGGATATCTTCCTGAAAATCTTTGATGATCCTTTCACACCAGGTATCACATTTGTTAAGAAAATCCCAACAATTCCACTGTTGTTTACAAATGAGAAAATTGTTTAGATGATTTTTCAGAAGTTCTGGAAATTATGTGTAATTTCTATCATCATGAGAACATCTTGGCAGTGAAAGGAACGCTTCATACCAAAAAATAAATATTTACCAGTATGAAATATAAAATATAAAATTCAAAAAGCAAGCAAACAAAAAAGACAAGCGCTTTTTAATAAAAAACAAACAAACAAACAAACAAACAAAACTCAAACAAAAACCAAACCTTTAAAGTAGAAGGAATATTAATACTTCATATTTTATAAATGCTAGGTATTCAGAAAGATTGCAAAGTATTATTTTGTTTCAGGGCTATCATGGGGTTTTCACTCTAGATCCCTTAAAATAATTAATTTTTAACCTGAGAAATGGAAAAGAAATTTAAAGGAGGTGAACTGCTTTAAAATTCATTTTTACTTGCCAGAATTTGAAATATGAGAAGAATTTTTGATCTAGGTTCAGCTCAACTGGTTAAAAATCCTTTAATCTGGTATCTTTTATGTATAACTAGTAAAATCGAAGGGGAATAAGAATATGATTTACTTCTTACAGAGAAGCACTAGCAGATTTTGAAAGGAATATTTCTTTGAAGCCCAGTTATAGGTAAGTACCACATCTCTCAGAAGGGTCCTTGGATATGGGGCTGTTCTTATATTCACCAAAAAACAACAGCATCAAAAGAAGAGATGAGAGGTGTGAACGTCTGAACGTACAGAAGGCAGCTTTTAGGAGGTGAAATCTGAGGTTGAGGAGAAGGGTCTGTATTCCAGGGATCTCACACTGAGGAAATTAACCTGTTTCTTCCTTGTCCTTGGGAAATACATTAGCCATCAGGCTCTTGGATCAATAAGGAGCATCATTGTGTTGCTATGATTGATTCTGTCTACTTTCATGCTTCAGGTTCCTTATTCTTAAACTAAGAATGCTCCTAATATGTTTTCATATTTTACAAGATGATTAGTCATTTTTGGTTTTCTAGCCAAAAATGTTCTTAAAAAGATTTGCATGTCCTCTCAGATATTCCAGAACTGTCGAGTCCTTTGACAAATAAAAAATAATTTCATAAGAATAGGCAGAGCTATATAAGACAGACTCTTGTGTATTGTGTCAGACGTGCTTCCTACAAATATTTGAGCACATATTTAACATGATCAGTGTGACTAATTCTGTTTATATCAAATGAATTATATCCTGTAGAAAAGTTGAGCCCAGAGTGAATAAATATGGGACTAAACCCAGAAATTTCCAGAAAAAATTTCTATGAGGAAAGAAAAGAAGAGAGGAGAATTCAAGTTCTTAATCTTAAAAAATTCCTCTTGCAAGTTTTTCCTCACAAATCTTCCTGCTAGCTCAAGAGACACCTCTGCATCACAATGCTTAGTTTGGAGATTTTACTTGGGGAAAAGGAATGGATGAAGGAGACTGTAAGTGATTCACAACGTTTCCCCTTAAAAGCTGGATACACATAGGCAACGAACTAGCCTATTTGCCTCAATGTGTAATTTTGAATCAGTTCTGAATGCCATAGCTTCCCTAGCCCTGATAGACATTTATTAAGTCAGCATCCAGAACTAAATGTCATGTACGCTGGTGACATAGGTTCTTCTTAACAACATTCATTTGCTTTCTGTACCACTAGAAGGAGTTTGTACACTACAGACTGGTCTGAAGGAGAAAGTGCTTAGCTATCTGTTAGCACAGAGTAAGAGAATGAAAAAGGAAGTATTAAAAAAAACCCCAAAACTAAAAAGAATAAAAACTTAAAAATCTCACATTGAAGCAAATTCGTACCAGATATGTAGGTGATCAGATCATACATCTACTAACTCAGTATATCTAGGAATATTGAGGTAGAAGCCATACTAATCCACTTTTATGGACGTACAAAACTAGGAGCATGAACTGGTTTTACGGAATTGATAAGACAGCTGTGGAAAAGAGATAAAGGCATGTTAACATTTTAATTTCATACTACCTACCCACACATCATAGTGTGACAAAACTGTGTGAAATTATTGGAAACAATCAGTCATCAGCAATAACTCTGTATATCTACACTGGTGCCTTAACAGATTCCTTTACCAGATCAAGCTTATAAGGAGTCTTATTTCTTGTTGAAATATTGCACAAATAAGCAGATTTAAAGCAGGAACATAACTGACAAAATAAGTGTGAGATAGTGAAGTCTAGAACTTCAGTTGACAATCAGATACGGGGACTGAAGCATTCCTGTTTACTCTTTTCAATCAGTCAGCACTAATTGTCTCCATTTTAAACTCTAAAATCACCCAAATGCCTAGAGTTTGTGATCTCTGATATTTTTCCATTTCCAATAAAAGATAATTTCTTTACTCAGATAAAAAGCAAAGGACATACTGTAGACAAACGAAGAAAAAATAAGTGCCTGGATTGCAGTGTAGACATTACCAGTGTCCAAAAATTTGAGAGAGGAGCAATATCAGTGTTGAAAGTACAGTATTTGGATTTTTGTTTAAAACACCATTTACAGTCAAGACAGACTAAAGAAAAGCACATAGATACATATTGTGATATATCTTAAAGAAGGCTTTACTGAGGACTCTTATTTTGACTGTTCATATAGGCCAATCCTATAGAAAAAGGAAAAGATAGATTCATACTTATATAAATATACCCCAATGACTGCCCAGTATTACATTGTATGTAATCCAAGTCAGATTTTTCAAAGGATTTTAATGGCATTTTTTAAAACATTGCTTGAAATGCAACACAGTGTGTGAGGAATGAAATAATACATTAAAAAAGGTTTCGTTCTTAAACAGCATCATTCAGATATAGTAACACAAAAGGCTTTGTACCAAGAGAGTCTGTCACAATCTGAAGACAAAAGGAAAAGTTCAAGGCAAAGTCTGTGAAGGAGGAAATAATTTGGACTAGGACAGATTTCTCTGCAAAGAGTTAATGATTTCAAGTCATATTCTATAAATTCTAAACCTCTGGGACTGCCAATAAAACCAGTGCAAGTTCATACTGCCCCATGGCCTCCCATACTGAACGTCTCCCAGCTGTTGGGCAATTATGATAGCTAAGAGATAATTGGTTTCAATCAATTGATTTTTCCATTTCAATTTCAAATACTTAGCTTGGTCCTGTCCTGGATGACACAAAGGCTTGGGCTTTTGCAACAACATCAGTTCTGATTTGTCTGGTGGACCTGATCCAAATCTGAAAATATCCCAGATAAGAGATAAGGAATGAAGAAGTTGAATGCCATTTCTCATAAAACATATAGAAGACTATCTGAATCAAGAGGTCCTGATACTCAGATGAGGCTCTGAATGTTTGATGGGTAAAAACTGCCATTTTCTAACAGAAGAGTATATTTGCTGTGGAAGAAAACAATACAAAACAGGAATTCTATGACTGTGTCTTAGACTATTTCTTTTTAAGCCATTTTTGCTGCTGATTGCATAGCAGGACTTTCACATCTCCATGAGAACTCATGTCATCCTACAGTTAAATCATCCTTCCACTCTCCCCATGCATTTCTGTGTGCCTGGGACTTCCCATTGGGTTCATCAGTCTTAGAAGTCATGCCACAGTAATCTGTAAGGATGTTTTGTCTTGACCCTAGACCTGACTCTTCTTCAAGGAAAGCTTTTTTTTTTTCTATAGAGGTCTTTTGTCCTAGCTAGAAAAATTTCAAAAGCTGACACCTGAAGAGCCAGCTTCTGCCTTCTCCAATCACTTTTGGGCTAACTCCAGTTCACGTGGACTCAGAAAATCTGATCATCCAATTCCACTTCCTCTCTCCCACCTGCAACAGTCAGAGTCCTGACAGTTCCTCCTGCAGGCTTGGACCAAAGATTTGTTATAAAGCAAAGAGAAGGACACAAAGTTT
Organism: Colius striatus; assembly: GCF_028858725.1. Lineage (NCBI taxonomy): Eukaryota > Metazoa > Chordata > Aves > Coliiformes > Coliidae > Colius > Colius striatus. The sequence continues at coordinate 21,084,769 of NC_084790.1, forward strand.
CTGACAGGGAGCCCAGAGGTGGTTAGGTAACACAGAAAAAGAGATAACAAGGCTCCTGCAAAGGATGTAATATACCTGCCTGACCTGATGGAGACAGATAAGACCTTCAGCTCCAGTCAAGTTTCTATTTTGACCAACAGTGAATCTAAGTATTTTACAATCAAAACCATTTCATTTTCCTCAGTCTACAGGTTTATTACTATTATCAGTGAAAGCCACCCAATAACTGATTTTACCAATGACCCTTTGCAGTTTATGAAACATAGGAAACACACTTTTTCCCTCTTCTCACACTCAGCAAACTGACCTGTTGTTGAAGGGTCTCTGTGCACAACTATGCAGATCAGCCTCACTGAGGAGGATTAAAAAATGCTATTTCTGCCTGCTGGGAAGTGGAACAGATTACCAAGAGCAAATATTTGCAGGCTATTTTGCAGAACATCATAGCAGTTGTAATGATCAAAAGCCAGGAGAATGCACTGAGAGGGATGGTAGTGGGGGTGGGTTGATGGAGAGGCAGACATAGTTTAGGTGTAAGAAATTAGAAAGCCACTGAAACAAAAGCTTAAAAATGGGTAAGGAATTCATAGTAGCAAGTATTAATCATGTAAGGAAAGCTTAAACAGCAGAAAGCATAAAGTAATATTGGAAATATATGCATGTTGAAAGAGTCAGAAAGGTAAAAAAGTTACAGAACAGAAAGTCTTTTCCTGAAATTACAGAAAGACTGTACATGTTAGATTAAAAAAATAAGTATTAATATCTCCAGCAAGCTACAGAGATTCAGTGGTTTGTCATCCTCTGTATTCTTCCTATCATCCTTCTTATCATCCTCTATACTCTTCACAGGTAATGGGTTTCTGTAATAAAGGAAGGGTTTTGCCTTTCTTGTGTTTGGTTTTGGAATAGTGAATGGAAATGTTTGAAGGCAAAAGACAGTTCTAAAAATTGAGAATGGAAGAAATTAATTGTTTGATACATACCATCATCTTTATTTCAGAAACGGTAAAATAGAGGCATAGAGAAGTAAAAAATGGTGTCTGCAATTTTACTTGGAGTCCATGGAATAAACTGGAAAAAAAAGGAAATCTTTTAAGTTTTTGAAAGCACATGGGGTGGCTGAACCAGAAGTCTGTCAGAACAAGATCTTCTTCAGATTCATCTTTTTTCTTTTTTTTTAAGACATATAATGTTGAGTAGTTTTTCCATTAATTCAGTTTCATATCTCTTTGGCGTCCTTTTCATGAAACAGGAATCCTAGCAACCAAAGGAGTCTCTCTACTTTGCAAAAGACTTTTTCAAGTTAAAGAGCTAAGTCTGTACATCTGGGTGCTTGCTTTAAAAACTGATGTTGAAAAGATAATAGTAGCCTGTCCAGTGCTCTCCTTTACTGAGACGTATTTTTTGCCATGCATCTGCTAATGTTTACATTTGACCTTATACTACCCTTAACTGGATTTTCTTGCATTTTCCACTGGATCATTATTCTATAGACAATGAGACACAATATTCTCAATTTTCAATTAAGTATCCTTAATTCCCTTGTAAGTTTATTTATTTGAAATAATTTCTCTGGAAGTACCAGCAGCATTCCAGATGCATGCAGAGTCTCTCTGGAGAGAGCTAGACTCATTTTCTTCTGCCTCTAAAATAAAATCTTATGCTTTGCAGCTCCATTTTCCACTAGATGTTTTAAAGCAAACAAACAAAAACCTGAAGCACCACCATATATCACTGCCAGTTGATGGATTGATTTTTTTGAATGTGTAGAGTGGAGTTAGCACCCCAATCCTATTGAATGCTGGTAAGCACTGAAGGCTAAATTCTGTTCTATTTCCTCCAAATTGCACACAATTGCCACTTCCTCAGTTTTTCTTTTCATTGCTTGAATATAGCATCAGCAACATTTCCCCCCAAGATATATTTGTTTGTATATTCCAGCCTAGAATCTCATTTAATTTTCTAGATACTTTATTTCATTAGGTTGATTTTTTTTTATTTCTTCATCCTTACTAGTGTTCATTACTTTTCCTGATTTATTATGTCCTGTGGATTTCATTAGCATATTGTTTGCCCAAAGCAAGAAAATAGCTTGTGTAAATGAATTGTATTTCTCTCCCTACTTGGGCACACCTATGCTGATCCACATAGTAAAGGTCCTGTTTCAGTGCCTCTACAAGACTTTTATTTGAATCTAGAAACGACTGCAGTGTCCAGTGCACAAATATGGTTATATTCTGATCATAATGCTTCAAATTCAGTTATCAATCCCTATAAAATGCTCACCCACTATCTCCTCAGACTTATAGTGAATTAGTATTTTTGCAAGAATTCCTCATTTGTGTTAAATGTGATATGTTTCAATGACGTCCAGGAGATAGTTCAGCTTGGTTGGTCAAATGGTATTCTAAACTGGGTACATCAGTGAATCATCTCAAAGAGATCACTGGTTTTAAGAGTATAAGTGTTTTGATATAAAGGAAAATACAACTGTAGGAGTGACAATTAAGATTATTTTATTCATGAAATAAATTCACAGCTGAATTTGGATAGAAAGCAGTTATATGGCTCTTAAAACATTATCTATCTTGGTCTCAAGTTATTTTCCTCTAAAATGTTAACAAAGTTGAAATTGAGCAGAAAGAAAATTATGGTAATATTTATTCTTTTAATATTTATTAAGACCAATATTATTGTCTCTAGATCACAAATATCAGACAAGTAGTTAAAGAGCAATGAATACTCTTAGACTCCACAACTTGGAGGCATTAGTAACCATTTTATGCCTAACATTGAATCCATTTGCTTCATCAGTTAACCAGTGAAAAACTAAGCAACAACAGAAGCTAAACTTCATACAACGCCCCCAAAAAAACACCAACCCAGAGTTACAGATGTTAAACCTACTTAGATTGATTAACATGTAGTAAGCCAAGACAGCATACTTTCTGTTTTAGTGGTTGCCCCAAGGACTGCTAAAACAGCCCTCAGAATCACACTTTGTGAGGCATCCTATCTGATTCTGCAATATTTGTTTGATTTAGTTTTCTTCACAGGTCAATGAGATCCATCCTCAAGATGGAAAAACATAATGTGGAATTCAAATGGATATTTTACATAAAGAAAAAAAAAAAAAGATTGCAGAATGCTGGAAATTAACATGGACCAGAGCGCGATCGTCTGCCATAAGCATTTCAAGGAGAGGTTCTATTCTCTTTCAAGGCAAAATATGGAATACACAACGAGATTATAAGAGTTCTTACCAGACAGAAGAGAAATTAATGCAGCGAGTCCCAAACAGTGTCAAGACAGTCACTCTGAGACTGTAGTTTCCCCTCTGCCAAATCTAAGGAACCAAGAGGACAGAAATATATGTGGTCAACATGTCCTTCAGAAAGAAAATCAAACAATGAGTAGGGCTTTAAGGGAGAAGACAACCACCAAGAAGTGTCTTATTTCTGCAACTCCAAGGCTATAATCTCATTTTTTTGGAACAAAGCATAGATTTCATTCAAGATATTGTCCTTTGTGGCTTATTAAGTCTAACTTGGGAAAGTTCAGGAAATCTGATTCTCTCACACATGGTCCTGCTTCTTACCAGCACCTCCAAATGGCAGGTTCTGAGAACAGGAAAAAGTTGTGCATTAACATTGAACTTTAGCCAATTTGATTTTCAGTCTTGCTTGCCAGACAACTTTCAAGCCCTTAAAGAGCCATGCAGGCTCAGAAGCATCCTCTTGGGCTCCTGCATTGTGCAATTCTATATTTTCTTCTGTTAGAACATGCTACTGAAAAGCCTTCTTAATCTTAACAGTATTTTTCAAAGCAAATCAAAATTATATTTAAATCTGATAGCTGAAGTATGAGTGGGAGAAGGAAGAAGCAGGTCTTTCTTTGAGTACATTTACAAAGCCTTACAGGTAGATGTCCTGCTTCAGTTTGTACACACTCAAGAATCAGTCCAAATCCATGTAACTGCTGTTAACTTGACAATGAATTCAAGCTAAGCTTGTGAGTTACTTTAACTGAGACTTAGCACAATGTGATTGTAAATACACCGATGCATGAAAATTGTGTCCGTCAGCCTGCAAAAGACAATACAGACATAGTCTCAGTCAAAAAAAAAAAAAAAAAAAAAGAGAAAATGAAACAGTACTTATTTATATTGGTGTAAAAATCACTACCACCCATGAGGTAAGTCTCAGTGCAAAGCTTTACCTCAAAAAGGAAGAAATAGGGTAAAAAAGGAAAAGGACTTTGATGGAAGGCTGTGATCAAAAGGGGAAAAAAATAAAATGAAGCTGTAGTATAACAATTGAGAAATATCTGGCATATTGAGGGTATGGAAAGCAGGAAGATCATTGAAAGATCAGGATGGGAAATGAAAAGCAAAGACAGAAATTGCAGAGGGATAGTGCTACTAGAGGAAGACCAGAAATACTCAGAGGGAAGCGCTGGGAAGAAACTGGCTTTCATTTGTCTGGTTTTTTGTAACAGATAAATACTGTGCTTATTAATAAGCTGGTCAAGGAAGAATGACAAGGCTAAACTTTGCTATTCTTAACATGAATTTTTGGCAAGCCACTGTCAATGGCTAATGTCAGTTTCGAGGCCAAGTTGCAAGAATGAGAGCAACTGGGAAGGGAGCAGAAGGCATTTCTTTCTTTACTCCTCAGAAGGCATGTCTGTTTTCCCTTGTGCTCCCTCTCAGTATTTTGGGGACTTGCCTGAATACACCAGCCTGCAGCAAGATGCAGCCAGTCAAAAAGAAGTTTTTTGAGTCAAAAACTCTTATCAAAAAACACTTTTCTTCATCATCAGTTCCTGGCAACAACAGGAAGAGGGATTTAGGATTTTGTGAGTCAAGGTCTTGTTTAGCTATTTATTTATTTTAAACAGCTTCTCCTGTGGCCTAACCAAAGATTGCAACTTGTTACTTCAGATACAGATTTTTACTCCATCACCTGTGCTTGACTATATTTCCTTTCTTGTCCAAAGAATTGATTTAGGGACAAGCACAAATGACCAAGAACCTCCTACTGTCTATGTAAGAATAACAGATATGTACAGACTACGTGCCTTTCTCCATAGCAATGTCTTCAGATTCCCTTATTACGCATAACCAAATACACAAGATAACTAATAAAAAAAAAAGAAAATCATTTTGATTACTACTGTCTAATTCATGAAAAAACCTGCACAGATAAGAATGATAAGATTTTATTTTTCCCCAAAATGATTCCCTAGTGAAACAAATTGTACATTCATGTATGCATTCATGAAACAGAATTCATGCATGTATACATGATGAAGTACAGCACTACACTGGGCTACAGGAAAAAAAAAAAAACACAACCTCTACAGAACAGAGAAGGTATTTATTTAGGCAAATATAGTGTGTATATAAATATATATGTTCATATAGTTTAGCATCAGGCTGCTTAGCATTCAGGGGCCTCCTGAGATCAACAGCGTTAAAAAGATTTATTTTCATCATCTGAGACTTGCCTTTAAATATATGTGGGATTAGAAAAAAATCCTTCCAAGAGAACATTTTAATAATAATCACATTTATAAACTGCAGAACTTTCTTTTATGCTCTGTAATTAACACATCAAAGTCCCATTGTAGTTGATTATGCAATCAAAATAGGGAGAAATGAAATGAAGGCAGACACATATTAACTCTATTTTCCCAGTGGTAAAATAGTTCATGTTAGAGATGTGATCATTTGAATGAAGAAATAGTAGGTTTTATAGGTATTTTTGCCATAATGTTTGTCAATTTTACTGGTGACTGAAATAAGAAATATTTGATGTTTATCTGCGACCAAACAATATAGAAAAAGCAAGGAAAACCATTTTCCAGTAGTCATTGCTACAATAAACCAGGGGAAAAGGTGTGTTTTTTTACTGCCCTGAACTATCAACATGAATAAGTTTACTGCTCAAAACTAAGAACGAACTGAATTTAAGTTATACTTAGAAGAGATTTACCAGCTTTCAGGAAATGAGAGAATTATTTTCCCAAGGGATTTCCATAATGAACATAGGAAGAGTATGCTTATAAATAAAATTTTGCAGTACAACATGCACTGTGTAGCAAGAGTCAGTCTGTGCTAGCTGAGGAGCTTCCCCTCAACTTTCCACCATCTGAAAAAACCTTCACCTCTTCTGACCAAAGATTTGTTTTCATTTTGCACATAATCTCAAGGAAGTCTACGTCAGCATGGGGTGGGGAAAAAGAAATGAAAATATCTGTTGTATAAGTAGTAGTACATCTTTTTGCAATACAAATTCATTCAAGTTAGCTCTGTCTGGTTTACCCTGCATCCCCCCAAAAATCAGCTAAATTTCTTGTATACTCTGCATCCACTGATATTGCCAGAAAGTTTAGCTAGAATTTGGATATTGTAACAGAGAATAAACATTCATTGAGGTCAATCACAGAATGGTAGGAATTGGAAGAGACCTTTAGAGATAATCTAGTCCAACCCCTCCGCAGAAGCAGGTCAATCTAGATCAAGTTGCATATGAATGTGTCCAGGCAGGTCCTGAAAACCTTCAAGGAAGGAGACTCCACATGCTCCCTGGGCAGGCTGTGCCACTGCTCCATCACCCTCACAGTGAAAGAGTTTTTTCTTATATTTAAATGGAACTTTTTGTGTTCCAGCTTCATCCCATTACCCCTTGCCTGTTACTAGCTACTATAGAAAAATGGGATGTCCCAACCTCCTGACACCCACCCTTTAGATATTTGTAAATGTTATCAAGATTCCCCCTCAGTCTCCGCCAGAATAAACAGCCTCAGTTCCCACAGCCTTTCTTCATATGAAAAATGTTCCATTCCCCTGATCATCTTGGTGGCCCTGCGCTGGACTCTCTCTGGCATTAACCTGTCACTCTTGAGATGGGAAGCCCAGAACTGGACACAGGACTCCAGATGAGGCCTCAGTAGGGCAGGGGAGAGGAGAAGCAGAACTTCCTTAACCTGTTGGCTACATTTTTCTTGATGCATGCCCTTGGCCACAAGAGCACATTGTTGGCTAGTTTATTATCAATCAGGACTCCCAGGTCTCTCTGCAGAGCTGTTCTTCAGCAGTTTGACCGCCAGCCTGTACTGGTGCGTGAGGTTGTTCCTTCCCAGATGCAGGACTCTGTATTTGACCTTGTTGAACCTCATGAGGTTCCTCTGCCCAAATCTCAAGCCAGTCGAGATCCCACTGAATTTCAGCACAGCCTTCTGGGGAATCTGCCAGTCTTCCCAGTTTGGTGTCATCAGGGAACTTGCTGAGGATACACTGTCCCCTCATCCAGTTTGCTGATGAGGATGTTGACCAAGATTGGCCCCAGAACCCATCCCTGTGGAACTCCACTGGCCACAGGCCTCCAACTTGATTCTGTACCATTGATCACCACCCTCTGGGCTCTGTCATTCAGCCAGCTCTCGATCCACCTCACTGTCCACTCATCCAAGCCACACTATGTGAGCTTTCTGATGAGGATGTTGTGGGAGACAGTGTCAAAAGCCTTGCTGAAGTCAAGGTAGACGACATCTTCTGCTCTCCCCTCATCTAGCCAGCCGGTTATGCACTCATAGAAGGCTATCAGGTTAGTCAAACAGGATTTCCCCTTGGTGAAGCCATGTTGACTCCCCCTGATAACCATATTTTCCTTCATATGTTCAGTGATGACATTCAGGATGAGTTGTTCCATCACCTTTCCAGGAATGGAGGTGAGGCTGACCAGCCTGTAGTTTCCTAGGTCAATCTTCTTGTCCTTTTTGAAGACTGGCGTGACATTGGCCTTTCTCCAGTCCTCAGGCACCTCATCTGTCCTCCACAATCATTGAAAAATGATGGAGAGAAGCTTAGCAATCACATCAGCCAGGTCCCTCAGCACTCTCAGATGCTTTCCATCAGGACCCATTGACTTATGGGCACTAAGCTCGCCCAAAAAGATTTTAACCTCCTCCTCTTCCACCCAGGGCAAGTCCTCTGCTGTCCAGGCACTCCTAATATCCTTGCTGGACTGGGCCTACCGAGGGCTGGCTCTGGCTGTAAAGACTGAAGCAAAGAAGGCATTCAGTAGTTCAACTTTCTCTGTATCCTCGGTTTATGGTACTAGTAATATGCCTCAGCACTGCTGGCAGCATAGTTAACCACTGTCACCATGAATTCTGCCTGTTGAAGGCACTGTTGCCTTGCATTGCATGTCCCACTGTCTCAGGATACACTGCCTCTGTGCATGTGTCTGGGCCCAGGGTCAAGGGGCTGCAACCATCAAAGATTTTTTGGGACTTTGCAAGACCCTTCTGGACCCTCCAAAACTTTCCAGGACCCTCTAGAGACAGTACTGGGCATGCACCAGCAAAAGGAGTGTATACAAGAAAGGGCCAAGTGGAGGTAAGTGAGCTTCTCTTTTTTTCTCTTACCCTTACAGGACCAGACTGAACACCAGAGCTCTCAGACAAAGGGACTGCCGGGGGCACACCATGGGGACTCACGGCAGTGACTATTGTGCTTTTCTTTCTCTATCTCTCTTACTCTTTCCTTCTTCCTTTTCTCTTTTCATGGTAGATTGTTGTGAGTAAAATAAAGTAGTTTGGTGATTGACTCCATCTTGAGTCTTAATTCTGTTCCCAAGAATATACGAAACCTGATCACAATAACCTGTTTGACTGGACATCACTTAGGAGTTAAGCCCAGTCACCCCAAGCCACCCAGAATTGTCTAAGGTTGGTTGGAAAGCAAGGGGGTTTAAGTTCTGCCAAATTAAACCCAACAGGAGATTGTGACACTCAGTCACCAGGACACCCTTTGTGTTTAGTAGGGGGCCCACATTCCCCCTAATCTTCCTTTTGCTGCCAATGTACTTGAAAAATGCCTTATTACTGTCCTTAACTTTCCTAGCTAAATTTAATTCTAGAAGGGCTTTAGCCTTCCTAGTTGTACCTCTACATGCTCTGGAAATGTTCCTATACTCTTCTCAAGAACCTAGCCCCTGTTTCCACCTCTCCTAGATGGCTGCTTTCTGCTTGAGTTGTCCCAGCAGATCCTTGCTCATCCATGGGGGCCTCCTACTCCCTTTTCCTGCTTTCTTGCATGTTGGTACACACTGATCCTGGGCTTGGAGGAAGTGGTCCCTGAAGACTGACCATCTCTCTTGGGCACTTCTACCTTCTGGATCTTATCCCATGAGATCTGGCCAAGCAGGTCTTTGAAGAGGACAAAGTCAGTTCTCCTGAAATCCAGGGTCATAGTTCTACTTTGTGTCCTGGCTCTTCCACACAGGATCTTGAACTCTGCCATCTCACGGTCACTGCAGCCAAGGTTGCATCCAGCCTTCACATCCCCAACTAAAACCTCCTTATTTGTCAGCACCAGGTCCAGGAACACATCCCTCCTCATTGGTTCTTCAATCACTTGTGACAGGAAGTTGTCATCAACAATCTGGAGGAACCTCCTGGACTGTGTGTGCTTGGCTGAGTGGCTATCCCAGCAAATATCAGGGAGGCTGAAGTCCCCCATGAGGACCAAAGATTGTAACCATGAGGCAACCCTCAACTGTTTCTAGAAGGCCTCATCCACTTCCTCCTCCTGATCAGATGTCCTGTAGCACACTCCTACAACAGCATCACCTACATTACCCTGCCCCTTAATTTTCACCCATAAGCACTCAACCTGCCCCTCATCCCCACCCAGGCACAGTTCAGTACACAAGTTTCTCTCTCACATAGAGAGGAACTCCATCTCCACAGCTTTCCTGAACAATACATAGCCCTCCATGGCTGTGCCCCAGTCATGGCAGCTGTCCCACCACATCTCTGTGACTGCAATGAGGTTGTAGCCCCACATCCATACCCACATCTCCAGTTCCTCCTGCTTATTCCCCAGGCCACATGAATTGGTGCATTCATCTATCTAGATCTAGCAAGTATGACCATTTGTGATATGTTGACAATAAAGTTCAAAGAGAAGAAAGATGATAAATTGAAATTCAAATATTATACAAAGTCAAACTTTGCTTTTCAGAACAATTAAGCTGCCATTCATTTTAGGCAGAGTTGTAGTTGTTCATTATCTCTGCTACCAAAATCACAAAGCTGAAACAATTACAGTAGTCAAATGGTTTAGTGTTCTGAATTTTGGTTACTTCAAGCAGTTGTTGTTGTGAGATGTAAAATATTCACACAGTATTCAGCAAGTTGTCTAAGTGACCAAAAAAAGCTTCCTAATTGAAATAACAGAAGAAAATGACTGAAGAAAAAAACCAAACTTCCCTTATTGAGGTAAGTTTAGAAAAGATTTTCTTACTTGAGAAGTTACAGCACCAGAATTACCACTGTCAGTAAGATATATTCGTGATGCTTGTGTAGGAAATACGTAAAGCTGTCATGAAACTTCAGCACTGGTTCTTCACCAGCACCCTGACCAGAAAGCTTTATAGTGGCTTGTCCTTTGCAGCTGTGTCATTACCTTTTACAGCATGGAAATGTGCTCAGATAATTACTGATCAGATAGCAAAAACACAAGTTTCTGTTGATGACTTGAAAGGATTCTGTTAGTTATGGAGCTTTTTAAGCACTACAGCTGCCAAATACCTTACATAATGCACTAAACTGATTTGTCTTCTAGTTTTTATTCAATACATTGTTTGCAGGATTACACAACCGCCTCATACAGTATTTGGGCCATTGCCTGTGATTTTGAATGTAAAAGACCAAATTCAGAACTAAGTGAAACACAGCTTTTGCAGTAAAAATGCTTCCAAATAAATTATTGCTCTCAGAAGCAATCATACTGTCAAACTGTCTCCTTTACACAGTAAGACAGTGGGAAATTACTGCTAACAGTTACAAAACTGTCACTGGGTCTGCACATGCAGTTGTAGGTGATCACAAGGAAATTGCAATGAGGTGGAAAACATTGGAGGTATTGATACAGAAAAGAGGAGAAAACTTCAGTAAATACAGATACAAGATAGAGATTGCAATGGAAGGATGAGTTGTGCAGTGAAAGACCTTTTCAAATTATGGTGAAATTATCAGTGTTTTGCATGCAAGAGAAAGACATCTGACTGAAATCACCCATAGTTGCTGCTACATTTTGGGCAAACATGAAGGAGGGAATTTCAATGAAGAAGTATGTTATTAAAGTTAGCTAGTTGCAAACTAATCACCAGCAAATGCTGATCTTTGAAATACATTGTTATAATGCAGACTTCCACTGCTGCGCTGCTCTAGATGGAAGTAGTAATCAGATGTCTTCAAATAGACGGTGAGATATGACAAAGTGTCTTTGTTCAGGAGAAAGGATTTTAGACATCAAAAGAGAAAGGAAAGCCTCAAAGTGGAACAGAATGAATAATTTATTGACAGCCATGCTGTTAGTATAAAGAAGACAGTGTGGCCTCATATTATCTGGCTTTCCAGATGCTAGTTGGAAATTTTAGAGATTTGGCTATACCGTTCTAACCAAAAGGTGTTGCCCAAGTCAAGTCTTCCCCATGCTTTAAGTGAGGAATGTAATGTGAGAAACTAGATGACAGAAAACACTGTACACAAGCACACACAATTATATTGACTAGACCTGCAATTGGCTTTAGAGGCAAAGACTATGATGAAGTAATTTTCCTGACAGATACTAAATAATTTCTTGAGGAAAATGTGAATGTGGGGGAGAAATCACTTTTGCAATCAGCAGATTATAATAAAGATCCTCAAAATATTTTACAGGTTTTGATGCCCTGTTTCATGTTTTTCTAACTTCACCGCATGAGATTTCGACTTATTTTTATGGATTTACAATAGCCCTTCAACAGCAGAACACATAAAAACAAAGAAAATTAAAACCAAAACTAACAAAAATCACCAGAAAATAAAAAGCCTCTAGGATTTCTGTAACATCTTTCTATCTTCACCAAATACAGAGAAATTATAAGGCTCCATAATAGATATAGACAAGAATTCAGATGTATAGAGATGAAGAATGCATGTGCAAATTTACTCTTTTAATACTACTCTCCTATATAAAACAGTTTTTTAACTTATATGTTCATTAGTTCTTCAGTTTCATGAATTAGCTTAGAATCTGAGATTCTTGATACCAACTTTCTTTAAGCACATCTCTTTTTTAACTCATTATGTCATTACCTGATCTTTACAGACAATGATTATTTCATATTGATTTTTTTATTTGTTTCTTAATCTACCCCATTGAAACATGAGAACATTAAAAAAGAAAATACATATAAGATCCAGCAGAGCACAGATTTTGGAAGAACAGACTCTTGTTTGCTTATAGTCTCCAAAGGGTACATCATATTGACATTATTAAAGTTGACCATCTATTGCTATTTTTTGCATCCTCCAAAAGCCATCCCTGAAGATAAGACTCATTGTTACAGTAAAATATGTGACTAAGAATAGGAGAAATAAATAAAAGGAGAATAAGCCATAACACTTAAACTCAAATCTTAAATCTTGTACTTGCTTAAGCAGTTGCTTAAATAACTGCTTGTGTTATTTAAGTTTAAAGGAATGTTCTCAATCAGATCTCTAGGGCACACCAGTATTTGATTTTGGGAATAGAGACCAAAATAAACATACCATCTTTTATGTAAAGTCGCTTAAGTAGCTTTTAACACAGTCTTTTTTCTTACTCTGTTTATGTGCTGAAAAATTTATGTTGCAACATGTGATTGGAGGTTAGAGTAATCTGGTAACATTGACTATTACTTTTTCTTTTTAAGTTTGAAATATTCAAAGAAAATCCCTAGCATTATTATATTATTATTATCCTAATAATAATATTTTCTCAAGTTCATTGGAAATTATAATCATCAAACATAAACAGCAGCATTTGGGACTAAGACTCACTTGTTCCCTTACCTCTAAATTATGTGTTGCACCTTTCACCAGTGATGCCTCTCTAGAAATGAACAGTAGAATGGAGAATTGTCAGGAATTTAACCAAGAGAGGCTTTTTCAAACTAGACAGTGAAAAACACTTTCTGGGGGAGTGAAAAGTATGTGACACACAGTGTGATGTGCGGTAATTAGCTGATTAATTTCTTTTAGCTTTTTATAACATAAACTGATTTCAGGTGACAAAATCTGAATTGTGAAGCATAGCAAATTAACTTTTGTGCTTTATTTAGAAATTTTTGGATCTTGGTTTCATGCTGAGATGAGACTTGGGTGGGCAACAGTCTGTCCTTCCTGCATATTACTTTCTGGTGGAACGGAGATTGTGGTTGACAGTGAAGAAAAGAGCTGAGGGGTTCATCCTGGGATATCACAAGGTCCACCCTTCTCAGATGGCTTTTAATGTCCCATAACTACATAACTTCTACAATATTAGACTGTCATGATGCACAGTCAGTTATGGGTCCCTGAAAATATGAACACTCTCTAATCTTACATAAGATGTATGTTTTTAAATTATTATTATTTTTATTTTTTTGAGGGAGGCAGGTACCTATTTGGAGTAAAATGAAGTAAAGCAAGATAAGCTAATGTCAGTTATGCCTTTTGCCCATGCTTCAGCTGGCTCAGAGCAAATACACTCAAGATAACTCCTGTACATGCCATCAGTCTTTGCTATGAAAAACATGAGTCCAAAATATCTTGCTATTACAGTCAAATGACAAAGACAGGACAATTAGAGTCATAATGCCTCATATTAGATTGCCTTTACAGCAATTTAGATGCAGTAAACTCAACCTACAGAAATACTGTTGCTGGCAATTTGTATGTATCTGGTCTATCAGGAAGGAAAGGATATCATTAGTCCAAGTATCCCAAAGGGATTTCCTGTATACTGGAGATGCTTCATCCAAAGGTGACAGAAAATCTAACTGCTCTTCATCAGTAACAGTTCTTTGTCATCTTTAGTACAATAGAACACAAAATTCAAATACAAGTCAGTATTTAGCCTGCTGGCAAGCCTATGTTTCATCAGGTACTGTAAATACATCTGAAAGGGACATCAAAGTTCAAAAGAAATTGTTAATCCTGAAACAATTCACCTGCAATGAGTCTCTCCTATCAAAAAACTCTTAGAGACTAGTAGTCAAATGATGAATCACCGGAAACCGTGTGTCTTATTCCCTTCATTGATTCTTTACCTCAAACTTTAAAATGTCACAAGTTACCAGCAGCTCTCAGCACAATATTTTTTTCACCATAGCTTATATCTACATTGCTTAATCAATTTAAACATTATAACAGTCACATTTTCGGAAAGCTGTTTTGGCAGTCAATTTTACAAAGCAAGAGAAAAGAAAGTTATCTCAAATAAGTATAAATTTAAGTAGATGTGAAGTGCACGAATTTTGTTCATTAGCATAATAAAGTCAGCATTAAATGTCAACCACAAATGGTTTTTACCTAATAAAACTAGATTATCCCAGAATAATTAAACAAATTATGTTTAACATAACTTTCGTTCTCACAGTTAAGGTCAAATTAGGAAATCAGTGGGCTTCTAGAGAAAATGACAGCTTCGTTTATTGCTTAAATAATTTTGTTATACATAGTGATAGTTCCCTGGGTAATATTTTAAATTATTTGTCATTTCTCTGTTTATAATTGCTATGTGTTAGTAAAATTTAAGATTTGCAGGTGTTCTATGTGATACTGGGTCTGAGCAGAAGAAAACACTGACAGTCCAGACCACGTCATGCTGATAAACAGAAGTCGGAGTAAATAACAATATGGCTTTTAAAAGTCTGATCGATCTGTCAACAAAATGAGTACATGGGTTCTCCCATCAAATTTCTCTAACACCTGCAGAAAAATGCATGACAACACAAAATGGGTATAAATAGATATATATAAATAAATATTACAAGTTATCTGGTTGTTAAATGCAAACTGCTTTCTATTCCAGTACAAGAAGTCACTTTGTTGTGATAAAGCTCATGCACATCTTCATATCCACTAGAAAAAAAGGCAACCTAGATCTTTGTGAACATGCACTTTCTTTTGAAAGACCATTTGAGAGTATAAAGTCACGTCACTAAATGTTAGATCTAGAGTAGCAAGCATCAGGCAGAAGTTTTCAGGTTTATATCTTGCAGGATATCTCAGGAAAACCCTAAAAAAAAAAATCTTGGGGTGTTTTGTTTGTTAGGTTTTTTTTTGGGGGGGGAGGTATTTTAGGGTTTTTTTTAAATATGGTCGGGAAGCAATAACTGTAGTTTCACCACCATCCAGTTTTCTATTCACATATAGTAGTATAATCTCAATTGTCATGGTTTCTGAAGCAGTTGTTCGGAGTGCATAGGATCCTGTTCATATCGTGTTGTATACAGGTACCTATGTTTGGTGAGGCAAGCTGTTTCACACTGTTTTGATATCTCTACTTAGAGAAGAGCTTTTGCAGCTTACCTTCATACTTGTTTTCCTACTTCAAGCCAATTCAGAAGACAGTATGTGTACATCACACAGTATTTTCTAGGTAGTAGTTTCCGTAAATTATTTCAGCTTGGACACCCATAGCCCAGTGTACTAAAATAAAATTGTTAGATTTCAAAATCCATTTTGAAAGTACAGTTCCACTCACTCATACAGTAAGGCAATCTAGTTTTGCAATGGTAGTGGAGTCCACTGGATTTCTTATGTCATGTAGATGACTAATTTCTGTTTCTTACATTCCCATTCTTGGTCCAATATTGTTTATTTACTAAGTTTCATGCTGCCAAGAATAATAAATCTTCATACTTATGGCCTATTTTTCTCTTGGTCTTCTGAAGAGAATAAAAACATACATATGCTGGTATGTATACATGTGTCTAGGAATTAGCAAGTGAAAGGCAGAACATTTTACAGTCACTGTGTAACAGTGATGAATAGTATATTGTCGTTTTGTTTTAAAGCATTATTCTGATATCTTCACTAACTATATCACACCTTTTTTAAAGTAAAATCTTTTTAAAAACAGAAAAGTAATGTCTTTCTGATATACATTGAACTCTGAATAGTATCAGATGTATTCTTTATGTATGAGAATTTTAGTCACTCCAAGTACAGACTTCACTTCAGCTTTTCCAGAAATCTAGAGTAATGTGGAAACCATTGCCTTGTTCATAATCTTTTGTTTTTAAGTCTCTTGTACATTTCCCCACTTCAGTTTATCAGGTTTATTGAAAAATATTATCCATAAATAACTAAATAAAGACTTGTGTAAATGATGTATGCTATTCACTGTAGTATGTCAATATTTTCTTTTCATCTAAACACATTCTAGTGTCAGCATTGCTAGCTGGAATTAGCAGACAAGTGAAGTAGGTCTTATACAGATATGACACAAGACTGCTCCTGGACAAAAATGTCAAAGGACTTTTTTTATATGTTTAAAATAAGGATTAAGTTCAAAGATCCCACAATTGAAGTTTATTGCAATTTTAGCAAAATATGTGATACAAGGACATTTTCATAAAATGTTTTGTTTGAAAAAACAGAGTACTGAAATATTAATTATCCATGTTTTCAAATAGATATTTCATTTTTAAGTGTACTGAAAATTAAATGAAAATGAAAGCAATTTATTTTTCTGTTTAACTGAAAATATGTGGGAGAAAGAAACATTTTACAACTTCAAGACTCTTCTTTCCTTTTCATGATGATCATAATACAGATTATTGCTACATACTCATTTGCCTTTTAACAGGAGGATAGATGAAAGAAAAAGGGGATATTAAAACATTTTCTCCATTTTGTTGATATTTATTTCTAATATAGAAAAAATAACTTGATAAATCCCTCATGAATTATCAGCTACCATCCCCAGAGAGTAAGATCCCAAAATATATAATTGCTAAAACATGTGTAGTTCTAAAGGAATGCAGATAATCTGGCAAAAGAAAAACATACAAGTTGTCGCTCTAATCACCGGTACTCCCATTACTGTCTTGTCTCTTTCTCATCTATTAAAATTAATGAGAACATTAAGATTAAAATTCTATAAAGTTCTATGAAAGTGGAAAAGTTTACTGTGTGTAATCAGCAGAAAACAACCTAGAAAATTCAGTGAATCTTCGGATTCCTGTACATCAGCCCATTAACAAGAGAAGGAGACATCTTCTGAGTTTTAAATTAAGACTCCTTCCAACATTATGTTGGTCTTGCTAAGATTCACCAGAGCAAGTATTTCTTTCTCATATACCTCAACCTGTGAGGGAATCTGATGACCAAGTAAAGAAAATGTTGACATCAGGAAAAGAGAATATTGACATCAGAAATGAACAAGTTACCCAAGTGAATGTCATCAGGTTGTATTGTCTTCTGTAATATAGCCCTTCTATTGCATTATAGGGGTTTCTTCAGGTTTCTAAATGAAATTTATCAGTTTCTGCTAACTCGTGTTAGGTAGTTACTGCCATGTCATGGATCTCCACACTAGATCTGATGGATCTTCAAGCAAATAATTTCTCAAAGAAGCACACCTAACATCTAGTCTTCTATCTGTATATGTGGACTTTGCGTAATATGTCAGAAAAGGACTGTGTGCTAGAAAAAACAGAAGCAAGGGGTAAGATTTGCAACACTTCTATCCCCTTTTTTTGTGCTTAAGGGGAAATACATTTTATTGCATAATTTGATTTTGCAGAAAGTCTTAGAAACGTTACAGTAATTTCTGGAGGTGGAGTTATGATGACTTAAAAGAATAGTTTATTGTCAATTAAGTAAAAATCAGTTTTTACTATCGTTCCTGAGGGAGATAGCAGTTCTTCTCATCAGTATATGTTGCCCAAACAAGCTTCCACCACAAAAAAAAAGAAAATCCATGTGTCAACACATATGGAAGTTTGCAGCTACTGTCTCTATCAAATGCTAATTGTCAATGTGTGTCAAGCTGAAAACGAGAAAAAAGTCATTTTCCGTTTTCTTTTCATGGTAACTGTTATTTTAAGCTGTAGTTGCAAGGACAGATCCATGTTCCCTTGCCAAATCATGAGCAAAGCAAACAAAGACTAAATCCTGCACCTGGGTAGGAACACATCCAGCCACCAGTATATGCTGGGGGCTACTCAGATGGAAAGCAGCTTTGTAGAAAAAGACCTGCTGGTCGTGGTTTACACCAAGTTGAATGTGCTCTTGCTGCACAGAAAACCAGCAGTATCCCCGACTGCGTCAGGAGTTGCTCACATAAAGTGATCTGACCTCTCTCCTCTATTCAGCCCTGGTGACAATGCACCTGGACTAATGGGTGCAATTCTGAGCTTCTCAGTACAAGAGAAACATGGATATACTGGTCCAGTGAAGTACTACAGAGAGAGGAGCATGTCTTATATGAGGAGAGACTCAGAGAGATGGAAGTATTCAATCTGGAGAACAGAAGGTTCCGGGGCATCTTTTCCATTTGTATAAATATCTGATGGGAAAATGTAAAGAATGTGGAACCATATCCTCTTTTGAAGTGGTGCACAGTGACAGAACACAACAGTCACAAACTGGAATATGGGGAAATGCTTTAAAACATAAGAAAAAAATAGAGTTTTTACTTTCTGATTAAAATCTAGAGCAGATAGCCCTAAGAGACAGGGCAGTCTACAACATCCCAAAACCTGACTGGACATAGTCCTGAGCATCTGTCCTAGGTAATAATCTTTTTTGAAAAATACACGGAATTATCTGGAGAGAGTGCAAGTTCCAGACTGGTCTGCCATGCACTGAACAACTCAGAACCCAGGTGGTGGCTGAGAATCCTATCCAGTACAATAATGCAAAAATATGTAGGAAGAAAAAAAAATTACAAAGATGTACAGGAACACACCACCCCCCCCACCCCCCCCCCAAACACACAAATATGTTTAAAGAAGGTAACAACCTCTGTGAGTTTTCTTCGCTTTTACAAAAGTCATGCTCCGGAATTCAGAAGGAACGTGGTGTTCTTCCTAGTAGTTTGACGTTGCACCTAAAGAAACTTAATTTGGTATATACTTACTAAATACACCATCTCTGCAGCATCTATATAGCTTGCTTTTTGCTTGGTAACAGGAGGAGGGAGCTGCAATCAGTTCTTGAAACATACCCCAGCTCTGAGGTGGACCCACCTCCAGCCCCACTGGGACAATTTGACCCTTCTGTGATCATTATTTGAAGAGGAAAATATGCAGCAGAGGAAAAAAAGGAGTGGTACAAGAGGGAGGCAATCATGTGGACACCACAGTCAGAAAAGGAGGAAGGAAGGAAAGAGGAGTGCCAGACCAGAAACCCCTCTGCAGTCCATGGCGAGAACACAGGCTATACCCCTGCAACCAATGAAGGGCCATGGCAGGACTGAGAGCCACCAGCAGCTCCGGGTGAGTGCGCCCGGACAGGCGAGAGACTGTGCGAGGAGGCGGCCATGGCACAGTCTGTGCTGGAGAGCCTGCAGGCATCAGAGACCCACACAGGAAGCAGAGAGGAGCTGCCACCCTCAAGATGAATGCACACCAGTGCAGCCTGTGCAGGGCTGCCGAGTGTGTGAGTGACTCCACACTGGAGCAGGGAGGATCAACAAGGAGCCCACCTGCCCTGAGATGAGCTGCCAGGAGCCATCAGGAAAAGACTGACTGAAATCCCTGTTCCCTGTGCCCTTGCATCTCTCAGGCAGGGAGCAGGTAAAGACATCAGGATCAGGACTCTGAGCCCAGGAAGAGGGGCATATGAGGGGGAAGATCGTCTTAAAGGGATGGTTGTGCTCCTCATTATTGTATCACTCTGTGTTGTTTTCTGTTTGTTATATTTTTGGTTATTGATGGATTGAATTAATTTGTTTTCTTCCCCAGGCTGAGTGGCCTTGTCTGCTTTGTCCAGGGCCATGAGTAGCAATTGAGCCCTCTTTGTCCTTAGAGAATTCCAAAAGACCTTGGTATTTATGGCTGATCATGGTCTTTTGTTCCTTCTTGGGCCTAAATCACGACAATAAGCACTAGTCCCCGCGTTCTCTAGGTACAAAAAAAGGAACTTCTAAGCATTATTTTTTACAGAAAAAAATAAAGATACACTAGTTTTCTTCATCAGAAAAATTACACATCTCTTCCTCTTCGTTCTTTGTAAGGGTGCTAAGAAGATGTTTTCTGTTCTAAATTGCACTAGACTAACACACAGTGACAGAAAATATGTAAACTCAACTGATATGAAATACACACTGAAGACATTTTTATCACTCAATAATAAAAACATAGGAAAGTTGGAGAAAGTTGCATTGTGCTAAGAAACAGGTTCCTTTTTATGAAATATTATTACCTTCCAAAGCAAGACACTAGTCCTCAAAAAAGTGGCTAAATCATCATTTACTTCACTATACTACAGCTAAAAGTCCGGCAAGGATATTAGGAGGGCCTGGACAGCAGAGGAGTTGCCCTGGGTGGAAGAGAAAGAGGTTAAAAACTTTTTGACCAAGCTTAAGGCACGTAAGTCAATGGGTCCTGATGGGATGCATCCTAAAGTGCTGAGGGAATTGGCTGATGTGATTGCTAAGTCACATTCCATCATTTTTGAACAATCATGGAGGACAGGCAAGGTGCCTGAGGACTGGAGAAAGGCCAATGTCACGTCAGTCTTCAAAAAGCACAGGAAGGACGACTCAGGAAACTACAGGCTAGTCAGCCTCACCTCCATCCCTGGAAAAGTGATGGAAGAACTCATCCTGAATGTTATCACTGAACATATGAAGGATAAGATGGTTATCAGGGGGATATAAGATGGTTATCTAGGGTCAGTCTTGGTCAACATCTTCATCAACAAGCTGGATGAGGGGACAGAGTGTATCCTCAGAAAGTTCCCTGATGTCACCAAACTGGGAGGACTGGCTGATTCCCCAGAAGGCTGTGCTGCCATTCAGCGGGATCTCAACCGGTTTGAGAGTTGGGTAGAGAAGAACCTCATGAGGTTCAACAAGGACAAGTGCAGAGTCCTGTATCTGGGAAGGAACAATCCCACGCACCAATATAGGCTGGGGGTTGAACTGCTGAAGAGCAGCTCTGCAGAGACCGACCTGGTTGAGTCCTGAATGATAATAAGCTAACCATGAGCCAACAATGTACCCTCGTGGCCAAGAAGGCCAATGGCATGCTGGGATGCATCAAGAAGAGTGTGGTCAAGGGAGATACTCCATCTGGAGTCCCGTGTCCAGTTCTGGGCTCTTCAGGTCAAGAGGGACAGGGAAGTGCTGGAGAGAGTCCAGCGTAGGGCCACCAAGATGATCACAGGAATGGAACATCTTTCATATGAGGAAAGGCTGCAGGAACTGGGGCTGTTTAGTCTGGAGAAGAGGAGACTGAGGGGTGATGTTATTAACATTTATAAATATCTAAAGGGTGAGTGTCAGGAGGTTGGGACATCCCATTTTTCTATAGCAGATAGTAATAGGACAAGGGGTAATGGATGAAGCTGGAACACAAAAAGTTCCACTTAAACATAAGAAATAACTATTTCACCGTGAGAGTGATGGAGCACTGGCACAGGCTGCCCATGGGGGTTGTGAAGTCTCCTTCCTTAGAGGTCTTCAAGACCTGCCTGGACATGTTGCTATGCGACCTGATCTAGGTGACCCTGCTTCTGCAGGGGGGTTGGACTAGATGATCTCTAAAAGTCCCTTCCAACCCCTACCATTCTATGCTTCTATGAAAAGGAGATGTAATTTGCCAAATGCCTCAAAGACTCATGATATAGACAAAGAGGGTTTGTTGTTGTTGGCTTTTTGGGGTATTTTTTCTGGTTTGGATTTGTTCTGGTTTTTCTCCAAGGAAAACTAAGTCAAACCACAGCTATTAGAAGTTTTTATCTATAGGTTTAGAAAATGATACAGTTATAATTCATAGACAGCAGGTGAAATCTTGCGTGTCTTGGTCAGTTTTTCATAGATCATAAAGGGACATTTACTTCCATGGACCAAAAGTGAAGACACTTCTAATAATAATACATACAATATCTATAATTACATATAATAATAATGTATATTATAGAGATATATGATTATTTTATATTGCATGTAGTTTATAATACATATCGTATAAAAGACGGCTTTGATAACAATGATAAAATAAAAAGGAATATATTTACAATCCAGATGCTAAAATTCTGATTCTAATCCATTTTTTAACACTTACCATAAAAGTCCAATCTTCCAGAAATGTCAAAACATTGTGGCCAAAATATTTGAAAAACAGGTTTTGATTTTTATGACTTTCATGGGTATTTAACAATCTCACTTTAAAATTTGAAGAATGGCAATCTAGGACAAGCTTTTGTTTTCTCTTTTTTTTCCACACTGAAGGGAAATAAAATTACATACAGGAAAGGGAAAACTGGTCTGTCAGGACAGGAGGCATTGTGCCCACTATTAGTAACTTATTAGGCCTGGAATTTTCATGTGATTCTCTCAAGTTCCTGAACTATGGATAGAATTCTAAAGTGTATTTTAGTGTCTAAACCCATTTGAGAATTTACAGTCCAGTTTCTTCTAATTTGGGAAACTCGAAGAATTCATGGGAGAGGACTCACAGGATTATGGAATAATTGTGGTTGGATGTAGCCTTTAGACGTCATTTGTCCATGTTCAACCAGGGCCACATAGAGGCTATTGCCTAGGATTATATACTTTTCGCTTTTGAATGTTTCCAAGAAGAGAAATTCCACAATCCCTCTGGGCAACCTGAGTCATTTGAAAGCATTTTGTGTAAACTTGCAAATCAATGGGTTTTGGAAAGAGAAAAAAATTCTGACTGTCACATACAGAGAATCAAGAAAGTCTTCCCATTTGAAACAATGAATGTTGGATTAAGTCGTGTCTTTATTCATCAATCTTTCCCAAATTAAATACATATTAAACACACTTACAGAGATAAAAAGTAATCACCAAGCAGGTGATAGTTAACTGTCAGCTACTAAATATGTTCTCCCTAAATCCTCTGAGACTTTCTGTGACCAGAAGGACTGTGAAGCCACATTCGCCTGTCTTTTGTAAACATGGATACTGGAGAAAATGTATGCAAACATTTCCTCAAAACATTTCGTAAAAGTTGTTTTAGACATACTTGACTGTAGTATGTCAAATACATATTCACACAACTAAATTCCTTTAGATTCTTAAGATGGCCAGAAATTAAACCTTTTTTTGTTATAAAAACTAAAGTCTAAAAATATTATTTTCTAGATTTATTTATATCATTTTCCTGTCTTAGTTCATTTGTTCTGATGAATTAACAGATTAACCTATAAATCAAGACCTCTGAAATGGACAAAAATCTTCTGAGAGCTACCTCTGAGTGTGCAATTCACTGATCAGTAAAGCTATATAAAATCCCTCTGGTGAATAAAATGAACTAAAAATCACTTTTTTATATTTTTGTGGCTAATAATAATAAAAATAATATAACCACAAAAAAACATTTGGGTTTATTGATTTTTTTTTCCTTTCCCAGAAAAAAAATATACATGATATTTTTTATCTGAGTTTTAGCTTGGTTTTTCTTCTCAAAAGTGAGGCTAGATTTCTGTTTAGAAATACTCTTCTTACAGCAACTGTAGGGAGGAAAGGCACAAATTTTACTGAGTAAAATATAACTTATCTTAGAAGAGAAAGAAGGTTAGATTTTCATATATTTTGTCATTACTAATAGCTTGTTTTTCCTAAGACGCTGAATTAGGTTAGAGGAATTATTTAATGAGAATGGTTTTCGGTTTTGTCACAGACAAATCTTCTCTGAAGGGAACTGTTTGAAAATCCATACTCTCTTGTTAAGTGGCCTTTTCTTCAACACTGTAGTTTACTTGAAGGGAGGCAAAATTTACAACATGGCAGAAGTAGAAGCCCAGTTTATCTGCGGAACTCGTTTTTATAGAAAGGAATAATGTGTCAAGAACACACCCCTGATGTGGCCCCCAAAATGAGATCATCAGTCACAAATCACAAAACTTCAAATTAATTTGTGCAGAAAGTGTAGGGACCTCTTTATTAACTGTGGTTCAAATTTTAAAGGAGGTTATAATCCTGATGAAGTTGAATATGGATCTGTATATGTGCTAAAATGCACAGCTCCTTTAGGTTAGTTCCCTAAAATGTATGTCTTCAAGTTGGAGGGCCTTATGAAGCCACTCTGCCTATAAAAATCTTGGGCCCTGTCCCTGCTGTAGTGTAGATTCACATATGAGTCTTTAGTTTTGCATTCTAGAGTAAAACTCAGCCTTCTCTAAACTTGATCTGTTTTAGAAAGCAAGATACACATGATTTTGAAAAGATTGCTTTTGGCATAAATTTTGGTGGGAAACAACTGGATTGGTTATGCATTCCAGTGCTCCTACTTGTGTGCCACACTAGATTAAGCTACCTGGTATAACATTTATATCTTAATACATTATAGCCATTTTCTATTTATGATCATATAGTAAATTTTCATTGCTCTCATTTTATTACACATAGGTTGAGCTGTGTTCAGATGAATACTCTTATTTATCTGGAAAAATATGAGTGCCTTTGTAATCAATTCCAGTAAGAAATGTTGAAGTTATGAAATAAAATTCAAATGTCATCCTCCTGTGTTTTCAGAAGGCTTATGTTCTTGATACAAAACACCAAATTAAAAATTATGTTCAAAACACAATCCACAATGGACCAACAATTTCAATAACCATAGGAGATACTGAGATTTACTTCATGTAAAAAAAGTTTCATGATGATTCCTATTTCATTATGGTTTTGCAAGACTGAAGTTTCATTCTCTTATTGCATATAGAGACAGAGATTCTCTATGATCTTTTCTCATGTTAACACATTTCTATGCACTCAGCATTCTCAGTGAACAATTTCTGGTAACACATCTTTATTTTTATAGTAGGTAGGACTTGTTTTATCTGCTCTGCTATCCAGATATGAGTTGGCTTGGCTTAAATAGCCTGATCTTTTTCTTAACACAGCTAGTTTTTATTAAAAAGCCTGAGTTCCCAGGTTTTATCTTATATTCATTTTACTTTATAGTCAATTGACTGATTTTAAGTGCTCTCTTAAAAGATAAAGGAAATTCATAATTGAGTTAAATGCAAATCAACTTTCTCTTTAAAAAAAAAAATTAAGGACCCGTACAGTTTTTCTGCATGAGAAATCAATCTCTTTAGACTGGAAGACTGATAAACACAAGATTAAAGTTGTTTGGTGCACAGTCCTCTTCCCATCTCTTTCCTCTGCAAAAAAAAAAAAAAGGCTGTTCATTTTAGCACACATGCAGCTCCATAGTCAGCTTCATCAAATAGTACATAGTCCTAGCAGCAGGAAAAAAGCAAGCCTTGGAGAATTACTGTAAAAAACAGAGTATTAACTGCCGATCCAAAGAAAACAGCTAACGGGATATTGTTTAGTCAAATACTAAGGGTAAAAAGTCAAACTTAAACTGAATTATAAGAGAGTTCAATGGTATCCCAACTTCAAATTCCCTTAATACTCTTTTTGAAAAGGTCAGACATTCAGTATGTTTTCAGATTGATTTGCTACAGACTGGATAATTTGTGTCAGCTGAGTTATAAATCCTTTAGTGGATATAGATTCTTGCAAACTCTTTCCCTTGCTCTTCTGCCCATGTTTTCATAGAGTTGACCTTAACAGTTTATTATGAAAGTTCAGTTACTGGGATAGCTTTATAAACATCTTTCTGCTACCATATTGCAGTTCAAAGTATTCCATGCTCAGAGCCTCTTTTTGTATGCTAGATTGTTCCTGCATGAGGAAGGTATTTCTTTATCTGTGGAAACAAAATGGGTAGCTCTATTCTCTTTTTCCATGTCTCTTTTTTTTTTTTTTTTAGAAAATTGTCTGTCTTTTCTTAAGCAGAGTAGCTCAGAAAGGCATACTCAAAATCTCTTCTTTATCTTTTGCAGCTCAGTATCTAAAGATCAAATGGAATCTGTGAATAGAAGCTCCTTCAGACTGAGCTCATTCACACTGATGCTACAGTATTCCACTCCTCCTCTAAAAAACACTAACAAAAACTATAAAAAAATACTAACCTCAGCAAAGGGAGGGCAAGCATCATCTGCATGAAGAGTTTTTACAAGCAGAGACAAAAAGATAAATTTTCAAACACACTAAACCATTTTTTTCTAATCACTGGCTGCTACTTAGAACATTTTGCAAGACAGAGTCAGGTTTAGTCTTATTTTTTTTAAAATGTATTTCAATAAGGTGAAATATCCAAATGAAATTACAGATAACTTTAAAAAAAAAAAGAAAAGGAAATTGAAAACAGAAGTGTGTCATTTGAAAAAAATGGACAAACAAGTCCATTTGACATCAATTTAACTTTTGATTTTTTGTTCTTATGAATCAGTCTTCCAGGGAATTAACCCAATTTGGAACTATGATTAGAGTGTAGCAGAACATGGTTCCCCCTAAATGTTTTCTGAACAGTTATCCAAAAATATTAGTGATATTCTCAGGTCCACAATTTCTTGGATTGGGCATAACAGTAGGTTGTGAGGAGTTTGCTTTCAAGCTAAATATGACAGCTTTTCTCTCCTTTAAGCACAGATCAAAGACAGAAACCAATTAAGTGCAAAGGACACTAGTCATGCTGGGTAAGACACATATTAGTTTTTCATAAGTCAGTCACTGTAGTTAACAGCTATCTCATACAACACTTAGAGTGCAAAGGATATCACACAGTTTGAAAATTTGAGAACAAAGTAGCAAGGAAGCCTCAGAGAAAATTTAATTAGCTGGACATCTCTTGCAGCCTAGTAAACTCCATTAATCATTGCTAAACACCTCATGAAGTTATTTGTACCTTTCCTGCCTCTTTTGCATTAAGCTTTTGGGTAAAGCAGAAGAATGAAGGAAATACCTGCAAACCTCTTGGCAACATGGGATGCCTCATTGTACTGGCTTTGGGAAGCACGTGCACAGGATGACAGTGGAAACCAGCAGCCTCTGAACTTTGAAAGTTCACCAGATGCTGGCCTTAGCTTTTAAACAGAACTAACAAGCTATTCATTGTAAGACAAGATGAAAAGAGAGAGATGAGAAAAACAAGTCTAGGGAAAAAGAAAAAAATATCAACAAAACAGACTGCTATCTGTGTACTAAAAGGACCGATTTTATCAATATTACAAACTGTGTGTCAAAGGACAACTGAATCTTGTTATCACAATGGAAGATTTATGTGCTTGTCCCACATGTGCCCATTAACACACAAATCTGCCCATATTTTCTCCTTTTTTTTTAATTTCTCTCCAAGGAGTAAGTGGTCATACAAGCATGCAGAGCTAGAACTGGGTTTCTTAGAGTGAAAAATGTGTTGTATGAGCACATCATTAATTCTACTGTTCGATGAAACAGCTTTGCTTTCTTGCCATAGGATAAAACCAATCTGTAGTTTTGAGAGGTAAACAATTAAAAATACATTATTTACTGGAAATTCAATAAAATAGGCTGTAGGCTCTAGAGCAGTAAAAAAAGTATTTCATCAAGGCATTAACAGAAAATTTTAAAAGTGTTTGGGTTTTTGGACCAAAAAACTAAGGTCTGGGGTATAGGTTTAAGAGATGATTATAAACTTTTCACAACTTCTGCAAAGTCAAAGTCTATTTTAAACTAATCTTACATGCAAAGGTTAATTGTGCCTTTATATGCCATGCTGTTATGAGGGACCAGTTGAATTTATCTGTGATTATTTATTTAGCTTTGAAAATCTTAGCATTTTGGAGTTTTTCTTCCCTATACACAGGACAGCATAACAGGGTCAAAGCTGTAGATTTCTGATTGCTGCAAGCCTTCATGTCAGAGACCTCCTGTACCCAACATGACAGGCTTCTCACCAATCACTGTCTGCAGACAGTTGCTCTCTGAAACCTTCCAGCAAGCTGTACAACATAAGACTGTGGCTTGCATGGGAAGAAATGGCCTGGGTCATCCACATGAAGACCTGAATCTCCCCTAGACTTAACTGAAAAGCTGCTAATTAGATCTGGCAGAAATGACTGTTTCCCACCCTTTTCTTTGTTGCTCGTCTAGTACAACAGCAGATCATCACATGTCCAGTCAGTCCCACCAGACATGGATATATCACCACAAACAGAGCTAGCAGCCTGCTTAGGTCAGCATGCTCTAAGCCATGTGAGGAAAGGTGCATTATGGTCAGAGCAAAATCATTTCAAGCAGACTACAAGAATGCATTTAATGGAAACACTCAATTCTTAGGGACTTGGTTGTCACTCCTCTAAGTTAAGCCCATGGGCAACCTGTAAAAGGCAGCAGACCCCAAGCGTAGGTGAGAGCACAAAACACAACAGCACCAGGGTTCATGTGGCAGATATGAGCTTAGCCATGACTTTGCTCAGCCATACTCTCATTCATGATACCACTTGTAGAGACAGACTGCTTTTGTTCCTCACACCAGTGGTTTTGACAGCTTGCCATGTTTTCACAGAAGAAATCTGAATAATTTCAAATATTTCTGATGAAAAAAAGATTTTACCTAAGTTTGCTTGGAAAAGACTATGTCCATTTAATTTTGCTGTTTTTAAACTGGGAGGTCTGGTTCTTCTGCAAGTGAGATTGTTAGACATAAAGAACTTTTTTATTTTCTGCCTCCTGGCAAACCACACAACAATGCAGGCCTGCTGCTGGCAATATTTTGGCTTACAAAGAAAATCAAATGCTTTAGTACAGCATGTGACAGATAACAAATGCAATGAGGCTGAGTTTATTCAGCCCAGTGCAAAAGTGATTGGTAAATCTGTGTGTTATATCAGCACAAACGCAGCCATCCATTCTCAAGGGGGGGGAAATATTGAAATATTTATTTATTTATATATGTCTGCAATGATGCTAACATTGCTTTTCAGAAATATATGGATGTTAAGAAATAGATAGTTTGTTCTAAGGAATACCGTTCCTTCTTTTTTAGTTGTCCAGAGCTACATATGGTTCTAGAAGATTAACTGTGGTACTCTATGTACCTTTGGTACTCTTATTTTTGAAACTTGCAACAGCAAGTCTACCTCATTGCTTGTAAATATGTAAACGTCACGTGTTCTTGACATTCCAGTTTCACATTTGTGAAGATGATAGAAGATATAAAACTGGATTTTTAACCCTTAGTTTATGCAGTGATGAGTAGTATAATCAGCTTACCTCAGGGTGAAATGAAGTAAATTTGTGTTCACAGATGCTTTATTTGAATGGGTTCCATAAATTTTTTTGCTCGTCTATCTGCTTTGCAATGGATAACATGTTCAATGCAAGCACATTGGCTGCTGTAGTGGTTGGATTAACATCTGTGCACTTATGCAGATCTGATTGACACCAATTTGACTATCTTACTGGAAGAGAAAGAGAAATCCATGAAGAGTAATAAGTTTGTGTTTGTCTTTAAGGTCCAGAGTTCAGTCATTTCTGTAAGAGAAACTTTTGAAGTCTTCAAAGAATACTTTTTTGAAGTAGTATTTGAACAAGAATGCACATCTTTTGGTGCCAACCACATTTTTTAATTCAAAACTCTTCTGGTTCACAAATTGTGTGGGTTACATACAAAAATAGGTACCATACCTCTAACTTGGAAAAAACTGTTTAAAGAATATTTACAATGTCTGCCCATATGTGTGCTTGTATAGCAGTGAGGGGTTTACGTTTAAAATGTATTTTGAAACAGTATGTATTTACCATATTGAACTGATTAATTAATTCTAACATTAACTGGTAGTTTAACAAAAAATGTCATGTACTGTGATAGGTAACTGCCATAAAATCAGTTATCATTCTGGAGACTCTAAGGTTCTAAATATATATAAAAAAATAAAATAAAAATCATTTTTTCTCCCCTCTGTGGGGATCAACAGAGAGTCATTTAAAAAAGCAGTTGGAGTGCCAGAAAGGAAGTATCCCTCCTCTGAAAAGGACGTGATTTTCTCCCTGAATTCTCTCAAATCACTCTATCGTCTCCAAGAAGTGATCGACTCAGTTAATTAAATAGACTGCAGGTAGTAACAAGCTTGTTCTACATCATCGTTTCCACATCTGTTTCAAAAGTGGTAATTCTTGCTTCAAATTCTGCATTATCGCACTGTAGAGAAATGATGCAATTGTGTAGGAAAGCTCGGGCTTGGGTAGTAATGTCACAGTAACAGACAAAAAGAGCCTTGCAGCAATGAAAAGTTAAAGGAAAAAGGTGGTGATGGTATGTTTTACAAAGCAGCTTTAGAAAAAGGGAAAGTGACCATAAAGCACAAACAGCAGGAATTGTAAACTTCATCGTAGGAGGCTTATTAACTGCAGTAATTTCTTTAGCTATTCTTATAGTCTTGGTCAAAGTTACATATCAGCCTTGTTAACTTATTTACTTTCTCAGCACGCTTGTTTGTAATGGGACTGTTTCCCAGAGGAGAAGTCAAAGTTTCTCGGACAACGAGGACTCTACAAAAAAGGCAAGATTTGCTTTGAAGCTGCTGAACTTTCAGACTCATCTTTGAAAATAATGAAAGAAAAATCTGACCTTTTTTTCCTGGCTTGTTCACAGAGGCCCATATTTTAAAAGCATTTTGACAAATGAAGTTTAAGGTTAGGAAGGCGTAACTGGTGAATTTGCTCAATGAAACTCCCTGTAGCTCATCTCCCTCCAGCTCTAGTTAGCAATTGTCTGGAAGGAGCCCGTGGGTTTTGTTCCACCTGGAACTTTCCATTTGAAGGCAGCTAGACAGGAGACGTGACCCCTGGAGAAAAGGGTTGACTGACTCTATGTGTCAGGAAGATGTTTACTCTGCCTCAGCCCCCTATACTGTAAAGTACAAATAACAACATTTATCTCCTTCTTCCTTTTGTCTTTCTGTTGTAAAGCTGAAGTCAATAAACTCCCTGGGATCAGACTGTCTCTTTGTAGGCATGTGTTCAGTACCTAATACCACAAACATGTCCCATTAGAGACTTTCAAACAAGAAAATACACCTTATCTGGCTATTTACAAGCAGTCTGGACAAACCAAACATTTTCATTCGATTCTGTGGGTTTTAGCAACCAAAAATACCTGTAGTTTGGAAAGACAAAAGTTGTTGTTATGCAGAAATGCTTTCTAAATAAACAGTTTACAACTCTTTCCTTTCTCAAGTGGGTCATCTGTAAGATCTATCCAGATAGACACATTTAACATTTTATGAAAACCCTTTCACAGATGATTTATTTGATATCTTAAAAAAAAAAACTTTTGTGATTGTTAATTTCTAGATCAAATGGATCAAAAAGTAAATTAATAAAAGTACTTTTTTTTTTCCAAAATAACTGTGATAGGTAACAGTATTTCTCTAGGGTATTTTACAGCAGTTTTTCTCTTTGAACTAGCACAAAGTAATGGAGGTACAATTCTGCTTTCTGAGTCTGGCCCTGAAAAAAACAGTTATAAGAACTCAGATAGGTATATACATATGCAATAGTTGCAGCTACAGTCATTAAAAAAAGTCAGAATAAGTAAAGCCTTTTTCTCTTGCTATTTGATATTGATAAGAGAGACAGCAGGCACAATCCTTGCCAAAATCTAAAATTAAAAACAAAAAGGCTTTGGCCTTTTTCCCCTCTGGCTCCTATGGCTTCTCAGGTAGGGTGGAAATGCATAGAATCATTATATTTTCTAATAAGACATTATTTTAACTCCATAGCAAGTCGGAGTGTGGCTGTGGAGAGCTGAATTTCACTCAAGGGCCTGATTACACTGACACACACTTTTCACTGTCCATAGCAGAAGACATCATAGCATTGCTCAGAGGTCAAAAGCAGACCTCACTCAGAGGCTTGAGAAGTGCCGGTAACTGAAACAGAAGACTGACTTGAACAGTTTGGTTTTGTTTTGGTTTTTTTCCAAAAATTGATTTTCACAAAGTGTTAAGTATGCTTTAATTAAACAAATTCTCAGAAACGTGATTGTAAATATCCTTGATGAAACACTCCCGGTAACAGCAGATTTTTCCAGTTATGAAGGAATTCTGACAGCCCATCTGCATCTACTATAGATGGAAATGGGTTTTTTAATGAAATAAATCCCATGAACGACTTAAAAGCAGACTTTTTGGTGATCCCTGCCTGGTCTGCTTTCAATAGCTGCACTTTTATTAAAGATTCAAATGACAGGCTTAGATAGCAAAGTCAATACCTTCAGAGTAGCCCTCTGTCTTTCTAAGGTTTTAAACTGCCACCATTAGCAAAATGTCTGAGATTCTTCCCCAAGAAATCGATAGCAAAGTGACCAACAGAGTCCTATGGCTTACCATATTGTCTGGTATTTTTTTGTGAAAACTGTTTAATCTCTTTATTATGGGTATGTACTTTTATCATAGATGCAAAAGCAGCTTTCTTAGTTACTACTAATGATATCTCTGCCGTATCGCTGTTTTTAGTATTAGGTTCCTGAAATGATACACGGACATACATACCTAGGGAATATGCTTAACCTCAGCAGTACTTATGACAAGTAGATTACTCAGACATGGCTGCCCTCCTGAAAGATGGATCAATGTTCTCCAAGTATTGGAGCAAGCCACAAAAAATAAAGCAATCTCTCAACCAGCCCACCTCATGTAACAAAACTTTTGCCCAATTTCTGAAGGACAGATTGGAAAAGAAACTTGTAAAATTATCGCAGGTCTTTGACATAGTCACCTACTAGATATCCATGAGATTGAAGTGTACACAGTGGATATGCAAACATTTCAGACTCTATCCATTTCAGAGTCTGTCCATAAAACAGTTATCCACAGCAAATATTGTAGTTTAAAAAAACGTATCTTTCACTTGAAATTCTCAGTTCTGACCTTTTTTACCCAATGAACATAAATTTCAGCTAAAGACCTCTCTGTCCTTTGTTGAGGACTCTTGCTTTATATGTTATGTTAGTTTTGAGCTACCAAGCTATAGACAGCTCCACCTACTACCTTGAAAACTTGTTTATGCCTAGAAAGGTTTGAACATATTTCCTCTTGAGCGTCAGGTCCTGGCTTGGCACAATCCATTGTTTTAATAAAGTCTAGAACAGTTTTATGTGTTTTAAATTTCTACACTGACCCATGAATGCCTTCAACCTCAGAGGTGCGTATAGCAATGTTCGAAGTGACGCTGCCTATGCTTCTACTAAACCTCTGAAAAATACAGGCTTAAAAGGACATTGTAAAAACACAGATCAGGATGCAAAATTGTGGTATCTTCTCCTTAGTCAGGTTGCATTTTGAGTTCATACTAAGTAATGTATCAAGTTACTTTGTTCGCTGCAGAGGGCAGGAAAAACATCACAGAGACAATGACATAGTCTCAACAGAAGTGAATTCAATACAACGGATTTCCAAACTGAGATTAGGAACATCAAACATATATGAAATCATCCCTCATGTGTATCAATTTTTAAGTAAGGAGCATGTTCACCACTGACATGAGCATTCCCAGTCTCAGCTGGTGTCGTTCAAGACCGTTGTCAAGTATCTCTGACATTCATTGATGTCCTCTCCCCTTTAGCAGTGCAACTGGCAGTTTAGTGTTCCCAGTACTAATGTTACAACTTCCTTTTGCCTCAAGACTGATGAGACACAGTCATAAAAAGCCACTGTCAGTAATCCTGGGGGATCTTCAAGCATGCAAGGCACCTTCACAAAAGAGAAACAGTGAGATCCTGAGTCTCGAGGTCTCCGTGCAAAAGAAGTTAGCCAGTAATGGGATGGCACTCTAACGTGGGATTCAATCGCACTACCAAAATGTGTTCTTTTCTATGAAGTGTATTAGTATTGGTGCCTTTTTCTTTCATCAGTTTGAGTCTCGTTAAAGAACATGCAGACCTCTTGGCGATCTGAACAATCATATTGCTCCTGGAAAACATCGTCTACCCTCCTTGAATTCCACAATGAGTTTCTGCAACAAAGATACAAAAAGGTCTTGTTATCTTTCCAAAACTTGGGGCACATATGATATGAGAGATGCAAAGTGGGAGCTCAGATCGTCCTGTGAAACTTTACTACCTGCTGTATATACAGTTGCACTGATCTCTGGAGTCAGTAGATATATATTCATCTTACTTACACACTTCTTGCAATCATGGTGTTCCCCACCAGTGTACAAAAGCTTATTTGCAAAGGTGTGTCTTTAAAGAAAATCTACTCAGCAAGCAGAGCAAATGAAAGAATGTGCTAGAAGAGAAGGTACCTAAAAAAGTATAATTTCTCTAAATGAAGGTGGGAAATGAAAATGGCACAATAAAAGCCCATATAAACTACATGAAATATAGGAAACATTTTTTTTCTATTGGAAACTTTTTTTTCTATAGGAAATGGAAGTTAAAATCTTGAGCCCATTGTGGTCAAGCATAAAGAAGGCACACAGTTTCAGCAGTCATCAGCCTTTCTCAAGGATACTCCTCCAGTCTGTTAGGAACATACTGTACTGCAATGGTGATTCTAATGCAAAGGAGGTAGTGGTCTAATCTAGATCATCAAACTTAAGTAACACATAGGACTTCCATCTAAGAAAGTTCCAGACATTTCTTAAATCATCATATGAAATGGCCAACTACCAATGTGATGCAGCTCGTTCAGGGACCTGCAGATTGTCAGAATAAAGGTGAAGAGGCATCTTGTCATCTCATCTTCATAAAAATAGCCAGTTTGGGATTATCCCTCTGTTTTCATTTCAGTGGTTTAGCATCTAATCCTTGTTACAGGATTAATTTTCTAATCCTCACTAAATCACATATGGAAAAGTAACAGCATGTTGGAGACCCAACAGTACCTCTGTAAACTTTAAAATCCTCTTGATATGTTTATTCTCTAACCATTTTACTCCAATTATATACCTTTTCTCTACTTTTTATATATATATCTATCTATCTATCTCTGTGTGCATATGTATATGCACGTATACATACACTTACGTGCTTAAACACACATGTATACTTATACATGCACTCCAGGAGTCTACGTTATCCATTCCTAATTTAAAGTGAGTCTATTCTTGCTGCTAAAATCTTTAAATCAAGTGGTGATCAAATCACCACTTTAGCTTAATCAGAATTTAAAAAAAAAAAAAATGAATGTAATTTTCTGTAAGGAAACATTGACACTTTCTCTTTGTTTGTGGAAAGTATACAGTGTTGTAGCAGTGCAAGCTATATTCACTCAAAGATGTAGAGAAGCTAAATAATGCACATGCAGGGACATACACAGGTAACATAGTACAATCAACAAAGTTGACTCAAAGACACAATTACTTTGCTAGCTGCTTCCTTATATGCTGCTTCCACCCATGTGATCACCCAGGGCCCAATTGATTAACTCACAGCACCTGTTTCTGATAATTGAAAGTAGCTTGCCAGCTGCATTAACTTGTCCCTACCATCTTTATTCAAACTGGCTGGTCTAAGTCACATTCGTGCCTACAATACAGTACCTTGTAGAGAGTGAATTATTACACTGGCATGACCATCAGAAAAACCGATATGATTCCTTATGAAAGAAAGAGTCAAAAGCTCAGAAACCACAAAGCAGGTTTGATTGCTTTATTTGCATATTTGGTTGTTTTAACGTCCCAGAAATCTCAACTGAAAAAAAGCTTGCTGAATGATGCAGTAAATTCAAGTATCTGGAAACCAAGCCCATATAAGCTAAATATACCCTGAAAGATTTAGCAGCAGAGATATGGTAATGCTCAGAAATGCCCTTGCCTCCTGTCCTCTGCCACAAGGAAATATTTGGGTTAGCATAGTTTTCAGATTTGGCCTGGGGGGTATGGGGAGGGCGTTCTATTTTTTCATGAGGGGACAAGGGGATGGTCAATGTATTAACAAAGATAGAAGAATTCAAAATTTAAGCAACATATTATGTTCAGCTATCCAACAGAAAACAAACAAGTATTTTATATTTTTGCAAGTACAAAATGACCTTGCAAAAGTGTCCTTGTTTGCCAAAAACAACATCCACTGAATAGCACTTTCATGTAAATAGATGTACTTTGAGGTCCTTCTAGAATCATAGTAGACTGTATGTTATAAATAGCCTTTGCTGTCATTTGAATGATATTACCTACCCTGTGGTGACAAGAGGAAGCTTGGTGCCTCTCACATTTCATCCCAAGGCCTTTTTACCAGTTAGAGAATATAGATGACGTGAAAGATTCATCTGTGTACTTACAGAAAACAACTTTGCCTCTAAAAGCCACATATCTGCAGAACAAAGTGCAATGCCACTAATCTCAGAGTAATGGGGTTGTTGAAAACCATCAGACCCACATGAGCACAAATTACAGCCTTGATTCCCAAAGTAATGCATGGGGAAAAGAAGTAAGTTGTGCTTGATGAAGTGTCTCAGTCTCCAACATCTGTTTCCACAAGCCTGTTGCACACAAGGACCACTAAACTACCATCTGCACAAATTTTCCACTTACTGTTGGCAGCATAATGCCTTCCTTTACAATTCATCCCAAAGCAATTAGTAACGGATTTAAATTTAGCTTCTTGAAATTGTGTACCTTATTTTCACACTTTGAGGAAATTGTATAGTAAGAACAGTAGTGCAGACTTAAATTGATACACAATCTTAAGAACAAAAATAAATACAACAAACAAAAACCAAAAAGAAACTCCATCACTTCTCTTTTTGGAAACTTGACTATTTGACTGGCTTCAATAACCTTGGTTGCTTTCCTGCTTTCATTTTGTATCTGAAGTGGTTTTTCCTGCAACAATAAATGAATGAATGAATTAAAAGCCTTTGTCTCCCTGTGGTACTGGTAAACAACTGTATTTGCATGTTGCTTTCTTCCTGGGATACTTAACAAGTAAAATTTTAAAAAAAAGAAAATCATAAATTAGGGAAAATAATAATTAAAATTGCATCCTGACGTCTTTTAGTTTCCTCAGAATTTATGAGACTCAACTTAAGGAATGCATAATATCAGCTAGTAGCTCGTCCAGCATTTCCTCTTCCTTCCTTTCAAGAAGCTTGAAAGAGATGTATAAGGAGGAGAGTCTGCATATGAGGTCTGTAAGCAGTCTTCAGCCCTAGCAACAACACCACAGAAGTCCCAGCCGTGCACAGCTCTTCCAAATGAGTTAGGTAATACAAGAAGGACTTGGGTACGTGCTCTGTGATAACATGGTTTTCCCCACTCGTATCTTCTACTCATTTCATAATTTCCCAGTGGTCTACAGCTATATGTGCAAAATAATTAAGCAAGTGAACAAGAAAACAAGCAAGCAAATAAATGAAACTTTCTTCACTAGAAATGTGCTCCACAGTTTAACTCTCCATGTTTGCTTGTGTTTAGCCTAACTTTCACTAAAACAGCCTTTAAGCATTGTCTCCTGCCCAAGGAAACTTGTAATCCACTGGTAGCAACCTGGAAAATACATGGAATATAAAAAAAATGAAAGTGTGGTAAGGCAGAGAAGTATAGGATACTTCAATTTAATATTTTGTATTTTCTTTATTATATATAGAATATTACATAAAGAATCTTCATACTCCTGTTGCTAGATGAAAGGAGGGCTAATGACCTAGCAGATTGAAACATATACATTCAGAATGCAAAATCTACCTTAAGCCTTCTGAAAGTACTTTTAGGCATGTCAAGACTCTGGCTGGAGACTGAAGTCACACAGTTATACCAAGTCTGCTCACCAGAACTTCCATGCAAAGTGTATGATGATTATTTTAAGTTCAATAGGTTTGTCATTTGTAATAGTCCATTTTTGGGAAACTGAAACAAAACTAAGTGTACTATGAACTGTTTAACAAGGCTTCTCAAAACATTTCTTATTTTAGCTGGACTGGCTGAATTCTTCTAATGAGTATGTGTTTATTTTCCTTAAGGAGAATTACAGTAATAAATTATATTTAATTAAGAATCTGGGCAGCATTTTTAAATTTGCTGGAGTCTTCCACAGATGCATTTGTTAAAGATATGGGTGGAACAAAAAACAAGATGTGAATGAGTGAGAAGTAAACATGAGAAAGTTTTCAGGAACTCTTAAACCAAACAAGCAAGTCCTCTGGGAAGTATTTATATCTGAGCAATTTCAAGAATCAGTTCCTGAGTTTATTCATTGATACCTTCTTATATATCTTACATATACCACCATTTACTTGCAAAAATACACCCCTTAGAATCAGTATTCCTGATTGTTGTCTGTTAAAAGATTTAAAAGAGAAAAAAATATGAAATACAGAATTTAACTTACATCATGGAGGTAATAAAAACTTTTTAAAAAATCAAACAGTGCGCAGTGCATCCACTGAAACCATGTCAATGCTCTGATAAACAGTAGAAATAAAATGCAGCTGTAGGCATTAAAACTATATCATCCATCACACTATAATATATAAATACATAAGCATATTAAGAAAGGAGACCAGAAGGACATTTATTTAGTGAGATAAGATAATTTTATTCTGTCTTATATGCCTTGTTCTCATCTAACATTAGGTTAAGGTGCTCAAGAGTAAATTTTCGTCACCAATTGGTTCTGGTATTGTTTCCTGATCCAACATGACCGTTCTCTGCTTTTCACACAGAGCCTTGTTACAGGAAGACACATGTAAAATGGGATAAACAAAAAAATGAGTTCCAGAAAGGCTGTAAAATGGCTAGGGCCAATGCAGATGGGAAGATAGGAAAGATGATGCTAGTAAAAAGATAAGCATAATGACTGCTAAATATGTAAATGGTTGAATAGAAGCCTGCCTGGCTTTGAGAGGTCATTCTTGCTCCCTAATCAGATTTCAAGAGCAGTATACCATACAGTCAATAGATCTAAGCTATCAAAAAGAGCAATAGAAACTTGGCTTAAATGGTCAAAAAGGATAAGTGTGGAACAGATCTTAACGGCCAAATTTCAATGACAAAGGGAAAAACTGTCATAACAAAATCCAATGAGTCTTTTAAAATATGACAGAAATGTAAGCCCTACTATATAGAACTTTCTGCTTAAACGTTATGATTAAGTGTGGATAATGGATCTTCTAAATAGAGTTCCCCCTAAGTTCAATAAAGACTAAATGAAATTATATTTCAAAAAACTCAAAAAACAGCTTAACACACCTGAAAGTAAATGCACTTATCTTAAAAACATATTCCAAATTCTTCCTCTGCAATTATGCAGTTATGAATCTCTCTTTAATTCTATGAAAGCATTGCAGAAAATTATTATTTTAAATTTTTGTGACTTTTCCACAGACCAAAAGGAAAGAAAAGGAAAAACCTCAGCCGAAAGTAAATGAGCACAGGATCACCTGGGTGGTTACCACTCCCCCTCTTTGAGAGAGCTTGCTGCCTGTAGGAGCTTGACCCTGTACAAAGTCATTTGTTTGAACAAATGGTTGAATAAATGAGTTATTTAAGAAATGATGCACCTGTGAACATCTCTGTATCACTTTGTGGGGAAGACAGGCACAGGGTGCTGACTACTCAGTTGCCCAGAGTTAGGGAGCATTTTGCAGAACAGTTGCTGCAGCACATGAAGTACCCAAGGCCAAGATTCTGTGGGTTCTGGCTCAGAGTCACTTTGTTACACTTTGAGCTGGATCCCCTCTTAAAGAGTGGTTCCCAACCAAGAAATCTCTTATAATCTAGAGTTTTCCTCCTCTCTGCATTTAGGCGTGAACTGTGTCTCACCAGTCTTTTAACATCAGTCTTTTGTTAACTTTGGACAGGATGAGTTCTTCCCCCTTGTTACCACAATTCCTTTGAGAACTACTTCCAATGCTTTGTCACCCTGAAGTGTGTGGCCTCAGGCCTCAGCACTCCTATT
The DNA here is from genome assembly GCF_028858725.1 of Colius striatus. Classification (NCBI taxonomy): domain Eukaryota; kingdom Metazoa; phylum Chordata; class Aves; order Coliiformes; family Coliidae; genus Colius; species Colius striatus. The sequence continues at coordinate 21,124,515 of NC_084790.1, forward strand.
GTTCATCTTGTGCAAATCTCAATTGAGTCTGGTTTTGCACAATTAATTCTAATATTTTACAATCAAGTTATTTAATTCCCAACATAAACCACTTTTACTATGTAATGTAGGGTCTAACAATACTTCAAGGCTACTTAGAACCATTAAAATGACTGTGTCCCTCAGAGAAAAGCTAAAAGGATCAGGAGCACAGGTAGTGTCCTCTAATTCTCCCACTCAGAGGAAGGGGTTCAGGAAGGAGGAGAAAAACTGAATAGGTGAATGCATGGCTGCATAGCAGCTACTCAAGGTTTTGGCTTCTGTGACTGTGGATCCACCTTTTATAAGCCAGGTCTGTCAGGAGCTGATGATGTTCCCTGACCTTATTCTTCAGGGAGAAAGAGAGGAAGATGCTGGACACATAGGGGAAAGAAAACAAATATATATTTACAATAAAATTGTAAATTTTACAAAAGCATGAAAAAGTAGAAATATTAACACACTAAACGCATATAATTACATGACAGAATCATGAACGTTTCTGTCTTTGTAGCCTCTGTAGCATGCTGCTGTGCTCTAAAGTGAAAGCTATAGATTGGAGTCTTTTTTCACCATTTGCCTGAACTGATTACCATTAGAAGCAAACCTACAGAACAATTCATTCATGCTAATATGACACTAAATTATAACAGGCCTGACATAAAGAGAGAGAGGAAAAATGGCCAATGACTCTTAGACCTCCAGGAAGAGTACTATAAATCAGTCATTTGCCTGTTAGTGAATCAGACTTCATCCATGTAAGAGATCAGACATCCTGGAAAACAGAGTAATTTAAGATTAATATGCCTTTGATTTTAGATATTTTAGTCTTCATACTATGCACACTTTATCTATATTATCAGTAATTTTTATGGCTCTGTAAAGCTTTCTGTTTCTATAAACTACCTTGCCCCAAACAATCCTTTGACAGCCATTTGATTGTTAGGACAATGTGATAAGAAAGATTAGTTTTCTACATACTGGCATCTTTTTTACAGTGTTTCTTCTCTTTTCATCTCAGGCATAAAAATATTTTGCTATCTTAGCTACTTTGGTTAAAAGAGTACCATAAAATTACTCACTCAATTGTGGTTCACTGTAATAGTAATATCAAAAAGAATTGCATAGTGATTTTTTTTTATTTTTGGTAGAAATATCTGATTTTGGGGAGCTATAGCAGAATAAAAGAGTTTTTAAACATGCAGTAAGAATGACATTTGACTTCTCCCACATATGATAGTCATGAAGGTTATAACAGGATGATTCTGCATTACTCTAATTTTGTTGATTAACGTGCCTGGAACCATTTTTGTTGTTCAGTGTAGCAGTTTGACACATAGGAAAATTAACTCAAGCTGTATTTATTATGGTTGCTGGGATAGTCTAGTGAGATTTTGCCATTACCAGCCAGTATAAGTGACATCTCTGGGATTTGTGAGGCACTGAAGGGTGAAATTCACTGTTCTGAGAAGACTAACACAGGACCTGTCCTTCACTATTCAGCATAGCACTTGCAGACACTTAAAGCTTGGGTCAGTGATTTGAGCAAGAGTAAATTTTACCCTTTATGTGGAAAGCTGTGGGTCAGAAATCTAATCATCCCCGTAATGAGAGGGTACTTAATATGACTGAGAGAGCAAAGGGGTATAGCTATCACAGGGATATGTGAAAGGGACAAAACATATCCTCTGATTAGTCCATATCTCAGGTGATATATTTTTAAAAGAAAAAGAATGCCCTAAGCCCTTTACCATGTGAGCAGAGCAAATAATGCACTACCTACATTACTTTTTACCTATACAGGACCATTAAAAGATGCACTTAAGATATGTCTTCACTATTGCTAACACTATGTACTGGAAACAGAGAAGACTATATTCTACTTAAGTGTCTAGAACTATTGTTCTTGCCCTTATTCCTACTACTATTTGATTTGTTATAGTATTTTGCAGTCACTGTTATGGATAAGAATGGAGGGAATGAAATTTTCTTCATTTGACTACTTTATCCATACCTCCAACATTTTTTTACAGTGATGCATGTTTGGTGTCTAGACATTTTGCTGTATAAGGATAACTTATTGTGTGTTATAAATTCAGAAAAGTTTCCAATGTAAATTTACAGCTGAAATTTAATTGGTTCCCTTAGCAGAATGATAAACATGAGTGAACAGTATTCTTGTACATCAAAGGTGAATAATTCTCAGATGCCTCACTTACACCTTCTAAGTCCAAATAGATGAACAAAACTTCAGTACAATAACTTCTATACACCAGATATGAATTGAGTGGATGTATTCTTGTCACAGTACTTTGAAGTTTCACTTTCCTTGAAATACCTGAAAACAGTGAAATGCTATGGAAACAGTATGGCAAATAACACCATCACAAGCTCTAAGACAAAGTACCTAGGCCAACAGCACCTTGCTCATCAAACTGCATGGCTAAAGTGGTCCTAAAAGGTCTGTGATGATACATAAGGAAAGATTTACGTGTCAGTTATCCTGCAAGACTGTATCTTGTTTCTCTACTTTCCTCCTTTGATTTTTTTTCTTTTTCTGTTTTACAGTCATGAATTCAAAAGCACAGCTTTTCATAGAGATGTTAATGATTTAATCTACCATTTTTGTTTATAATAAAGATGAATTCCTATCAACAGAAATGCATCCAGAAGCAATGATACAAAGTAAGTACAGTGATTAGAAGGGTGGGGCATTTGTGCAAAGGTATATCCTGCCACTTAGGTAGAAAACCCTCTTTAAAAGCACAAATAGCATCTTTCTGTGAAAGGGCAGAGCAGTAGGAAGACTCAGCTGCACTTAGAATCGCAGAATGGTAGGGGTTGGAAGGGACCTTTAGAGATCATCTAGTCCAACCCCCCTGCAGAAGCAGGATCACCTAGATCAGGTCACATAGGAACATGTCCAGGCAGGTCTTGAAGACCTCTAAGGAAGGAGACTCCACAACCCCCATGGGCAGCCTGTGCCAGGACTCCCTCACTCTCATGGTGAAATAGTTATTTCTTATGTTTAAGTGGAACTTTTTGTGTTCCAGCTTCATCCCATTACCCCTTGTCCTATTACTATCTACTATAGAAAAATGGGATGTCCCAACCTCCTGACACCCACCCTTTAGATATTTATAAATGTTAATAAGATCTCCCCTCAATCTCCTCTTCTCCAAACTAAACAGCCCCAGTTCCCACAGCCTTTCCTTGTATGAAAGATGTTCCAGTCCCCTGATCATCTTGGTGGCCCCGTGCTGGTCTCTCTCCAGCACTTCCCTGTCCCTCTTGAGCTGAGGAGCCCAGAACTGGACACAGGACTCCAGAGGAGGCCTCACCAGGGCAGAGGACAGAGGGAGAAGAACCTCCCTCGACTTGCTGGCCACACTCTTCTTGATGCATCCCAGACTGCCATTGGCCTTCTTGGCCACGAGGGCACATTGTTGGCTCATGTTTAGTTTATTATCAATCAGGACTCCCAGGTCTCTCTCTGTAGAGCTGCTCTTCAACAGTTTGACCTCCAGCCTGTACTGGTGCATGGGGTTGTTCCTTCCCAGATGCAGGATTCTGCACTTGTCCTTGTTGAACCTCATGAGGTTCCTCTGCCCAACTCTCAAGCCGGTTGAGATCCCACTGAATGTCAGCACAGCCTTCTGGGGAATCAGCCAGAGTTTGCTTCCTCCATAGTTTCACAGCATTGCAAAGATTTTAAACAGAAAAATACTCGACCAGTAAAGCCCTTTTCTGTATTTGTAAAAGGGTTTCAAGAAAGAGAGTAAAGTGTATGTAAACACACAAAGAAAAAATTATACAAAAAGAAAAAATAAAGATCAAATCAGTGCCTAGATCACAGCATGGTGCCAAAGTCTCCTTCATAAAGCATAGTGAGCTTGTGCTCCATTGCCTTACAGATTTGTAAAGAGGCAGACATATTTAATATATTGGTTGTTTTTCTACTTAAGTCCAGCAACGTTGGTAAACATACTTCAAAGAAAAAATCTAACCTGGTTAGTTTACTTCTTCAACTGGAAATGACAGACTGAAAAGAAAGCCTTTTCCAGACTGAATATTGTTAGAAAAATTTTGAAAGTGAAATCCCTTGAAAGCCAAGTGATACTGCAATGAAGTGAGCTGAAAGAGGACAGAAATTATAAGACAGTGATCAGAAAATGATTCCCTGTATAGTGCAGGAATGCTGTGTATAATGAGATGTTCCACTTCTGTCCACATTTAAAAGTAGTACACCCAAAGAAATAAACTATGAAACAATACTACTGCTAAGGGCTTGTATAATCCTGGAAAATGTAAAATTTTAAATGGATATTCAATACCTACTTTAATGGAAGAGACCTGGATATTGACTAAAATGGATGTGGGATCTCATATGTCAACTGATAATCAGTGAATCAAATGGGAAAAATTAGCTAAGAAGAGCCAGACAAGATGGATACCATGTTACTCTTAGCAATTCTGGAGAACAGGCCTGTTTACATGGAATGGGGAAAGTACAAACACCCATCAGGCTATTTCAAAACAGCAACTAAATAAATACAGCTTCTAAAATATTTCCTGTATGTGGCACAACTAGAGAAAGAGAAAAGGTTAAAATGCCACAAAAATATTGTGGCAAGAGCTGTGGAATCTAAATTGCAAATCAGACATAAATATGAACGTCAAGCCTACCATTTATTGATAACAGTAGTGTAGCTGAATATCAGGTCGTACCTGTGTGCACATCCAGTACACCTGAGTTGTTAATTTGGGGGTGGCCCAGGAGCTCCCCCAGAGGTGATACACAGACATGAGAGGGTAGTCTGGCCAGAGAACTGGGTGATTGACTGGACTCCTGCACATCTTCACAATTACATATTCAACTAGTTGGGTCAGGACCCCTCCTGGTGATAGTTTTAGATGTTTCTAAAGAGTCCTCCAGGGTATTTAACATTCAGACTGAAGGGAAACTTCCAGAGACTGTCTTCAGCTGTCCCTGTTCCAAAACTGGTCAGTTTGTACAGAGATGAAGTACCTGCCAATAGTCATTTGAAACTGTTGCTGATTATACAGAGATGATCACATGGGGTAGTCTTTTGCATAGAGGCAGTTAAAAGGCATTTTGCATGTGATTCGGCTTAACTATAATGAGGGATACTGAAAGTCAACATACTTGCCCTGGAATGTTCATACAAAGCCATTACCAGTTGGAGTATAAGAACTTAGCCAAGCAGAGATTTGGGAAGCATCTCCTGATCTAGCTGAAGACAACCTTGCATAGGACTTACAGCAGAGTTTTCTGTTGCCATCCATAGTAACTGATCATCTTGTTTGAGGCATTGCATTTCTCATATAAACATTATAGTATGCCAAAATCCCAAGGAAAAAAGTTAGAAATACAAAAATAACACAGTCAACAAGAGTCTGTGCAACGAAGCTGAGTTCTACACTTTGTGGATTTCAGAGCATGTTGATCTACACTTCTGTTGCATTAAACATTTTGGTTTGGACTAATAACTGGATATATTGATATTGATAGGAAGTTATTTTTTAGGAAATAGGAATCTTCACTTGTGTAAAGAAAGTCTTTTCCATACCACAAATTTCTGACAGTTCAGTAACTGTTGTTGAGATTATGTACAGTTCTTTGGCATACAAAAGTAGAAGAAACCTCAGGAGCACATTGAGGGGTCAGCCTGTCTACTAGGAAGAATCTAAAGAAGAAGCTTTATACTATTTCTATGTAATAACAAAAAATGTCATAATAATGATTTTAGACAAGCATGCTGAAAACAGGGTATAAATGACAAAAATAACCAAGTTGTATCACAGACAAATAAAACCTCACCATAAATGCATGATAAATTCAAGGTGATACAACTTGGAGATAAACACAGAGCTGGAGAAGCTCCATTAAGAGTGAATGTATAGGAAGAAGCTTTATTATTATACAAAGCTGAACCGGCAAATGGAGGACCAATATATCTCACTCTTGCATAATTGAAATATCCAGCAGTAAAATACCCAAATACGGTCAATAGCAAGTGAAGAGGAGAGGAAGAAACAAGAAAAAGAAAGAGAAAGAAGTAGCGGACAAAAGCTATCACAAGGGTCTTAGACAAAAAAATTACTCTTCAGTAACCTATTTGTACTCTACAGCAATCTTGTTTCTGGAGAAAAGGTCCAAATAAAATTGAGTGTCTGCAAAACCTAGAAGAACAAAGGCACAGCACAGTACATCAAAGAGGACAGGATTTAAGAGCAGTTAACAGATTCTGAGATCCCAGTCTGACACTGAGCTGCTGTTTAAGCCCCAGTGATTTCATTTCACTTTTATTTCTCCTCTTACCTTTCTCAGTCCCATTTAGTTGATACAAGGCACTCAGGCTGCTGACTGCATATTCAGTGCTCAACACAGTGGATGTCTGGAAGCTGAGCAAGGCCTACAAATGTATCTCTAACGAAGAAGTCATTTTCATACAATTTAAATGACATCCAGTGCAGCATCTGGTTTTGTGTGCAAAAAGATATGAGTGTCTTTACAGTAGAGGTTATACCAGAAAGTTTACATGTGAACAGGTTCCCTTGCAATCCTCTTGAAAGGCAGCCATGTAACACCTTGAAAGCAACAGCTGTTGTGTATGTATCAAAAGACAATTTCTGTGATGCAGGGGGGGATATGAAGCAAATGGAGGCACAGGAGAAACAGAGTGACACAGGCAAGTTCCATGGAACTCAACCATGGACATCCTTCTGACAAAGGATGCAGAACACAAATTTCAACTTTTGCATTTCTTCTTTTTGAACCATCTTAGAAATAGGAAGACCAAATATTTTCTTTGACAATAACCATTTAATCATTCTGCCTGAAGGAAAATAAAACACACACACACACATAAAACAGAAAAAACCACAAAGTTTTCTGCATATATCTGAAGGAATAACAGTTGATACAATTTATTTGGACTTCCAGCAGACTCTGATGAATTCTCTTGTGTACTGGATTTCTTACAGTGCTGCCATGGAGTGGAAACAGGTGATGAAATTTGAATGTCACTGAAGTGAGAGGAGTTTTGTCATTTAATTCAGTGACGTTATGCATTTAGCCAGAAAATCCCAGTGGGAATGAATGGTTCTTTTCCAATTTGGCAAAAATATCAGAATGCAGCTATACAAATATAAGTTAAACAGTGAAAGCAAGGGTAAGACTGAGACGTCAGAAATAGCAACGTGAAACAAGTTAGTCAATATTTGAGAAGACTTGGCAGAAGCTATCCCAAGGTGGCAGAACAAATATCAGTAATAAATTCAAGGTCATACCTTTTATGAGCACCAATGTGAACTATTGATCAATGCTGTTTAACTCTACATTTACTAGAAACATTTTGGGGAAGGGAGGGAAGCCTGTCATATAATTAAATATTTATGAAGACTTTTGCAAAAGAGAAACCACTCAATTTCTGTTTGAACAGATGTCTGGATTCATAAGCATCTCTGTGCTCAGGTTCCTCCTGCAGTTTAGCAGAAAAGACACAATTGCCCCCTTCCTCCTCCCAAGTCCAATAACTAGACACTAAAATTGCAAATCCAGAAAGTCAAACCAAAGTAACAGAAATGTATTTTGTGAATAGACTTCCAGGGCAGCTTGTAGCATTTACCTACTCAGAAAACACAAACAGAACTTTTCATAGATTCATAATTGAACCATTTACACAGATGTGGGTCAAGATTAAGGAGACTAACACAGGTAGCATTGCTGAGGCTATCTACAGTAGACTTCTTGATCAGGAAGATGAGGTTAGAAGAGGTCTTCCTCAAACTGGAGGAAGTAGTACAGTCACAGACGCTAGTCTTCATGTGGAAATACAACCAGCCTGATATCTGCAGGAGGTACAGCATAGGAGGGCACAAACTATCCAAAAGATTTCTGGAGTGCATTGTTAAAAACTTTCTGAGGATCTAATGTGGAGATGAACACTACTTGACCTCCTACTGAAAGCAAGAAAGGACTGACTGGGGACAGAAATTTGGGGTGATCATGAGGCAGTGAACTTCAGGAGCCTGAGGGTGAATCAGAGCCAAAGGTGAGACCATATCCCGGGTCTTCAGAAGATATATAGACCTCTTCAAAGATATGCTCAAAAGAATCCCATGGGATATGACCATGAAGAGGAGTCCAGGACAGATTGTTGATATGCAAGGATCACCTGCTCGAAGCTTAAGAAAGTTCCATCCTGACACATAAGGAAGCAAGGTGCTGGGAGAACTGCATGGATGAGCAAGGAACTACTGTCTAAGACTGAATTCCAACATAAAATTGAAGTTATAAGAAGCAGACATAGAAGAATGTAACTTAGTAGGAATATGGAAATAAAATCAGAGCTTGAAGGAATTGGGTAAAACCCTGATGAAATTGAATCTTTCAAGATGCATGAAGGACAAGAAGGAAAGCTTTTGTAGGCACATGAATAGCAAAAAAGAAGGCTTGGGAAAATGTGGATCAGCCATTGAACAGGACAGAAAACCTGGTGATGAAAGACACGGAATAGGCTGAGGTACTCAAATGGCAAGACCAGTCTCCAGAAATCCCAAACATCTGCCACCAGAGAAAAAGTCTTGTATGAGGATTCTCAGTGAGGGAGAATCACGTTCAGAAGAGCCTGGACAGACTGGACTGTGGACTAACAGGCATTTCATGAAGTTCAACAAATGGAAATATATAGCCCTGTACCTGGGAAGGAATAACTCCAGGCACAAGTGTGCTCTGAGGGCTGAATATCTGGAAAGTCTTTAGAGTAGTAGATGGGGGAACTGTTGGAACGGTGACCTGACCTTGAGCCAGCAACACATGCTCATGACAAAGAAAGGCCCTCTTGGGCTGCATTATGAGTGTTGCCAGCAAGCCAAGGCAGGCAATCCTCCTTCTCTGCTCAGTCGTCAGACACCATTGGATTATTGCCTCCAGTTCTGGGATCTCCAGTTGTCATGGTTTATCAAGGAGCTGTTTTTTGCTTGGTATACAGGGGGAGCAGGTTGCAGTGAAAACTCGGTGAAGAGTTTTTGGACTCTCCCTCGGCTCTTGGGTTCAGATCCACCTCTGGCCTGGCTGGGCCAATCTGGCTCCTCTGTCATCACTATTTAAGGATAGGAATTTGAAGTGCTGGCAGGAGGTATAAGAGTGATACAAGATGGAGGTGACCACGTGGACCTCACAGTCAGAGGAGGAGGAAGAAAGGAGGAGCAACAGACCAGAGACTCCTCTGCAATCCATGGTGAGAATGCAGGCTATGTCCCTGCAACCCATGCAAGGCCATGGCAGGATTGAGAGCCACGATCAGCTCCAGGTGAGTGCACCTGGATGTGACAGGAGACTGTGTGAGGAGGTGGCCATGGCGCAGTCTGTGCTGGAGAACCTGCGCGTCGCAGAGCGGACCCACACGAGAGGCAGAGAGGAGCTGCAGCTTTTGAAATAAATGCATATCAGAGCAGCCCATGCACAGCTGCCATGTGTGTGAGGTACCCCAAAGACTTGCAGGGAGGATTGATGTGGAGCCCACCTGCCCTGAGGAGAGACAAAAGGCGGAAGCTATCTGGAATAACTGAAACCCCTACTCCCTGCCCCCTTGGGGTGTTCAAGGGGGGAGGAGGTAAAAAGACCAGGATCAGGACTCTGAACTTGGGAAGAGGGGAGGAGTGGGGAAAAGGTGGTCTTAAAGGGCTGGTCAGAGTCTTCATCGTTGTATCGCTCTGTGTTGTTTTATGTTTGGTATGTTCTGGGGTTTTACAGTTATGCTTTAGTTAGTGTTGCATTAAATTATTTTCTGTTTTCTTCCCCAAGTCAAGTAGCCTGGTCTGTTTTATCCTGGTTTTTAAGCGGCAATTAAGCTCTCTCTGCCCTTTTGCAATTCTCAGGTCTTTGGTACTTGAGGCTAATAGTGGTCTTTTGTTCCCTAATGGGCCTAAACCATGATACCAGTACAAGAAAGACATGGGCATACTGAAGCAAGCCTAGTGGAGAATCACAAAGAGACTGAAGAATCTTTTATGTGAGGAGTGGCTGAGAGAGTTGTTGTTCAACCTAGAGAAGAGAGGCTCAGGGAGGAGATATATTTATTATATAGATAATATTTTCTATTTATAATTAATTTTTAATATATATCTACACACATACATACATATATATACTTTTTTTTTTTTTAATATCTGAGAGTAGAGGTAAACCTGATGGATCTAGACTCTTCTTAGTGGTGCCCAGTCACCGAACAAGAAGCAATGGGTAAAAAAATGAAACACAGAAAATTCCACACAGACATAAGAAAACCAGGTTTTTTAATCAAGAGAGTAATAAAATACTGGAATGGGTTCCCTGGAAAGTTTATGGAGTATTCAATGGTGAAGATATTTGACCTCAGATGATCTTCAGGGACTTATTTGAAAGCAAAGAAACACACTAAAAAAAAGTACTTAAATAGGCTTAACACCTCTTTTTACATGAACAAAAGAAGCTACCCTAATTTTATACACAGAAATATGTAAGCTATTAGAGATGAATCTCTAAGATAAGCTTAAGACTGTAGCAGTGACTCAATATGTGTATGTTCTAACCACAGCAGCATTGACATCTGGATTTTTTTAAAGCAAGTGTTATGTAATATTTAACTGAAAGTTCTATCTGTTTGTGGTGGTTTATCCAGGTGTCCACCAAATCATAAAATCACTCCCCCTCCTAAACTTGACAGGAGAGAAGGAGAAATAAAACGAGCGGTTTCTGAGTTAAGGACAGAGAGATAGCTCAGAAATTAACATCATGGCTAAAACAGACTCAGGGAGAAAAAAGTTTGGTTTATCAAAGAAATAATAAGAGCAGAAAACACCTACCCTCACCCCTCCCTCTTCCCAGGACTCCTCTTCCTTCCCCCCCCTAAGGGAATGGGGGATGGGGGTTATGGTCAGTTCAATACAGATGGACTTTGCTGCTGCTTCTTCTCAGAGGGAGGCCTCCTCACACTTCCCACTGCTACACTGTGCTGTCTCTCCCCACAGGAGACAGTCCCTCATGAACTTCTCCAGCGTGAGTCCTTCCCATGGGCTGCAGCTCCTCACAAACTGCTCCAGCATGGGGCCTCCCACAGGGGCAGCTCCTCACACCCTGCCCCAACATGGATCATCCACCAGGAGAACAGTCCTTCAGGCACCAACTGCTCCAGTCTGAGTCACAGGGTCACAAGTCCTGACAGCAAACCTGCTCTGGCTTGGGCTCCTCTCTCCCCATAGACTCCCAGGTCCTACCAGGAACTTGCTCCCATACAGGCTTCCCACAGAGTCACAGCCTCCTTCAGGCATCCACCCGCTCCGGCGTGGGCTCCTTCACAGACTGCAAGTGGTTCTCTGCTCCCCGGTGGCCTCTAAGGACTGCAGGGGTACAGCTGCCTCACCATGGTGCTCACCACAGGTCACAGGGGAATCTTTCTTCCAGGGCCTCAGCACCCTCCTCATCCTCCTTCTCCATTGACTTTGGTGTCTGTGGAGATGTTTTCACATTCTCACGCCCCGTATTTCACATTCTCACTCAAATGTAAGGAAAAGCTTAGAGTCCATAATACCTACACTCAAGTATTCAACTACAGGATGGCAAATATCAGCCTTTTTCTCCTTTTCAGTCACAGAGACATCCATTGTTAGCAAGGAAATTTGCAAGGATAAAACATCACCCATTTAGGAAGTTGCATTGTATTTCTTTGAAAACATGACTCCATTCTATCTATTATAGTTTAGAGGTAGCTCCTTGGGAATGTACTACACAGATATTTGCACTTCATTGCTGGCTCTCCTGAAGAAAACAGAGATTAAAAGAGCACTTTGTAACTAGAAAGCATGAGTATCTATGCCTCACACTACAAGTCCTCTTTAGGTAGAGAGTATGAACATGGACACCTAACCATATGAGCCATGACTATCAATTAAAAACAGGCTCAGAGGTTCAAGATTCAGAGGTTCAGAATCCCCTCTGTCCATGTTGGAACATCAGGCTGCTGATTACAAAATGGTCTGAACACTTTAAAAACCATTTTATTTCAGCTAAAATTATTAAGGGCATCCTGACAAAGGGGTTAAATTGAACCACTTGGGGAAACAAAACAAAACAAAACAAAATAAAACACAAATCACAGGCTTTTTCATATATTCACCCCTCTGATTTTAGCTGGGGCAGTGTCACAGGTAGTAGCAATGTAGGTGTATTGGGAGAGATTGTGGCAGCTACAAAACTTTTCCTGATTTTAAGTACTTTTTAGGGTGAAAGGAAGTGAAGGATAAAATGCCACCAGGTGGCTGAAATTAACATTCTCAATGTCTTTGTTCTCTCTTGATGCTCACATTCATTCTGTAGTGAAGCTACACAATATTGCCTGTAGCAAAAGCAGTGTTTGTTTTTCTTTTAAACAGGTCCTAAGTATAGTAACCTCTTGTGTATTGGAGACATGTACTCAAATCAGGCTACCTCAGCCAAAATACAATCTTCTGGAACAGTTCCTGTACAGCTGAGAAGAGCTGTAAAGGGCCACTAGCAGTTATTGTCCCTAAAATGACTTTAAAAGCTATAGCTGGAATAAAGTCTCTGTGGCCCAGGTAATGATAATGAAGGAAAAAGGAATGAAAGTCTCACAGATAGTAAGTGAGTTACTTGAACCTTGCCCCAGAAAGCTACCTCCAGTAGGTAGCACATTTGTATTGATGCACAGTATCTACAATTAGCAGGAATGTGATGAGAGTTTTTATTATTAATTAGGGAGCTAAGGGAATACCTTGACATATGGGTAATGGTTTTTTTGAGAATTTCAGTGATCAGTTGCATGGCAGATACAATTAGTGTCTAACAAGGCACTACATTTTTTTACACACTTATTGGGGAACAAATATTTTAGAGAATATTTTCAAGACACCTAGTGTGTTGCTGTCTGGCCTGCCAGTTGGAGAACTGAAAGGTGACACAAAATGAGAATATTCTGCCACTTTATTTCTCAGATGAGGGCTGGTGACATAGAGAAGAGGCAATGGGGGAAATGAAAGTATTGCAGAAGTTCCTCCTCCTAATGGCCAATTTGAGAATACTTCAGGCAATTAACAGGCAGTCTGCTGATTCCAGAACATATGAAAAACTGTTAGACACAATATGCTCATTTGAGATGCTGAAAAAAATAAGTTGCCAAGTTATCCAATTTCAACTTTTATATAAAGAAACAATAAACACAGTGCTGACAGCTAGTCTCCTGGCTGGGAGGTTTCATTGAGTGAAATTTCTGCAGTAATTTTAATGTTTTCAGAGAACAGTAGTTAGAGTGAGTGAAATAATTCATCCCTGGATAGTGGCTGCACCAGCAGATGAGTCCAACACAGACAGATTGTTCATAACGGTAACCTCCTCTTTTTACTGATGATGCTCTAAAGACTCCTCTACACAAGTCTGTCTTTAGACACAAATTTCACAACATAGAGGTTCTAATCTAAGTGATGTTCCTTTTTACTTAAAAATTACAGACATCTGGTGCTTTTTTTTTTTTTAACACAATGTTCATTGTGGAATAGGACATATCTGAGCATGTCAGATGCAAAATCAAAAACATCCCAACACTAATAGATTTTGCTGCTTGGTGATTACTCCCAGTACTCTATTTGCAGAGGATTAATCACATGTTACCACTGATTTTGTATTCTGAAATCTATATTACCAATTATAGACTCATTATTAATAAGACTATTTATTTTCTTTTTTAACTTCACCACAATACTAAGGTAATATGCTATCATAATACACAATGTCCTTTCCTTACTTTGTTTTTAGACTACAGGAGATTTAAATGTCTGACTTTTGAATTAGCCCTATTCTTCTGCCCTGCATTCAACTTGAACTGCATTTTATTCTGTATTAGTGCAATAAGATTAAGGTTGGTTTCATTCAAGATTCATATTGTGATGTGTTTTTATGAAAGAAGGCATATTCTTGTCAAATATATCGTGTTTATTTAATCACTTTCACTCCTTATCTTCTTAATGTTCAAACAATCCAATCTGTAATTAGTGTTAGGCAGAATCACTTTGAAAAATCTTGAACCCTGTTGGAGACAATGAAGGCAAAATTAGGAATGCATATACCATTTCCTGAGGATGATATGAAGCCATTGGCAAACATCAGTCCTGCAGCTCACACAAAAGTGTTCAAAAGCACTTAGTCATACTACAGATAACAATACACGTGGAATAATGAAAGAATAATGAAATAACAAAATAATGAGGAAAGTTCAGCTTATTTTTCTCTTATGAGCCATGAATTTGTAGTAAGCAACAGATTTCTTTGTTTTGGGTTTTTCTTATTTTGTCTCCATATGTGCTGAATCTGACCTTCTCTGTCAGTGCGATCCACAACAAGAAGAAAAGGTTTTATTCAAGAAGCAACACTGTAAATAAGTTATTTTATCTCAATCAAGCTGCTCATGGAGAAAATCATCTGCTTATGGAAGTCAAGTTGAACTGCAGCAATAAAAGTCCTGCAATGTATTAACTGTACTGCTGTATATGGAATTAAAACCATATTAATACATTGTATTATAGTTACACTTTGTATTTCAATTCTGAATAGTGTGAACTATAGTTAGTGATTTCTTCACAAGAACCTCCTGAGCTACAAGAAACTTATTCAAATTCAACACTGTACAGCATGTTGCTTATCCACAAAGCAAAAGATATTTGCTATTCTTCAGAGCTCACAAAATCAATTGGATAAAGAACATAAGAAGGAAATATTTCATCTCCATTGCACAGATGAGAAACTGCAACATAGAGAGCAAGCTTGCTCTGAGCTCACCAGCTCCAAGAACAAAATAACAGACCTTGTGGATCAAGTCCAGTGACTGAACTACAAGACACTTCTTCAAGGCCAATGTGTCATAGTTTAGCTATTTATAAAGAAAAACAGAAAAAAAGTCCCAATAAATAAATAAATAAGGTCCTATAAAACTATTGCTAAGTCTTTTTTCTATATCTTGAATATACAAGCATGGTTTCATTTCAATTATTTTGTTTTAATGTGTGAAATTTATAAAGCACATTGACCTGTGACATGCAAACAAATTTCCCTATAAACTGTCATTGGAAAACTATTTCTCTCCAAACAAAAAGACGTTATTTGTTTTGCAGCATATTTCACCTCTGGATGGTGACACAAACATTCTTGTAACAGTCTGAAGTATGAGATATCAGTTTATCTGTTGGAAGTATGATGTTCCATTCATGTTTTACCACCTAAGTAATAGTTAAGGGTAGGAATCATTTCATAATACTATTTTCTGTTTACCACATGATAGGGAAGGGCGTCAAGAGAGGGTTTTGACTCACAGTGTCATGACCAAGTACAGCTGGAAATATTGTTCTTTTCACGAGGAAAACAGGTTTTAGTGTCATAATCAGAAGTTACTAATGCTGAAACTAAAAGGTTCTCTGCATCTTTAGCAGTGCACACATAAGCAAAACATACTGTTTGCCACTACTTTTATCTTCATTGGGAGTATTTTGTACAAATGCTTGCTGCTACATCTCAGCATACTTAAGGTGCTCTGCAGGGGAGTTCAATAGGCACATTATGAACATGTCTCATAAACAAACAAGTGACAGATCCCAGGCATGTTTGAGTTACTGTGCTCCTGAAAATTGTCCCTGAAGTTAAACTCTTATGCTTCCAAGAGGTCTGGCTAAGCATATAATTAAATAAATGACAGCTAAATGGTAGAGCAATAGATCTCTGCTGATTTCAGCCAGGTTTCCTGCATGTTTACCAAACATTTCCATGGCACCTACTGTTATTTTGACATTGGAGAAATGAGAACTAATGATGTGACTTAGTTTTGCACAAGGCCTCACAGTACAGTTTAAACATATTTAACACATCGTAAGCCACTGTAAGAGACCTGGTTACAATGTGCTATTATAAATAAAAGTTTCTCAAGAATCTAAGTGAAATAACAACTGAAAAATTACTGTCACTTATAGGGGGTCTGTTAAAAGACTAGTGGCATGCAAAAACGCAGACAGCCTCCAATTCAGCTCTGTAATGCCATCACCCACTGTAAAGCACTAAACCCAAATCTACAACACCTCCACATCACAAGAGAAATACATCAGAATGAAAATTATGTCCCAGAAAGTAAGATATTTTGTCATAAGTTTCGTTTTCATTGATATTGGTACAGCAGGACATGATACAGAGATGCTTCTACTAATGGGAGACTTTGACCACAACCAGGAATTTGTCCTTCATAAGGAACTCATTTGCAAACAAATTAACACATAGCAGTAGAGTACCCACCACACACATCCCAGCAATACTATGGAAAAATGTGCTATTTTGCTTTGTCTGGACTTGTTCTGAGCTAGTCTAGCCAGTACACCAGCATCTTTATGTTCAGAACACCGACTTCAGGGTCTGAACCTATACCAAAGATAAAACAGTCCTCAAACTGTGCTTGTGAGCTGTGAGCTCCTGCTGTTGACAGAGACGTTCATCTATGTGTGCCTAACTGCTTCAAAACACTCCATCTACAGGGATCAGAGCTCCTCTGAGGAGACACTGTCCTGCTGCAAAAGGATAGCCAGCTTTCCAACAATTATGAGACATTGTAGGGAACAAGGCATTTCTGAAAAACCTCCTTTATAGGACCTTACAACTGAGAAGAACATCATTAGGAAACAGAAATAAACTCCTGTTTGGAAGGTAGTAATATATAACTTACCTAATCTATTTGAAACCAGTAGCTTTAAATGCCAAATTTAAAATATATACAGAGAGTTGTTAAAAAAAAAAAAAAACACCTAAAAAACAAGACAGTAATTCCAGCTCTCAGCCAGAACATATTCATGGCATTTGAACATCTCTCATTATTTGACATTATTTGCTCCGCTTTTTTAAGATTAAGTATACATTATGCTAAATATGCCAATAAAACTTCAACAAAATGTGTGACGATTTATCATGGTCAATGGAGTTAAATCCAGTTGGCAGCCAGTCACAAGTGGTGTCTCCTGGGACTCAGTACTGGGGCCACTCCTGTTTAACATCTTTATTAATGGTCTTGATGAGGGTATAAAGTGCACAATACATTTGCAGATGGCTCCAAGCTGGGTGGAAGTGTCGATCAGCTTGAGGGTAGGGAAGCTTTACAGAGAGATCTAGACAGACTGGATGGTTGGGCCAAGGCCAATGCCCTGAGTTTCAATAAGGCCACATGCTGGGTCCTGCACTTGGGCCACAACAACCCCCAGCAGTGCTACAGGCTTGGGGAGGAGTGACTGGAAAGCTGCCAGGCAGAGATGGACCTGGGAGTGCTGATTGACAGTGGCTGAACATGAGCCAGCAGTGTGCCCAGGTGGCCAAGAAGGCCAAGGGCATCCTGGCCTGCATCAGGAACAGTGTTGTCAGCAGGAGGGAGGTGATCAATTCCCCTGTACTCAGCTTTGGTGAGGCTGCACCTCGAATACTGTGTCCAGTTTTGGACCCTTCTCTACAAGGACATTGAGGTGCTGGAGAGGATCAAGAGATGGGCTACCAAGCTAGTGAAGGATTTGGAGCATGTCTCATATGAGGAATGGCTGAGGGGTCTGGGACTGTTTAGCTGGGAGAAAAGGCAACTCAGGGGAGACCTTATCACTGTCTACAACTACATGAAAGGAAGTTGTAGTGAGACAAGGGTTGGTCTGTTTTCCACAGTAACAAGCAATAGAATAGGAGGAAATGGCCTCAAGTTGCACCAGGGGAGGTTCAGGCTGGACATGAGGAGGAATTTCTTTACTGAAAGAGTTGTCAGGCATTGGAACAGGCTGCCCAGGTGGAATCACTGTCCCTGGAGTTGTTTAAGAACCAGGTGGATGTTGTACTTAGCGAAATGGTCTCACGGTTGATAGGGCCTAGACAAAAGCTAGACTTGATGATCTTAAAGATCTCTTCCAGCCCACACTATTCTATAGTTCTATGATTCTATGTTTATTTGGAGGATTAATGTATTTTTAAAGGTTTATTTATTGGCAGGGGGGAGAGTTACATGATGTGAATATGAGACTTGCTGTCAATTTCATATTATTTGACATTGATAGATAGACAGTTAATTCAAAGCACTAATCATCATTTGTTGTTGAGTTTAATTATATTAGCAACATCTAATTATACTGCAGTGAGGGACATGTTATTGTGTCCAATACAGGAATGTTGTCTAATGTTATAGATTTGTAAAGTAAGCTCTGATATGTAATTATAATGGTAAATTTGTGTTTCTTTCTATGTTTTTTGAAGTTGTGTAACGTCTCTAGGAGTAGACAATTCATATACATAAATGTTTTGAGAGTGAAATTTGTTGCTGTATAAGCTCCTGCCTTCATAATTTAAAACTAGAAATGTTGACTTTAAATTTATTTACCTTTCAATAAAAATCAAGAATTCCTGTATCAATTTCCATTAGATTCATTAACAATTTTTTCCTGAATTTAGAAAGTGACCTGAGAAAAACACTGCATTTTCAAACAGTAAGAAGATAGATGTCATCCATTTTATATCTGTACATTAAGTCTTCATAAAATATGTTTTAGAAGCTGAACACTAAGTACTCATACATTTTCTGTTAAATTTCATTGAGGATTTTGGAAAACTCTAATGTATCAACATTTTAGTCACTAAGATCTCATAGTTTGATTTTGTCCTCTCTTTAAGATCCATAAAGTAATGAGTAAATCTCCTGCTTTCAGCACTACATAGTGTTCTCACTTCCTCTCAGAGATTATCTCCACCTAATTATGAATTTCCTCCCTCTACATTTCTTTTAGCAAAATATCTGCCTTAATTGCTTTGATAAATGATGTTTTTAAAGAGTATCTGCAAGCAGTTTTCCCAACCAAAAGTATTTTAAAGATTAAATATGAAAGATTTGGGAAGATTAAAGGTTCTTCAACTAAGCATAAATATAAAATAATGTAGCTTAATGATTATAATTTCTTTGTTTAATGAAGATCAAGGTAATTTGTGTGTTATCTTGTATGCAGCCATGAAAACTAAATGACATGTTAGACACTTTCTTCACACCCATGGCTCCTGTTAACTGACCAGTTGTCCATTTTGTCACCCTCTGTGCTGAGTTTTCTGAAATTTACTGTGAAACTCCAGGTCTGAGGTAGGGTAATTTTAGACTGGCAAACTCAATTCTTATTTATTGTAATGTCCTATTTCAATGACAGGTTTTGCTTTACTTTCCAT
Organism: Colius striatus; assembly: GCF_028858725.1. NCBI lineage: Eukaryota > Metazoa > Chordata > Aves > Coliiformes > Coliidae > Colius > Colius striatus. The sequence continues at coordinate 21,143,815 of NC_084790.1, forward strand.
GTTTGCCCCTCTTCAAATGTGATCAGCTTCCTGCTACTCCGTAAGCTTTCCTGGGTATTTTGCAGTCTCCAGGAGAAAAATACATCTTTCCAGTCCTGATGTCATAGCATGACTTTTCATCTAGGATGTCACAGGGGAAATCAGAGGTGAGATTGCTGAAAGGGCAGATCTTCATCACGCACCAACTTAAAATTTACAATTTGTTTATTGATTAAAGTGTAATGGGTAAATAGAGATTTTAATCTAGAGTTTGTCACCTCTCTTTGGTAACATTCAACGACCACACGAACCCTAGTCCAGCATAGTGCCTCATTTTCTCCTTCAGCTGCCACTGGTACCATGGCCTCTGGTAACCGAGTGTTTGCTCTGTGGATTTCTCTGTGGACTCTGCTGGAAAGAGTAACAGGACAAGGGGTAATGGGATGAAGCTGGAACACAAAAAGTTCCACTTAAACATAAGAAGTAACTATTTCACCGTGAGAGTGAGGGAGCCCTGGCACAGGCTGCCCATGGGGGTTGTGGAGTCTCCTTTCTTGGAGGTCTTCAAGACCCGTCTGGACATGTTCCTATGCGACCTGATCTAGGTGACCCTGCTTCTGCAGGGGGGTTGGACTAGATGATCTCTAAAGGTCCCTTCCAACCCCTACCATTCTATGATTCTATGATTCCATGACTCACAACTCTGTACACTTCTGTGTATGAATGCTCCCCAAGACACAGGCAGATACAGCTAAGGTCTCATTTATCTAAGTGTTGTTTTTGGATAGTCTTCACTCCATGAAAAAGGCCATAAACTCTTTTCAGTTTGGAAAATCCACATCTGACATGCCTGAGGTATGATTCGTCAGCTGTTATGTTAGTTAAATAGACATGATTCACTACAAGCAGGCTACTTCCTTCCTCATTCCCTGTACATTCTTGCCTTCCAAGACTTAGAAGTCATTCTGTTTCAGTTGCTGAAACCTTTGCTTTGCAAGGGCCAATTTCTAATCTTCATCTTGAGAGAGAGACACCCTCCCTTTAGGAACACTAGCAGAAAAATGCTAATGAGACAGCAGCCTGCCACACTAAACAAGCACATTTCTCACTGCTAACCTTAATCTTTCAGACTCTGCAATAAGCTGCATTCATGCATGAATTGATGTATTGGGAAGATCAGCTTCCCTTTTCTTCAAAACCAACTGATTTCAAGTAACAGTCTTCTGATTGGACTGGCATTTCCACAAGACTCTAAAATTGTGACTATTTGAGCTCTTTCCATCCTTCAAGGAAAGAGATCTCTAACCCAATCTGAAGGAAGAGGATTATGAGAGCTACTTTTTGTTTTACTGACCTTGCTGGCAGGACCAATTCAGTGCTTTGCTGAAACAGTGTGTGTGGTTTTCTTCCTGATAGTGGCAACGCCTTGAACCACAGGCTCTAATTCAATTGTCATGCAGATGCAGTGCTTTTCTGCAGCACATTCATCCAGTGGAAAGGCTTCTAGAAAGATGCCAGTTTATGTGCTGCATTCACATGTGCACTGGCATTGATACAGAGGAAATCAACTGGCTGGGCACAAGCCACCTTGCTACAGTCAGGTGTTCATGGCTTTCAGCTCTCAGCAACGTTATTGTCTTTTCCTCTAAGAATTCCTATGCCTTGGATTTTTGTCTTTTTTTTTTTTTTGTCAAAAAAGTGTACGATGACACGGAACACCAGATTTATTACCATTACTCCAGCACTTCCAATTCCAGACACGACGAATTCTAGTTTTCACTAAGTCAATGGCAGCTCTTAAGTTCACAGTTTCACTGAACATGTCTGATAGCTTTGCTAGCTCTGTACAGCCAAACTGTTGTGAAAAGTCTCCTACGCGCAATGAGATGTCAATATCTGCAGAGAATGCTAAACTGCCCCTGACACTCTGTATCAGAAAGAGAATTGTGTGCAAATGTTACTGCATAATAAAAAAGAACTGAAACCTAAATCCTATTTGACATGAGAGTGTTTGCACACATGGACATCAATTAAAACATCTGACTATTCATACTATGAACAGTTTAATCTGAATGCTCAAGTGAGGAAAGAGGTGGAAAAATCTTTTTTTATACATATAATATATACACCGGGGAGATACACCAGCTTCTCACCCTTTACATTATGTAAGTGAAATATGATTTTCTACAGTGCTGTTTGCAGTTACTTGAATCTGCATCCCAAGTCTCTCTGGAGATAGCGCTTCTACAGCAGGGTTGATTCAAGAGACTCTGGAGTTTTTCCTTGCTTTAGAAATGATGGTCCATATCCAAGACTTAGTCTTTCCTACTATTGTGCAATCCTTGGTGACGCTATCCATTTGCAAGGCAACTCCATTCTAAATCCCAGTACTTTTATCATAATTACTTCTCTTATAATACAGTGAACTTGCTTTCGCAAGGGTGTTGGACTAGATGATCTCTAGAAGTCCCTTCCAATCCCTGTCCTTCTATGATTCTATGATAGTATCTGTCCTCACCACTACAACTCGTCAGACCTCCTCTCCTATGCTTCAATGTTTTACTAACTCAGTCTTACAATCTGTAGTCTTGACTGAGCAATTCTATTCATTTTTTGCAATGCCAATGCATCTCACTCTTGTTTGACGACAATGACAAAGGTTTGAGGGGGTTTTCTTGTAGCCAGCACTTATCTATTTTAGCCTACATCTTTCCAAATACAAATATCTCGAAAAGGAATTTAAGAACTGAGCTAGTTCTTTATCCATGCTATATATTTGCTCTGCTACTGTCCTTTTGATTTTTCTCCATTGTTCAGGCATAACATTTTGAAGGCTATTTGGGTATGTTAGTCAACTATTACAAGGTTGTACATCAGCATCATAGGAAGATTAACTGGTCTTCAAAAAGAATGTAAACCTATAGTACTGTAATTTTCTAGCATTTCTGTCTTTTTCTTATCATCTTTGACTTTGTCTTGAGTTCTCTGACTTTTACAAGTCAGTCTCTCCTTTAAAAGAAAGTTAGATAAAAATACTTTCATTAGTTGGTATAATATCTCTTATCTTAAGCTACCAAAGGAATGAAGCAATCACAGCCCTCAAGGATGCATTACAGTGGATTACTGTAATACCTGGAAGGTCAAGATAAACTTTAAATATCTTATCCCTTCCATCTTAGGAGCCAGCCTGAGGCATTATCTCGTACTCAGAAAAGTTAACCTAAATTAGTGAGAGAAAGAGACAGACAGAGAGCTCCAATAATCCTGAGTAATTGACAGAATAATTCCTAAGCCTTTGGACTCAGGAGATATAAAATAGCATAATTATGGAATTGAGGTAAAATACTGAAAAATCTTTCTCATGATGTATCAAGCATTTAGCTCTAGAATCACCAAAACCTCAGCTTCTCCTGGGCTGGTCCTTCTCAGGTAATTAAAGGGCACAAACTTCATTCAACAAGCTCTGTTTTTAACTAAAGCACAAATTTCTCCATTTATACAGGAGGCTGCAAGCACTTCTATAGAGAAGTTTCTTGCTGATACAGGACATGGAGTTTTGTTAGAAGCATGTTTGCATAATCCCAGCTTTCACACAGATAGCCAGGTCAGCTTGACCTTGGGCATATGCCAGGAGGAGACTGCCCGAAAACAGTGAGCAGCTGAGAAGAAGTAAAAGCAGGATATTTTTAACCAAGAGTTAAAACTAAGTTTTAACTAAGAGTATGAGCTTTCGCAATTAAACAATTAACTTGTGCTGAGTAGCATATTGCTTTGCAGATGTAACCAATAAATGTTATGTTACAATCACCTGAATTCTGTACTATTGTATAAATATCAGTGTGTATTACTAATAAACAAGCATTGGGTCTACCTCTGTGAGGATACATCTCTGACTCCAGAAGGTCCCGCACATCAATTAGCGCCCAAACAGGGACCCGGACTGCCTGAACACAGATTGCTTGGATACAGATTGCCTGAACGCAGATGGATGCAAACAGCCTGTCGATTCCGTGACTGCACCACAGAGGAAGGCTGAAGGGGAGCCGGACAGAGAAGCTCGGCACCAGGGATGTCTGACCAAGGTGGGAAGGGTCACTACCTTCCCCCTGCCTGTGTAGTGGAAAAATGGAAGATGAATATTTAGCAGCACAAACATTGCTACTTCATATACTCTCTAAGAGAGGGGAAGTAGTTGCCGAAAAGGCGGTGGCAAAGCTCATTAAATGGGCTAGGGAGAAGGGTTTCTTTAAAGATCTCTCACTGATTTTTACGACAGACGAATGGCACCTGGTTGGGAATGAAATGTGGGATCACACTATCTCGGGCAAAGATAAGGATTGCTGTTCTCTTGGGGATACATGGCGGACAGTCATTAATGCCTTAAAACAGATGAAAAAGAAATCACAGGTTGCAAAGGTTGCTATGCAGGCTCTACCTGGGTCTGATCAGTCAACTGATATGGGTGAACAGGCAGTGCGGCCAAAAACCAGTCAGCTCGGAATGTTTTTCAGAATTGATCAGTCACGCCCGATTAAAGGAATAAAAGGTCAGACTTGTCAATTGGTGAAGGACTTGGTGGTACAAGAGAAAGATTCGACCTAAGAAAAGGTTTTTACTGACCCCTTGAAAACAATTAAGACCAGGATAGACTCTGATTCAAAAATTCGGCAAATTGAGACCATTCAAGGCGGATTTGCCTGTAAGCCCCCAGAGCTGGTTCTGACCCCACCTGTGCAACTGGTCCTGGCTCTCCCACCGGACACAATACCACTTCCACATAATGATAGTGAGTCAGAATTAGAGAAAAACGTTTCTGAAATGATTAAGCAAGCTAGAGAATCGTTGCAGATTTTGGAGCGATGCATAGAGGCATCCCTCATAACCCTACTGGCAAAGTTATGGTTGAAAGAGCCGATAGAACCTTGAAAGAATATTTAAAGAATCAAAAGGACATATCTGATCTTGATCCTCACAACAAATTAAATAAGGTATTATTTACTTTGAACTTTTTAAGCCTGGCTAATAATGCAGAACAACCTCCTGTTGTGATTCATCATGGTCAGGTAAAAATGCAAGCGTCACCTAATGTTAAGGTGATGTATAAAGATCCATGTTCTGGGGAATGGAAAGGCCCACAAGAATTACTGTTCATAGGTGGGGGATATAGTTGTGTTTCCACAGACTGCGGACCACAGTGGATACCTAGCAAATGGACACGGCCTGCAGTCGAGAAGACATGAGACCTTCAGAGGAACACAGACGAAGAGTCATAGAAGAACTGTCATGTGAAGTAGCTCAACAGGCTAATGTGTCCAGCCTAACTCAGATCTCTCCTTATTCTGTAACCGGAAATATTTTGGATGATGCTGGTCCAGGAGTGGTGTGAGAGTTGAATAAGCAGTTCTATATAAATAGGATTTTAAGATGTCTATTGTTGTAGTAAATTAGAGCTTAGATTGTTATTGAAATGTGGTAAATGTAATTGTTTGTTCGAGGATCTTGGTCCATTATTTATGCTGGAGTTTTATGTGATCTCTGTTACAGAACTAACTTTGATGACTTTAGGCGAGACATGGAGATCATCTATGGACCAAATGTAGAAGCTGCTGTGTTTGAAGATCCACAAGAATTTGCACAAGCTTGTCAGATTTGGAGCTTGAAGAGAGCAATACCTCAAATCCAAGACGTAAGAAAGACTGTTATGCTAAGTACATCATGTGGACTTTGTGGGGTTTTTTGTCCATTGTTATCTGCTTAAGTAACTATATAACTGATGTAAGAGAAAATGTATGGATGCCTTAGCTGGTAGCTTGAATACCACCACCTTTTGCGCCAGCCTTGCTACATCTAGTACCCCTTTTATGACATGTTTTATAGGAGTCCCTGTAAACGCTACCAGATGGGGAGCTTTTGCTCAGGCAGCAAACAAAACTAAACCCAAAATTACTAATGTAGCCCTAAATGCATCCAGCGCAGCGGATGCTTTTGAGAGGTATGATGTCTGGGATGACAGGCTGCCTATTGGTCCTGAGCTTCAACAGATCGAGTTATTAGACTCTTTGAATGCCTCTTTTTGTGTTTTTATCCATGCATCATAACCATATTGTAATGAAGACCAAGGGTGACATTGTAGCTATAATTTTCCAACATTTTTGTATCCTACTGGGAATCTAAACAAGTGGGAATCATGGTATAAAACCATAAGCATTAATAAGTCTTATCCTGCTCCAGGTACAAATTTTCCTAGGCAACTTCCCCCAGGGTATTTTTTAATATGTGGCAATCGAGCATGGGATGGGATTCCTTCACACCCAGTTGGAGGACCATGTACTACTGGGCAACTGAGTCTTGCCTTACCCTATCATCATCCTAATGCCACTCATCCTACACAAGGGAAAAGAAATTTTGTGCAAACAATTACTCCTGGTTGTGATGACAATGTGGAACTGTGGAATAGGCGGGAGGTCATCTTTTCATATATTTTTGCACCAGGTGTTGCTGCAGCTAAAGCCCATCAAAATTTAGAAAAACTATCCTGCTGGATTGTAAAACAAGCTAATAGCACTAGTAAGATTTTGTCAGAATTAGCAGAAGATTTAGCTAGTACATGACACGCTATGTTTCAAAATAGAGCTGCTATAGATTTTCTACTTTTGGCTCATGGTCATGGTTGGCTCATGGTCAAGATTTTGAAGGAATGTGCTGTATGGATCTAAATGATCATTCAAAAGCAATTCACAAACAAATACAGCAACTTATGTACCATACTTCTAATAACAAGCAAGATGTAGGATTTTTCGGCCTAGATGGTTTAATGTCCTGGATGGGCCTTGAAGGATGGATACAAAGTTTGTTGAAAAATGGATTGCTTATATTGATCCTAATAATCATAGGGTTATATGTTTTTAGCTCTGTGCTCTCTTGTGTAAAGAAACTAATTTTGTGAATAACTAGTGAAGCATGTATTGTGCAAAAAGAGAAAGGGAGAGTTGTAGAGAAGTTTCTTGCTGATACAGGACATGGAGTTTTGTTAGAAGCATGTTTGCACAATCCCAGCTTTCACACAGATAGCCAGATCAGCTTGACCTTGGGCACATGCCAGGAGGAGACTACCCGAAAACAGTGAGCAGCTGAGAAGTAAAACTAGGATATTTTTAACCACAGCTGTGCTGAGATTTTGCTTAAACTAAGAGTGTGAGCTTTAGCAATTAACTAGTTAGCTTGTGCCAGTAATATATTGCTTTGCAGATGTAACCAATAAATATTATGTTACAATCACCTGAATTCTGTACTGTTGTTTAAATATCAGTATAAATAAACAAGCATTGTCTCTACCTCTGTGAGGACATGTCTCTGACTCCAGAAACTCCCATGCATCACACTTCCACCTTGAATTCAGGCAAAGTCTCCCTCTTGCCTAGTGACACTACCATCTCTGGTTTTAGACTCTAAGATAAAAAGTTCAGCTTCTTTGCTTCAAAACTAGAATTTTATGTTCAAACCTGCTGTCTCAGATCCTAGTATCTCATTTGAAGGTTTGCAACTTATACAAAAGCTTGTATTCCAATAAACCCTGGATAACTTAAATTATTCTACCTCACCATTTTGAAGAACTTGTAAAACTAGTAGGTTCATCACTCGTGAGCTTGGACACATAGTCTGGAAGACACAGCTGTATGTTAAAGCGGTAACCCGTGGAACTGAAACTCTGTATTTGCAGTACATAATGTTACTATTTGAAACTCTTGCAAAGGCCTTTTGAAGCAGATTCAGAGACATGAGATCATGATCTCCACCACCAGATTTCCTTGTCTTATTTAAATGCATCTGGATGTCAGTAACTGTATTAATCATCTATTTTGGACAGACTAGATCTTGATGTATGTTTATACATTTAAATGTGAAGTGATTGAAGCTTATAGGAGAATTTTAGGGGACATTCATCTTGAGCTTTATGATTAATAACTTTTACAATGGGATTATTAATACATTTGGGGAATAATTTTATGTTATATGTAAATCTTTTTGATAATACATTTAATTGTGTTCTGAAGAAAAACTGGTAAGAAAAAGGAAGGCAGTACTAAGATGGTGCTTTGAAAAATTAACAGTAGCTGGCTATATTTTAAACAAAGATATTATTTAGGTGTGTGGAACACAGAGACTCCCTAAAAGTAGCAGCATCCCTAGGGATAAAAACTGTTGACCATTTTTCTTGAAGGAAATGTTATTTAATGTCTGATGGTTGACTTGAGATGGTAATGAAGCACTTAGTGAGAACAGTAAAATTAAATTATTAAATTAAAGTGAAATATTTCTGATAGTGAAACCTTCTGTGCTGTCAAATGCATTCTAAAGCAATAGAAGCTCTGTTGCCCAAACAATTTCTAATTTGTCTGTCATCAAATCATGATTTTGAGTGAAGAAAGGAGAGTAAAAGTGATGTCTCCTGAAACTGACATTCTACTGCCATTAGTCTCACTAATATCTCGGAAACCATTCTTCATCTACTGGCTCTTCATGAGTGCTTTTTAATCTGGTGAATTTTCTGTTGTGTGTACTGAATCATTAGAGAAAAAGAACCTCTCAATATATTAGAGAGATATTTTACAAAGCAGAAAATAATACTGCCTTTCTTTTATTTTAAGTTCTACCCTTCATTACTGTTTCCTATTTAGGGAAAACACAACAAATGCTCCTGATGATGTAGTGCTTTACAGATGAGGTGAATGTACTTACTCAGTGTGCAATTCCACAGAAGGGACTCAGCTTCAGCTGTTAATTTCAGAAAATCTCATTATTTCTCATTTGAGACAGGTCATTGGGAGACTTAGCCCACTTCAGATTCAATTAACTTTTATTTTTTAATTAGTTGGAATTTTAATAACCCTTCCAGAAATCCATGAGGAACTATGCATTCTCCAAAGTAAATCTGGAGAGAATTTTAGCCTGAGAGAATTCCTTGCTGTTTCTTGCACAGGAGATGATATGACTGGGTTAATACAAGTTAGCTGTGAGATGAAATACCTCCCCCTTTCACAAAAAAATAAAATCCTCCCGAATGTTTTCCTGACTGCCTACTCCCTTCACTTAGAGGGTATCAAGTTAAGAAGGTAATGTTACTTCTTTGTAACATTGGTGAAATCCATCCTGGAACACAACCTGCAGTTTTTGAAAAAAGAAGTCTGCTTAAAAATAGAAACATTAGATTGAAGACTAGAAGAAAGAAAATTCTGGTAAAGTTAAGGAACTCATCTTTTTACCTGTTTGCAAGATTAAATCATTATATGATTACAGTAATTGTAATTACCTTCAAGGGCATCAAAATGCCAAGTACTATGGAAAGGTATGTAAGCCATTGAGAAAAAATCCACAATAACAATTACTGGTTAAGTACTAAAGATTAAAAATTTTAATTAAAATTCACTAAGTTGTATTACTGTAGCCACATGAACCAGGCAAGATTTGGCCATATTGTACTTTTGATCTTTTATTTTAATTCACAAGATTAATCAAGTTTTAAATTGAAGGAAAGAATAAGTAGATGGCAGCTATTATTTTGTTATCTAAAAGCCTGTGCTAGATGAGCCAATGATCCACTCTGTCTTAAGAGGCAAAATAATCTATTGATAATGTTAACATCCATTAGAACTAACAAATCGTGAATGAAGCACAATATCTAGGTGTCTATATTTTGACTGCATGTTAATAGATTAAAGATAACTTTAAAGATAAACATGTCTAGCACAATCAGGATTCCATTTCCACACGTAGGTTTTTCTTTAGTTATGCAAAGCTAACCTAAATTTCAAGGCAAGTTTCGTTTCAGTACAACATGTAAATTCTAAGTTTCTGAAAACAAATGTTGACCAAGTTCTTTTGATCAAACTAAGGGACTCCTTGGTTTATTGAAATGGCCAACTAATTAAATGTAATGTGATTAACAAATGCCCTTTTTATTTTTTTTGTTTCCATTCAATTATTCTTTTGTTTTGGTTATATCATTGTCATTTGCTTAGTTTTGGCTTTAAAATTCAGTCTGCTGTTTCCAGGTCATTCCTAATAAGCATACATAATTATAGGGTTAACTGAAAGATGTAGGCATAAAAGCAGGATTTACATAAATTTATTTTCCAAAAATTCAGAGAAACTTTACCTGGAAAGGTAACATAGCTTCTCTGCCATGACTGTGTTTCTGGCATCAGTCATACACAGACAGAGCAGAACCTACCAACTCCTTGAGTCACCTTGACTCTGTCAGTCTTAATATTTTCTAATTTTTCTTGTACAAAGAACAGCTGAATCACACTAAAGGGCTAAGAATGAAGCAGCAATGTTTCTTTTATTCTACTCTCCCCCAATTATCCTTATTTCTGTAGCTTTCCTTCAAGACAGATCTTTGTGATGTGCCAATAAATAAATATATCAAGTGGAGATCTCCTGCATCTCAGCTGGACAGAGACTGTTTTTATTCAGGTAAAATTGAATCATGTGAACTGTGCTGAGACACTTTAGTCCCTTTTGTTCACAGTCTGTGAAGCTGACTGAGGGATCAAAGCTACCAGTGAACTGAAAAACTGGCACTTGCAGCCTGGATGGATACTTTGGGATGCCATTTTTAAGAAAATGAAATGAAATATGTGACAGGAAAGCAGGAAAGAACTTGATAAATGAAAGAGAGACAGGATGAGAAGCAGAAGTAGAGAAACCATGCTCATGAAAAAGCATCATGCAGAGCAAGAAAAAAAAGGGAAAAAAAGACAGTTTTTTTTTTAAAAAAAAAAAAAAAAAAAAAAGTCCAGAACTCCCCAACCATTAGATAACCTTCTGAAACAGCTGAGGATTACGAACAACCAGATCTGCGCCTTCTAGGAGTCATGCAGTCTAAAGAGCACACTGAAAAATACCCACAGTGTTGGCTAGGCTGTGTGTCATTCATACCATACCCTGCACCTTCATCTCCTCCCAGAGCACAGCAAGGGAATTTTCAGAAACTCTCAGAAGCATGATTGCACTGTCAAAAGATATCACTTGGGAGGCACAACCAAGAGAGGAGACACTCCACAGAAGCCTCCACAGGGGCTTTGCAGTTCCCTTTTAGAATGCATAGGCAAGGCCATAAGTTAAGATGCTTGAACAGTCTCTGCATACTGGACCGATATAATGCAACATGTATGGTAAATAGCAACATGCCACAGTGAAGAGTGAGTTACTACAGTAAAACCAGGACTACATATTGCAATGACTATGTTGCTGAAAGGTTCAGCACACAGAGGCATCTTGCCTCAGCTCTCTCCTCACAGAGGCAAGCTCACTTGTAACTGCCTCATAAAACGAGTAGTTTCTCACCTTTGAGTTTCAGATCAGGGTCCTCTGTAAACTGATCTAGCCTCACTTCCTCAGTGACAGCATTGGATTTCATCCTTGCTGTTTCAGCTCAGTTACATTCTCTAAAGATCTGAAGTTTCACCACTGTCACAATCACTTTAGCAGATGACAGTTAGAATGCTTATAATTTGTGGAAATTGATAAAGGTCTTTAGCAATTTCCTCTTCCTGCAATTTGTCCTTGCCTGTTTCTGAATCTACTTCCAAGTCCTGAGGGCTTTTGTAGCCCAAAGCCCAGGGAAGCAGCAATTTTTAAATCTGAGTACCTCAGTCATAATTCAGCTGTAAATAGTTGCCTTCCCATTAGTTAGCTAGTCCCGTTAGTTTGTCTGAAGTTACAGTCACAGAGGTCATTCTTTGAAGTCAGCAAGCAAACTTTACTTGTTTTCTGCTAATTTCCATATCTTTCTGGAAACCAAATCCTGTACTGGACTTTTAACAGTTAGGTAGGGAATGAGGATGAAGAGAAAAGGGTATAAATAATCACTATTGGAAAACAGGATCTTCGATAAAAAAGCCATACTTAGAAAAAAAGTAGTTTGATCCCATACAGTGCTTTTGCAGATCATTTCATTGTATATAAAGTCCTTCTATAAGGACAGTGCTTGTATACCAAGCTAGATTTCCTATAAGAATATGCAAAACCACATTGTTGTTTTCCTGAAAACACCTTCAGTTTGTTTACCGGAGCCTTGATGATGGTGGTCTTGATAGTAAGCAGAAAGCACTCCTCACCATTTCATCATTTTTTGCCACATCTTTCTTTTTTTTGTATTCCTGTCTGTTTTTTTCATAAACCATAATCTATTGCCTTATACCTGAGCTGCTAAAGTTTGGAGATTTGGGGATTATTAATGCTATTATATCTCCTGGACTCCTGAAATCCCTAGTAAATTACAGACATGCCTATGAGGTGATGACATGCCCTCTCTGAACAACCTTTCTAAACTGAAGAAATAATCACACTGTACACTGTGTTATTATTATCATTTTTTTAATAGTCTTTTTGGGGATGCCCTTCCCAAATTACAACTTATTTATCTTACATAAAAGATGTAGATGAAGAGAATGCTGACACCTCTACTACTTAATAACAGGGCCTAATGTTTCAATGTATGTTTGATTTTAACCTGCTTTCATGCCTTCTTTCAAAGTCAGCATCTGATTGAGAGCACATTTTTATTTAAGCACCTAGAAAATGTCATTTCCTTTTAAAATGGAATTGCCTCTCCACTCACTACACCTCCTGCACACTCATAAGGTTACAATTTTCTTCAGCAATTCCCTCTATAGGGAATATTATATTGATACTCTTTGGTGGAGCTTTAGTCAAAATATGCATTTAAATAGAGACACTCAGCAAACTAAAAGCACATAGGAAGTTGGAGTTATTGATTTTTTTCTCTTAAATGAGGTATTTTATGACTCAAAGGATTTTACTGAAAGTCTACCTTGTCTAGTTAAAATAGCAGCAGAATTCTTGTGAGGACCAAAGTACAATACTAAATGTAATTTTTTTTCCTTCCAGGCTGTAAATGTTTTTTTGTATTTGTCATCAAGGTGACAATCTGTTGCTGTAATAGCCATCCTCTACTCTTTTAATCCTAAAATCTTAATCAGCGTTTCACTTTTTACTGTTTTACATATCATTTGTATTACAGACCCAGATGGGATTGTTTCCAGATAAATTTCTGCAGGGTTTTAAACTGCTGAGGATGCTACAGGAGGTGATAGATTTAATGTCCTGTAGGACCTATGTCCTCATCTTTCCAGGTGGTACTCTGAACCAGGGATCACTTCATCCTAGCCTGTGGGATTAGTCTGTGGTTGCTCTTGATCACAGGTCCAGATAGCAGCCACACTGATTGTTGTCACACACACACACACACACACCCTGCCATGAAGAGAGGATACTAACCCTTGTGTGTCTGTGTGTTTGTCACTTTGCATGTCTTTTGTTTCTTCTTTTATATTTTTACCATAGTTTGGTCCTTAACCAAATAAGAATTAAATAGATGCTTTCAGACTGCTTGTAGCTTCATAGTCGCAACTGAAAAAGGCAAGGGTTACTGAAAAGAAACTATTACAGTTATCCAGAAGTAATTTTTTACCATCATTAGTTATGGTCCTCAGATGTGGTGAAAAAAATAAATGTTCACCTCAAGAGGAACAAAGTGAGCAAAGACAGCCTTCAAAAGGGCAAAATACTTTGGCTTTTAAACTGATATTAAATCTTCCCTCTCAGATCAGCTTAATACTAAGATCCCTATGGCTATTGTGTCATGGTGTCTGATGAGACCTCCATTTTTCTTTATGTTATGCACTACAAGGCAAACTCTCCTGTGTTCCATCTAGTACCCTGTGCCTTGGCCAGATGAAAGGTTGCAGCCCTCAGAGGATGCAGAGTTCAGGCAGGAGATTCAGGACCTGCAAAACATCAGCACATCAGATGACCTGACCACAGCTTTCATGAAGATAGTTCAACATGACAGCAAAACACAGCTTAGTGCTGAACTGATTCAGCATACAATGTTTTGGGTAAGGAGTATTTGCAACTCACAATTAAGTAATTAAATGGTTCCTTCAGGTTTTCCTGTTGTAAAACTCTTACTTCCCTGATAAAAATAACACTGTCTGGATAGCACAATAAGAAAATCAGTTACAAAGTAGAGAAATTAATGACCAGGATAGAAAAACATAAAACAAAACATCATGCTTGTGGTGACAGAGTAGACATGTCTGTTGGTGAATGTCACACTCCTTACTCCTTACTTGCAAGTCAGGATCACATTATGTTTACAAAGTCTTCTGCGATGCTCTGAAAGCTCAAAACTCCTGTCAGTCCAGTTGATGTCGTGAAAGCTACTAATCAGCACTTCAGACTCTCCAGCAGTCTCCAGCACACCCTTCAAACTGGGAGCAGAGGTGGAGAAGAGGTAAATATGCCCCATCTTCATTTGGGTACCAGACATATTCAACTCAGTCAAAATCTGCATCCTATTTTGACTACTACACTCTTGCTGGTAGCAACACAGAAGAGACAGATTGAGAGCACATTTTCAGACACCCTCTTCTGGAGGAGGTGTTTCCTGTGTAAACAGTTTGGCAGAGCTAAATTTTCTATTTATATTTTTAGTCTGACCTATCTTTTCATCTCCTTTCGTGACCGACCTTGATTTGCTCGCTTGAGACACAAAGGGTTGGATTGAAGAAACAGGAAGCTACACAGAGGTCCACCATGGCAGAGACCTGCAGAGGTGTCTGTGGCAAGGCAAACAAGCAGTAGCAAAGTGTGTGCATTCACAAAAATCCACAGTTCTCTTCAGTTACTCTCCCACACAGCTCTGGGCAGTAATTTTAAAAGCAGTGGATGAATGGTGGATCCAGGAGAGTCAAAGGGTCTCTTCCTGAATTCATGTCCCAGGGCAGTTTGGAGGGGAGGGTAAAATATAAAAATACTCAACAAAAGGAAAATCAAAACTATTTCCAACGTTATTAGGCAATGAAGTGTTAAATATACAGCTCAGTGCTCTACCTGATGGAGATCAATGACTACACCAACTTCAGAGGAACTGTAGTATTTTGTAAGTATAATTTGCTGTGATGTACAACCTCTTAAATCAGATATTTGTGGTAGATGAGCCGTGTTTATTTATTATTATTATTTTTTTTATCATGCCATTTTTTTTGCTGTAAAACAATATTTTAATTTAACAGACTTTCTGTACATTTCCAATCCTCAGACAAATATTTACACCCAGATAAGGTTATCAAGAAGATTACAGAAGTTTGCCATCACTCAGGCCCCTGCTCTCTGAAACAGTGCAAATGGGTCTGGCAGATATTCCTAGTGTTTTTTCATCTTTTTCATGAGATGCACTCAAACAATAAACATAAATAACAACACAGCTCCAAAATTGAACTGAGGTGGAGAAAGACCAAAAACAAAGAGGGGGAAAAGTAAAATGATTAGAAGAAAATGTGAAAAGGCAATTATGGTTTTTTAAATTTCAAAACATAGTAAGGTTCACAGCTACTCTTGTTCATGAGAGTCTCAGATATTGAACATCTAATTATCTTAAAGCATACATGTGGCAATGCGTTATGCAATACTCAATTTTCTGATTTTCCCAAAATGGCATTGCAAATTAAAAAAGTAAACTGAATGGTTCACTTAATAACAAGACTAGTACACAGATGAGTTCTTTAATGAACTATATTATTTTTCTCTTCACATAAGATTTCACAAAGTGTTCTTTAAAATAAGTCTCACAGTGAGACTGATTTGGATTATGTGTGCTTGTGTCCATTGAGCAAAAAGGATCCGAAAAACTTGTGTAAACTAAGAGATGTAAGAATAGACTTTCCATGTTTATTATCTTTAACAATACTTGTTGTCCATTAATTTCCTCATTTTCAGTATCTCATCAAATAAAAAAACTGAAGATTTTTGTACCTATTTTTTTTGATTCAACAAATCTTAAAAATTCTGCTAATTCTTTCAATTTTTGTTAAAAAATCCCCGATCTTGTTCAACATCTTTATCAGTGACCTAGATGAGGGGGCAGAGTGTACCCTCAGCAAGCTGGCTGATGACACCAAACTGGGAGGACTGGCTGATTCCCCAGAAGGTTGTGCTGCCATTCAGTGGGATCTTGACTTGCTTGAGAGTTGGGCAGAGAGGAACCTCCTGAGGTTCAACAAGGACAAGTGCAGAGTCCTGCACCTGGGGAGGAACAACCCCATGCACCAGTAAAGCTGGGGATTGACCTACTAGAGAGCACCTCTGCAGAGAGATACCTGGGAGTGCTGGTTGTCAATAAACTGAACGTGAGCCAGCAATGTGCTCTCGTGGCCAAGAAGGCCAATGGCATCTTGGGATGCATCAAGAAGAGTGTGGCCAGCAGGTCAAGGGATGTTCTGCTCCCCCTCTACTCTGCCCTGGTGAAGCTTCATCTGGAGTCCTGTGTCCAGTTCAGGGCTCCCCAGATCAAGAGGGACAGGGGACTTCTGGTGAGAGTCCAACACAGGGTCACCAAGATGATCAGGGGACTGGAACGTCTTTCATATGAAGAAAGACTGGAGCAACTGGGGCTGTTGAGTCTAGATAAGAGGAGACTGTGGAGAGATCTCATTAATATTTGCAAATATCTAAATTGTGGATGTCAGGAGGTTGGGGCATCACTTTCTACTCTTTTATCTAGTGACAGGACAAGGGACAATGGAAAAAAAGCTGGAACACAAAAAGTTCCATTTAAACATAAGGAAAAATCAATTTTACTGTTCAGGTGAGGGAGCCCTGACAGAGGATGACCAGGGAGGGTGTGGAAATCTCCTTCTCTGGAGGTTTTCAAAATCTACCTGGATGCCTTCCTGTGTGACCTGATCTAGGTGGACCTACCTCTGCAGGGAGATTGGGCTACTTGATCTCTAAAGATCCCTTCAGACTCTACCATTCTATTATTCTGTGATTCTATGAATTATGTTACTGTGCTACAGTTGCAGCAACCTATCAAACTTGGGTTTCAAGGTTTTCTAAAACATGCATCCTCTGTTTGAGATTTGCTCCTAGATCTAACTTTGTGAGTAGAATTTCTTTCTTTATTCTTTTAGGTTTCAGAGTTGGATTTTTGTTGCCTTGCAGGCCAGAAATCAGCCATCCGTGAGCTGAAAATAACTCCAAAGTTTTTCACTAAAAAAACAGAATGGTTACCACCTCTGTGCCTTTTTTTGTGTTTTTTCTCGATCTTATGTCTAGATGCAAGAAAGTAAACGAGTAACCGTTTTGAACCAAGGAGGGAAAAAAGCAAGTTAATATGGAAAATTTATCTTCCTCGATGAAATTAAATCTTTGATATAAATACAACCATCCAGATAGCTGAAGTCAAAATAACATCACAAATCCCAGTATTTTACATAAGAAAATGGTTATCCTGCTCTTAAAATAAGGAATGCTATTTCCATGGGAGAAAAAAAGTGAGGGGGGGCAGGGATGGAGTAGGAGACTTTGTTCAATTTGTCTTTTCTAAGATATTATTTACATTTTGTGATCTGGATGAAAAAGATTTGTCAAATTCTGTATAGATTTGAATAATCTCAACCTACTTATTTTTCATTAAATAAAATTTGTTTCCTCCTCTGCTTATGAGCCAGTTCTGTTCCCTCAGAGAAATTATACAGGTTTTGCTTTACTTTTAATGAGCTTTGAGTTAGGGTCTCAGACTACAGAATCATTACAGCAGGGAATATTCCCTGCCTTCTCGTTTCACCTGTAATGGCTCATGATGCTAATTTCGTTATTTAAGAAAAAAAAAAAAGTCTTCCTGGAATAAATCACCCACAGCTCAGTCTTTGAACAAAACAAAACAAAAAAACAGCATCACTGCAAATACTTAAGGTTTTTCCCTCAATATCATTGCTGGCTTAAGTCATATCAGCACAGTATCAGCACTAATACAGATACAGCTGTCAGGCTAGCAATGGTTTTCATCAAATAAAACTGTTTACATGAGGAAAGTATAAAGAAGCTTTCTACTGATTTCTGTCTGACATGGGAAGATTTCCTTTAATGTAAAAAAAAATTAAAATAATAAAATAAAACTTCTCTGGATAAGCTGGTCTGTTTGACCTGCACTGTGAGCAAATGAACACAGTTGTCAGCTTCTAATTTTCCCATGCCCTGTCCCCAGTAGCAATTTGCAAGTTACTCCAGAGTCTGACAGATTGACTGAAGCAGCCCAGAGTTAAATGCTGTTTGCTGGATCTCCCTAAATATTATGTTGTAAAACATTATTTAGAAATATCTTGCTCTGCTTTCTGCCTCCATCTGTGTATGTTCAGAGCTGGTATTAGTGCCTGCCAGACATTTTGCCAAGCTGTTTTGACTATATGGGTTAAATGGTGAGTGTCATGGTTTAGTGAGGAGTTACTTTTGCTTGGTAACAGGGGGAGCAGGTTGCAGTGAAGACCCGGTAAAGAGTTTTTGAACTCTCCCTTGGTTCTTGGGTTCAGACTCACCTCTGGACCGGCTGGGCCAATCTGGCGCCTCTGCCATCACTATCTGGGGACAGGAATTTGAAGTGCTTGGCAGGAGGTGTAAGAGTGGTACAAGATGGAGACCACCACTCAGACCCAACAGTCAGAAAAGGAGGAAGGAAGAAGGAGCAACAGACCAGAGACCGTTCTGCAAGCCATGATGAGAACACAGGCTGTACCCTTGCAACTCTTGCAGGGCCATGGCAGGACTGAGAGGCACCAGCAGCTCCACGTGAGTGCACTCAGATGGGCGAGAGACTGTGTGGGGAGACAGCCATGGCGCAGGCTGTGCTGGAGAACCTGAGAGTCGCAGAGCAGACACACACGAGAGGCAGAGAGGAGCTGCAGCCTTTGGGATAAATGTGCGTCAGGGCAGCCCGTGCAGGGCTGCCATATGTGTGAGGTACCCCATGGAGGTGCAGGGAGGACTGGTGCAAAGTTCATCTGCCCTGAGGAGGGACAAATGAGAAAAATAGCAGAAGCCATCAGGAATAGACTAACTGAAACCCCCATTCCCTAACCCCCTGAGCCATTCAGTGGGGGGGGGGGTAAAGACTCAGGGATCAGGGCTCGAGGGGAGGGGTGGGGAGAAGATGGTCTTAAAGGGTTGGTTGTACTCTTTATCATTGTACCACTCTGTGTTATGTTGGTTATGTTTTGGTGTTTTATGGTTATGTTTTAGTTGGCGTTGCATTAAATTATTTTCTGGTTTTTACCCCAGGCCAAGTAGCCTGGTCTGTTTTGTCCAGGACCTTAAGTGGTGATTGAGCCCTCCCTGCCCTTTGGCAATTCTCAGGTTTTGGTACTTGAGGCTAATCGTGGTCTTTTGTTCCCTGATGGGCCTTAACCATGACAGTGAGGAATAGTAAAGTCCCTTGAACATAGAGTAGGCTATTCAATCCCTTGTAGACAAAGCTGACCTCACTTACATCTCTTTTGGAGGGCTCATCAATATGTTCAAAGGAAAAAAGAAGACTTTGGGAAAAGTGGATGAAGCTGACAAAATTATGAAGAGGAGCTTTTCTATCCATCTCTGTACTCTTACTGAAAAAAAACCCAAACAACCCAGAGATGTTTCTGAAGGGAACTGTAGGCATAAAATGAAAGATTGATTTCATTGAAGGTCCTCTGAGAGTTGTGCTGAACAACAGCCTCACAGATGAAGAGGGGAGGAATCTTTATCATGCAGCCTCAGAGCTCACATCTCCAGGAGCTCACTGGCTCTGAGGAGGAAAGGAGAGCATGTAATGAATATATACTGACTTTCTGAAGCAAAAGCTTGTATGACTTTTTGCTAGCATTTTTATCTAAGAGAGAAAGTCATTTAATGTAACTACTTACTGCCTAATGTTATGTAAAGGACAAGTTGTCCCTAAAATAAAACTTTTTCTCTATGGAATACAGTTTTTCAGTGAAATAAATGGTTTGCCATAAAAGAGATGCTCAAACTTCAGTTTTTGAGGCCTGAACAAAATTTTCAAGACTAGAAAGCCTTCATAATTTTATCCTTTTTTCTTAATGTCATAGTCTCATATGTCAGGTATGGACATGTAGAAACTTATTTTATCTACACTCAGAACAGTGTAATTCACAGTATGCTGAGCCTGGGAAGTAGGCTGTGAAATGAGAGAAGGCTGTTCGTGCCATAATGAAATGAGATGAAGACATGCTCATATAATTTCTCCTCTGCACAGTTAAGTTAGCTTCAGAGCCAAGAAGTAACAAAGCTCGGGCTTCACTGACTTTCCATGTAACACCTTTGAGAGTTACAGAAATGGAAGCAAAGCAGTCAGTCCATGCCATATACATAGATGAACCAGGGCACCAAAGGCAAGTCAACTGGCAATATATACAGTACTCTGTCATGGCTTTGTGTGGAGCCGTTTCTGGTAGTGGGGAAGGGGCTGTAAAGTTAGTTCATGTAAGAAGTTGCTCAAATCTCTCCCCAGCTCCAAGTCAGACCCACTTCTAGGGCTGAGACAATTAGATATCTACATGATCACTTTAGGAAGAAGAAGCTGGAAGATGAGAGTTCTTCCTATTCATTTTCCCTTCTTTTCCAGCTGGTGGTGGTGCAAGGAGTTGGCAGAGAGAAAAAAGCAACCATGTGGACTCCAAGGTCAATGGGGGAAGAGAGGAGGAGGTGTGCTGGAGCAGAGACCCCCCTGCATCCTGTGGAGAGGACTGGTGAAGCAGAGATTTGTTTTCACTTCATAAAAGATCCCAAGCCAGGGGCAGTGACTATGCCCAGAGGAGGCTGTGACCTGTGTAAGAGACCCTGTATTGGCACAAGCCATAGCTGTTGGGAAAAGCCCACACCAGAGAAGTTCATTAAGGACTGTGTCCCATGGGAGGGACCCTGTATTGAAGCAGGGGGAAGAATGCCAAGAGTCATCCTCATCTGAGAAGAGAGAAGCAACAGAGCCCATCTGTGAGGTACTGACCACATCCCCCATTCCCTGTCCGCAACAAGCTGTTGAGGGGGGAGGAGGTAGAGATATCAGGAGCAGTGAGCTGGGCCCAGGAAGAAAGGAGGGATGGGGGAGGGAAATCTTAAAGTGCTGATTGGAATTTTCTCATCATCCTACTCCCTTTTTGCTTTTATTCCATTCTGTGTCTTGTAGAATAACCTTTCCTACTTTCCTCTCTAAGTCGAGTACTGGAGTCTGTTTTGCCCAGAACCACAATTGGCAGCAAGCCCTACCTGCCCTTGTCTTAATCCACAACATCTTTGGTTATCCTTTTTCCTCCCATTTTGTTGGGGCCTCCACCATCCTAATAAGGGTGGGGGTGGATGGGGGCACTGAGCAAGAGGCTGTTGTGGTGCTTCATTGCTGGCTGGGCCAAAATCACAACATGCCTGAAATGCTGTATAGCAGTAAATGTGAAACCACATTCAAATATCTTACTGTCAATTATCACAGCAAGTATGAAAAACATCATAAAAGCTTCTTTCCAAAGTAAACGAGACTTGTATGTTTGAGTAGTTGATTCAAATTTCCACCCTTTTTCTTACCTTCCTCCAAAATTTTCAAACTCTTCAGTAAATTTCAGTCACATTTGACAAAGAGTAGCCCTCAGAGAAACTGGGATGCTGCAGGTTTCTGACAAAAGAAGGAAAATATTCAGGTAAGTTTCTTCACCAGAATGTACCTTGTGTTCAGCAGTATTACCTAGCTAGAACTCACAAGAGAAGATGTCAAAAGAAATGAGGCTTTGTAAAATCTCTGCTTACTGTAGGAATGAGTTTCTTTCTCAGTGACGTGGGAATCTTATTGGTAAAACTGATAGATTAATTTTTTTAATGTCTTTGTTTCCTTGGATATCATGAACCAAATGATAGAAATTACTATCGATTCATGCTGCTGCTTGCTAAAGACTGTCTCCCAGACTCACTCTTGCCCCTTCAAAAGCTGAAGACTGTTATTATATCTAGTTATTCTCCTCTTGAGCCTCTCTCTCTGTGCAATTAACAATGAATTAGGATCTCATGTGAGGACAGATGGAAATGTAAATGCAATGCTCCAATTAACGGAAGGGAGGGCTTCCAGAACGTGTGCTACAGAATTCACTCACTTCATCCATTTGACTGTATTTAGAACACAGTCTGCTGTTTCCAGTTCAAAGGGCCTTTGTTTTATCAGCTAGATCAGCCTGAAAATCACCTAATGCTCTAAAGCCACAAAATTAGGTGTGGTCGGGTTCTTCAAATCTTAGAACTAGGAAAGAA
The DNA here is from genome assembly GCF_028858725.1 of Colius striatus. Taxonomy (NCBI): domain Eukaryota; kingdom Metazoa; phylum Chordata; class Aves; order Coliiformes; family Coliidae; genus Colius; species Colius striatus. The sequence continues at coordinate 21,165,946 of NC_084790.1, forward strand.
AAATAAATTAGCTGTATAAGAATATTTCAATTATAAATATTCCAATTATAAATATCTAGAGAATGGCAAGTAAAAGGTATAAAGTAGAAAGTCTAATCAATGGTTAAATACATCTAACTGGAAAGTAAGCAGAAACAACAAGAAATGGGAGCAGATATTTTATTCACAAATAAAAGATTTCTTCTTACATATAATATGAACCCTCGCCTTTTGGAAAAAAAAGAAAACCAAATCAAACCCTAAACCAAAACAATATGTAAAAATATCTACATTTACACTAAAAAAAAAAATGCGAGTGTGACTGAACCAAAGGTCAGAAAACATTTAAAACCTCCCTCAGGACCCGATGGGCTTGGTAGTGTGAGGTTAGTGGTTGGACTTGATCTTAAAGGTCTTTTCCAACCATAATGATTCTATGATTCAATGTCAACATACTATTAGCAATGATTCAGCTAATTCATCCATCACACTTTATTTATACCTGTAAGAGCTGATGACAACTATGAATGCTTTGTAGCAACCAGTACTAAAGACAAGCTACTAGGGGACAATGTCATCAAGGGAATTAAATGCTGCAGCCACAATTACAAAGCCACTTCAAGAGGTGAAATTTCCAGAAGGCCAGAGAAACCATAGCCCCTTCTCTGGGGTTCGATCAGTGGCCATCTGATATTTAAACTGTATAGATACATGCATTTGCAGAGTCATTGTAATTTTTGTTAAGCTTTTCAATTCTTTAATCCTTTCAGTATATTCCCTTTTTCTCTTCCAATCATTAGCCTCTTCTCCCTACTAATCTCCACTAGCTCTTGCCTTTTCTTACCTTATCACTTCATTATTTGCTCACTTACATGACATACTATGTGTGTTCAGCATGGTGGGTGCTATCAGTGCAGTCAGGGCTAGAAACAGCCTCTGCACAGAATGCTTGGTTGTTCCCTCCAGCAGCTTTCCACAGAAACAGCTACTCCTGTGCTCACTACTCTGGAAGCCAGTGAGGTAGGACCTCATGGAGATCAACACAATAGCTTTGATTGCTCTTCCCTTTTAGTTTACAGTGATGAAGCACAAGACTACCTGAAAGGGAACTCCAGAGAGCACCAACTATAGCGCTTTTCACAAACTGCTGTCCATTTCTTCATCGTTGTTTTTGCCTTTTTGTCCCTGTCTGCTTCCCCATTCATTTCCCAAATAAACAGTCTCTCCTTAATTACTTTTTCCCTTTTGATCATAGTTCTTCTATCTCCACAACCAAGTTCGGTATTTTGGATATCAGTACCTAGATCACTTTAAACTGATGTGGTTTTATTGACATAAATAGGCACTGCTGTCCTAGAAGCATCTGATCCTCAAAAGATCTTCTCAGTTACCTCTCAGAAGTTTGGCAATCAGTCATATACTTTCCCTTAATTATCTGCAAAATCTAGCTACCTCCTAGTGCTCTTGATAATTTTTGTCAGCTTCTTATTGTTATCATCACAGTCAGCAATTTCTCATATCAGTAGCTTCTCATGATCTGCTGTAGTGGGTCTGGGACGGTAGTGATTTTCCACAGCAGCTCCTGCAGTGCTGTGCTTACTGTTGATATCAATATTATGACTACCGCTTGCACAACATCGGGGCTGTCCCTCCAGCATTCCTTCCCCCACCTTCACCAATAGCTGTGAGTGGGCATGATCTTGGGAGGGACTATGGCCAGGACAGCTGACCCAGGCTGACCAAGGAGATATTCCATACCATATGACGTCAGCTCAGGAATATAAACTGGGGGAAAGGAGCAGGAAGGGGAGGCGAGATTCATTTCTGGCCTTCCCAAAGCAACCGCTACGCGTACTGCAGCCCTGCTTCTCGGGAGGTGGCCGGACATCGCTGCTGATGGGAAGTAGAGAGTAACAGCTTATCTGCTTCTGCTTTGCTTCCGGCGCGCGCGGCTTTGCTGCTTATTTATTAAACTGCTTTTATCTCAACCCACGAGATTCCCATCTTATTTTCTCCCCTTCCCTGGCTTGCTTCTCGGGAGGTGGGGGGTAAAGCGGTGTGGTGGGCACCTGGCATCCAGCCAGGCTCAAACTACCACATCTGCTCAGTTACGTAGACCTCAGGCCAGCATCTATTGATTTGTTTGCCACCTTTTCAGTATACACAGCCTAAAAGACAGATATCCATCAATGCCTACCAGTACAGCTACAAATCCTATCATTGCATCAATGAAGAGAGACTTAAAACTCCACTGCAGTGTTGAGGCCTGCAATCTGATTATTTGACAGCATTATCAACCGTAATGGGGAGTAGGGAGAATACAAGTGACTCTCGTCAGCACTAAAGCACTAGCCTGGTGTTGTTCAACAAAATACAGAATCAGAAAACCACTTCAAGTTTTTCCATTTATAGTTCCATAGACATGTATATTTCCAGAGGCAAAGGAGACACTCCTGCCATTTGTGTCCGAGAAGGGCTATATGAATCACTTCCTAGGTTATGGTGCAGCAACCACAAGCGTCTGTTTTACACAAGCTCTGTACTTGAGCCCGTGAATATATAAGCCAAGGGATGTGGCTATAACATACATAGAGCCTAGAAAAGTCTCCCTGAGGGTTGATTCCTGGTAGCATTAGGTAGCTCAAAGGTTTGGTACAAGGTAGACAAAACATTCTCTCTCACATTTATATCACCTCAAATTATTTCATAACCCAAGACACTCCCATTTTGCTCCTTAGTCCTTCATCGTGTCTAAATTTACTGCTAATAACTGTAAAGAACAACTTAACATCACCTCAACAAGCATTCAAGATGGTTAGGAGGGGCAACATCCCTTCATCTACAGGCAAGAGTTGAATTAGTCAGAAGAAAGCTGAGGCTTATTGGTTTTAATGGCCTTTACTAGACATTCTACCAGTTCACTAATTGTAGGTCATGTTACATACTCTATATTCAACAACAGGGAGGAGGAATCAAAGAGTCTCAAACATATCCTTTGTCAGTGCTTCAGCTGGTATGAACCAGCATAACACTGCTGACACATGGGGATCAAGCCTTCAACCCTGCTGAGGGAAGGTTGTTTTCACCTAAATATACTCCTAAGCAGCATGGCTCATGGTGAAATGATTGCCTAATTTGTATTAAGAAAGCAATTGATGTAAATATTTAACATCTGTAGTTGACACAAAGCCTGTTACCTCCAGTTCATGGATGATAAGCCATTGCAGAAAGATCACAAGGTGTTCTGAGATATCTGAAATTGATGGAGAACTGTTTAACTAATCTGATTTATTCTGAAGTAGAATAATGTAATTTTTGCCCAGTAAAACACCTCATCCAAAAAAATATATTTTTTTTAAAAAAAGGAACCTCAGGATCTCTCTAGTTACCCATGGATCTGCTGGTTTATGTATCCTGGATGTGCCATATACAGTGTCATGTAAGTGGCCTAGTTAAGAGCTAAATGACACAGTTTCTTCCTATACTTTATTAACTGAAGAATCAGCTTCATGATCAATACTTCTAGTGGTCAGTACTTCTAGTCTCTTCTATTTCTCTAGTTTACTAAAATGTCTATTGTCACTAGAAGAGTACTTGGCATTGGTGAGGCCAAACCTTGAGTACTGTGTATGGTTTTGGGTTCATCACTATAAAAAAGATATTGAGGTGCTGGAGTGTGTCCAAAGAAGAACAGCAAAGTTGGTGAAGGGTTTGGAGGACAAGTATTATGAAGAGTGTCTGAGGGAGCTGAGGTTATTTGGTCTAGAGAAAAGATGGCTGAAGAGAGACCTGGTTGCTCTCTGTAGTTATGTGAAAGGAGGTTGTGGTGAGGTGTAGGCTGGTCTCTTCTCCCAAGTAACAAGTGAATAGGACAAAAGAAAATGGCCTCAAGTGGAATAAGGGGAGTTTTATATTAGACAGTAGGAAAAATCTATTCATTGAAAGGGTTATCAAGCATTGTAACAGGCTGCTCAGGGAAGTGGTAGAGTCATCATCCCAGGAGACATTAACAAGACAGGTAGATGTGGCACTGAGAGACAGTGGTGGTGGATATTGCAGTGATAGGTTAAGAGGTGGATTCCATGATCTTAAGAGCCTTTCCCAACTTAAACCATTCTAAGAAAAGCTATGTTACTACTTCAGAGAAACCAGCAAAGAAATGTAAAACTGGTCCAGATTTTAGATCAGTCTGAAGTTGGAATAAGTCAAGCAGAACCAATAAAGTTGAAAGACATCAGCGACCAATGTATTAGATTGTAAAGGAAGACCTTAAGAAACTGTATAATAAGCTATTTCTGGTATGAAAATATACCTTTTGAGTTGCAGGGAGGGGAGAAGTTAACTTTTTTACCAGCTTCTATCATGTGTTTCAGTGAGAGATCTTTTTCCAAGAGGTAATCCTGCCAGGACTAGATATGTGCCATGTGGTGAGGTAGGGCATAGCCATTTTTTAGGCTGGCGGTTTCTCACCTTCTAGAAGCAGTAATTTAATCAGGAAGATTTAATTGGACTTAGTCATATGACTATGACTAAAGTTCCAGCCTTGACAATAAAGAAATGGCAGAACAATTCATTAGATACCCTGCTGGTATTTCAGTCACAATGTTGAGCTCAGTATCTTCCTTTTTCTTATTATCTCAACAGCCATTTGTGTCAGCGGTACCCAAGGATACCTATATTTGCATGGAATTATGAGCTTCATTACTTTTCTTCATTCACCATCACACAGTGGGAAGCTTATATGAAGCATAATCTACACTGAATTCTGTCACTCAGAAGCAGAACATTTGTATGCACATTAATAATATGATTATGCATATATATATATATATATATATATATATATATATGAACATGCTCAGCCACAACATACAGTCTCCTTCAGTGTTGTGTAGAGGGAAGGCCTTGGCATATCTAGTGTTTATGTGACTTACACAAGTTTTAGTGAATTTAGACAAAACATGAGCAGGAAGGCTGAGAGAAAGTGAAGCAGGTCAGTCTCAATGAGTGTCAGCAGAACATATCACCTATTTACATCAAGCAATCACCACATCCAAGACCCAATTGTCATTTAAACCTGAGGAAACACACTTCATTGCATCGTAGCAGAGGAGAGAATTATGATACATTGACAAGAAACAAATTATTTTGCCCCCCCTAGTGCCTTACTCTCCTGGTTGGGACTGAGACCCAGGCTGAAAAGTGAAATCACATTTATTCACTAATTTCTTGAACTGGAGGAGGAAAAGTCTCTGTCTTGGCTACATCGCAAATCAGTTTGATGAAAAAAGTAAGCAGATAGAGGAATAATCTTGCTGTAAGCTAAGAAGAGCAAAAATTACTATAGCAAACTTTTTAGTTCATGGCATATCTTCTCCTTACCTGTTTGATCATATGCTAGACCTGCTGACAGACTTCTTTCCCTGTGAAGAAAGGCTGTGGGAAGTGGACTTTCAGACTACAGAAGTCTAAGGCAGGATGTCATTAATACTTACAAGTATTTAAAAGATGTATGTCAAGAGGAAGGGCCAATACTTTTTTCTGTTGTCTCTAGCAACAGAACTAGGGGTAATGGGCGTAAGCCAAAACAAACAAAAAGAAATCCACTTAAACATATGGAAAAACCTCTTTACTGTAAGGGTGAGTGAGCACTGGAACAGGCTGCCCAGGGAGGCTCTGGACACACCTGGACTCCTTCCTATGGGACCTGATCTAGGTCGACCTGCTTTAGCAGAATGTTGTGCTCGATAATCTCTAGAGGTCTTGTCTAACCCTTACCATTCTATGATTCTATGATTCTTTATCTCTGTGTTTGCTCTGTATGTCACACTGAACCCAAGCACTGGTGAACAGCTATTCCTGAGGCAGTACCAGGTGCCTAAGGTCTCAAATGCTAGGTGTTTTCAAGTCCAGCTCCTCTTCCCTTTCTACCTGTAAGACCTCTGTCTCCTTGCAACTCTTACACTATTGGCCTTCTGGAAAATCTTCACTGTTTAGTGCCATATCACAAGCTGTCCAGTGCAGCTGACACCATAGTTCATTAATGCTTCATGTAGGCATGAATCAAGATATCTATGGTCTGTCTAGATCATGGGTCCTTTCCCTCTTTCTTCATTGTCTGGCCTCTGAAAGACATTGTCCTGTGAATTTTGCAAACCGAAGAAGACTGCTAACATTTGAGTATTCTTTGACATTTTTCCACTGGTAGCTGTCAAACATCATATGGAACAAATCAGCAGTGTCTTCTTCTCTGTAGCCTTCTTCAGTGTCCACCAAATATGTAACTACCAGTTCAGAACTTTACTGAGCTTCGTATCCTCAGGGAGAGGTTCCCCTATGGACAACATCTGCTGCACAGCCTCACCATTCTGGAGAGCAGGTCCAGGAGGAGCTTCAAACACAAAAAAGTCTGGATTAAGTTACTGTGAATCATAAATGCACCTTTTCTACTAAATTTTTTAGCTTTTTAAGAACATCCTAATTTTGCTTCTTTTCTTAATTTGTTACCTTGATTCACTTTTCTGTTTTTTCTTTTTCTTTTTTTTTATTTTTAAATTCAAGCTTATTTCTCAAGAGTATTTTAGAATGAAATAGATGTCTTCTGGGCTTGCTGTGAACAACAGCTTAATTATAGTAACAGCAGAGGCTAATTCTTTAATAAGAAGAAACTGTGGGGTGTTCACTAGGGCGTTGGATTCAGATACAGAAAATCTGACTCTTCATCAATGTGACTTAGACTTCTGCAAGTTCTTTCAAGCATTTTTTTTAAAACAACAGTATTGATATTAGCCTAAAGCATCTGAAAACTGGAGAGAAAGTTTTGCAAGAGCTAAGTGGCACCTTTCACCTGATTTACTCCTGTTTTACAGCAGAGAATTCTGTGGAAAAAATTAATTTGAAACATTCTTCATCCAATTTAATGGGAAAAAAAGTAAAAATAATTTTTAAAAAAGAGAAAGTATTACTGATTTTACTACATACTATTAAAATGCAGTAAGCCTAGGTAATAGATAGATTGACTACAAGACTGATTAATAGAAGAGACACATCTGAGTTTTCAAGGTCTGTCAAAGTTGGAATGACCTAAACGTTATGAGATAACAAGGATAAGTACGTTACATATTTAAATCAGAAATATAAGTTAAATATCATCAAACACCCACCACTAAATCTCTTGTAAATCTCAGCTGAAAATGTAATTAGGCAGCTGTGTAGGAACTGCAAAGCTAATATTCTCTTTTTCTTCTACTTCAGCTGTAGAATACCCTAAATATTCTCCCTTTTATATATCACTTTCTGCTAGATATTTTTTTCCAGATTGAAAATTACTTAGGAATATCTCCCAATAGTTGTTTAATACCATTTAGGACTGTTGAGCATTTATATTGGATTCCCTTGCTTTTGCTTTTATATATGACATGTTGGTATTAGAAACACAATGTCAGTCACAAGACATCTGAGAAGTAACAACTGAACTTTCATCATCTGCCTTTTACAGCATTTATGTCTTGTTGATAATTATTTCTTATTTCTTCCTGTCTGAAAGAGATAGGATGGAAAAATATTTTCTGGTGGAAAAATATTTTCTAGCAGAAAAATACTCCTAAAGGTTTGGACTGAATGTAAAAAGAACTCACACAGATGTAGATCACTCAAATAAAGTTGAATTTCATTGCTGACTGTTTATTTTAGGCCACAATTAATAGCAATCAGAAAGTAATTTGCAGTTTATAGTTAAATGATGAAATATCTACTAGTCTTTTGAAATGTTGTATGAACTTGGTGACACTCATTTCATACAATAGTTTTAGTAAAAACTTGTAGTATTTTACAGTCATTTCTGAAGGTCCCATTTTTTTTTCATTCTTGCTGATGGTGTGCTTTTTTCCTTCTTTTTTCCTTCTTTTACAATTTCCACAAAGCCACAAGCTGCACTCCTTCCAGATACAACAGAAACGTGAAATACAATTTGAAGATCTCACATATTACTACTTTAAAAAAAAATTAAATCTGAATAAATAAAAATATATAACCATGCCTATATCTTTTTTACCTAATACAGAGTCCATTTCTCCACTTTGCTCATTAGTTCAATTTTATGGAAAAAAGCACATTTTCTCATTTTCTTGAGGATATCATTGAGTACACACTGTATATGCAGATAACGTTTCAGCACTTGGGCTGCTTCTCTTACAATGTGATTTGATAGTTAGTCATATTTTATCTAGTCTTATTCTGTTAGGTTACATAGACTTTAGTACTCCCTCTTTGAAGGTACATATGCATTAGAGGAACACTAGGAATTTAGTTGTCAAGAAAACAGCGCCTTCATAACCTCAATGTTATTTAGCTATTCTCTGAGTTTCATAGACTACGTGAAAAGTGGTTGGGAAAGGCAGGTAGACCTTCCAGGGGTATTGTAGGTTGCGAGATACAGGTTTTAAATATTTTTCCAAGACTGTTAAGTGGCTCTCATCAGGATCAGATCCTTCTGCAGGTGTGATAGTGGTGACATAACTATCCGTTTTAGAAACAGGAGAAGAGAAAGACTATAAAAAACCTGGTGTTGTAGAAAGCAGTGTTAGCTCTGCTATTGGCTTGACATGCAATCACTATATGATTATCGTGGATTGGCCCAGCTAGCACAGCAGCACCACGACAGTCTCTCGCTCGGTGCCCCCATTCACCCCCACCCTTGTTAAGATGGCGGAGGACCCAGCGAAATGGGAGTAAAAAGATAAGCAAGATTGTTGTGGATTGAGACAAGGGCAGGGAGGGCTCGCTGCCAATTACGGTTCTGGGCAAAACAGACTCTAGTACTCGACTTAGAGAGGAAAGTAGGAAAGTTTATTCTACAAGAAACAGAACGGAATAAAAGCAAAAAGGGAGTAGGATGATGAGAAAATTCCTACCAGGACTTTAAGATCTCCCTCCCCCATCCCTCCTTTCTTCCTGGGCCCAGCTCACTGGGCTCTACTTCCTCCTCCCCCCTCAGCAGCTCAGAGGTGCAGGGAGTGGGGGATGTGGTCAGCCTCTCACAGATGGGCTCTGCTGCTTCTGTCTTCTCAGATGAGAGCAACTCCTGGCATTCTTCCCCTGCTCCAACACGGGGTTCCTCTCCCGGAACACAGTCCTTAACAAACTTCTCTGGTGTGGGTTGTTTCCAGCAGCTGCGGCTTCTGCCGATACAGGGTCCCTCACACGGGACACAGTCCTTGGTGAATATCTCTGTCGTGGATTCTTCACTGCAGTTGCATTTTCTGCAGTTACAGGGTCCCTCTCTTGGGACAAGGCCTCTTCTGGGCATAAGTTTAATGAGCTGCTTTGTCATGGGTTCCTCCCAACAGTTGCAGCTGTGGATATTGCGTCCCTCCCTCGGGACATGCCCTGCTCAGGACATAGTGATAAAGGGCCCCTCCTTCGGGACACGGCCTCCTTCGGCCAAAATCACTGTCCCTGGCTCAGGGCCTTTAATAAAATGAGTCACTGCCCCTGATACAGGCTCATTATCAAAATGAGTCTCTACCGCTGATGTGGGGTCTTTAAAGAAATGAAACTAAATCTCAGCTTCACCAGTTCTCTCCATAGAATGCAGGGGAGTCTCTGCTCCAGCACACCTCCTCCTCTCTTTCATCACTGACCTTGGAGTCTGCCTGGTTGTTTCTCTCACTGTTCCTACTCCTTGCACTGCCACCAGCCATAAGAAAAAAAGGGGCAGAAGAAGATGCAGGAAGAAACCTCCTCTTCCGGCCTCTTCTTAAAAAGTGATCGAGGAGGCGTCTAATTGGCTCAGCCCCAGAAGTGGGTCTGGCTCAGAACTGGGGAGAGTTGCAAGTAACTTCTTACAGGAGCCATCTTTACAGTCCCTTCCCCCTTACCAGAAAAGGCTGTCATGTCAAACCATGACAATGATTCAGACACACTGGCTGCTGATGAGAAAGCCAGAAAAATTGCTGTGCTAAAATGGTACCTTTACCCAAATGGTATCTGGTCTTTCAGGAGTTAGATAACAATATAGAAATTTTAAATATGCTAAGAGAATCTCATTCCTTTAAACTTATGTTCTTTGAGCTATCACTGTGAGGGACAGACCATTAAAACCCATCTTTTTGCACTAAAAACATTCTTGTTGCCATGGGTTTGTGTGGAGCCATTTCTGCTAATAGGAAAGAGGCTGCAATAGTGTCTCCTTTAAGAAGTTTTTTGAAACTTTCTCCAGCTCTAAGTCAGACCCTACCTCTGGGGCTGAGCTAACTGGGTGCCTCTGTGATAATTTTTTAAGATGAAGAAGCTGGAAGAGGAGGGTTATTTTTTTCTAGGATGTGGTGTAAGGTCTGGGATCAGATAGAAGCAACCATGCAGACACCAAGATCAGTAAGGGAAAAGGAGGTGTGCTGGAGCTGAGAATCCCATACCATCCTGTGTTGAGAAAGTAGCTTGTCCCTATACAACCCATGGAGATGAGTGGTGAAGCTGAGATGTTTTGGCAGCTCATAGAGGACCCTATGTCAGGATGGTGACCGTGCCCAGAGGAAACTGTAACTCTGGCAGAGGGCAATGTTGCAACAGAAGGTACCTGGAACTCTGCTGGCTGCAGAGGAGTTTTATAATGGAGGAGTTTCTGAGGAGCTACAACCCTCAGGAAGGTGCTTAGGAAGGAACCTCACTCATCCTGGTGGGGTTCATTAGGGACTGGATACCACGGGAGGGACTTCAGAGTGGAGCAGAGAAAGAATGCAAGGACTCCTCTTCCTCTGAGGTGGGAGAAGTGGTAGAGACCATCTGTGATGGACTGGCCACATCCCCCACTACCTGTCCCCTGCACTGTTGAGATGGAGAGAAGATTTTGGGAGCAGGCAGCCAAGCCTGAGAAGATGAGAGGGTTAGGGGAAGGAGATCTTAAAGTGCTGGATGTATTTTTCTTGTCATACTGCTTTGTTTTGTTTGGTTTTTATTTTCTATCTGTTCTGCTTCTAGTTGGTAGCAGATTAAACTATTCTTATTTTCTTTCCTAAGTCGAGTAGCAGAGTCTGTTTTGCCCAGAAATGTAGTTGGCAGTGAACTGTTCCTGTCCTTATCTCAATCCACAAGGTCTTTGGTTATCCTTTCTCCTACCATCTTGCTGTGGCTCCTGACATCCTAAGAAGGTCAGGAGTAGAGGAGGAGGGAGTGAGCAAGAAGCTGTGTCATACTTCATTGCCAATTGAGTTTGAACCACAACACTTGTCTAACTAATGTTTTAGAAAGTTTAGAGAAAATTCTCACATTTCTCTTTGGTTTTATTGATTTTACTTTGCAACCTGAAATGTACCATTTCAATGTTAAAGATGAGTCATAATTGCCTGAATTTTCAACATACTATGGACAGTGGGATGCATATTCATGAACATGTTTTCAGAAACATTTAAATTATTATCATTTGTTGTATATACTGATTTCATTAATTAAACATGCCATTACTTAATCTGTTGAATCAGTTATCTGAGTTATCAATTTAGGCAGTCAGATTATTTTATATGTGAATAAAATCATGCTTGCTTAGCTCTTGTAGCTGTGCATCAGGCTACACAGACTTTACAGATCCTTGCAGAAAAATGACTTAAAGACTAATGTTTAGTTAGGCCATGAATGCTAGGCTAGGGTTAAGGTCTCTGGTGGTGTGTAAATTTGCCACCAATATTGATCTTTAAATTGTAAGAATGGAGGTTTCCTAAATTCTGCTTTGGGTGTGAAGCTTGAAAATCTTTGACAAAAGGCATATCCAGCTCTTGTCAATATCACCTGGGAAAGGAAGAAATTAAGTCTTCAGCACAGTAACAAACTTTAAGATCTGTACTCTGCCTGGAGCTCATAGTATCAGTGCAACCATAGCAGAGGTCTATGACAAGTAATAACTGACAACACTCGGACTACAGTTGCAATAATTCTCCTACTCCCCTGGGTAGCTTCCTATGATGCAGTTGTGATGTATAATTTTAATGTTCTTGCTTTCTCAAAAATGGTTATACATCACTGCAGAGTGCAGTCATATCTTTTATTGATGAGGAAAGTTGCAATTACAATCTTTTTAAAAAGGTGAATCACAGGCAAAATGTATTATCACAGTCAATTGACAGGGATACAACTGTATGAATGTGATTGCTGAATTTTATTTAGAGAAACGTAAAAATTTACTTTTTAAAAATCACTTAGTTTTTCCTCTTTTAGAAGCCAACAAGAGTAACTTTGCTTATAATGTTGAAACAAAATGAAAATTACTATACAATGTTTAATGAGAGCTGTTCTGATTTCTCATTGAGTTTTTTTAACTTTCTCCTTCAAATGCAACTAGAGTCCAAGCTAAGAAACACAACATTGTGGTGAGTTGACCTTGGCTGGATGCCAGTTGCACACCAAGGCTGCTCTGTAACTCCCCCTCCTAAGCTTGAGAAAAAATATAACACAAGGTCAAGATAAGGACAGGGAGATCATTCATCAATTACCATCAATGGCAAAACAGACTCATCTTGAGGATAATTAGTTTCATTTACTGTAAATCAGAATGGATTGATAAACTCTATATCTTAAAACATTTCATGCCCACCTCTCCTTTCTTCTTCTGCTGCAGTGCAGGGCAACAGGGAATGGGAGTTATGCTCAGTTCATCACAGATAGACTTTGACACTGCTTCCTCAACATGCGTCCTTCCTATGGACTACAGTTCTTTACGAACTGCTCCTGTATGGGTCCCTCCACAGGGTGCTGTCCTTCAGGAACAGACTGCTCCAGCGTGAGTCCTCCATGAGGTCACAAGTCCTGACAGCAAACCTCATCTGATATAGGCTGTCCAAAGGTTTGCAGGTTGCACGAGGAACTTATCCTAGTATGATCTTCCCATGGAGTTACAGCCTCCCTCAGGCATCCTCCCGCCCCAGCATAGGGTCCTCCCCAGGCTGCAGGTGGATCTCTGCTCCACTGTGGTCTCTATGGCTGCTGGGGCAGGGCCTGCCTCACCATGGGCTGCACCACAGGCTGCAGGGGAATCTCTGCTCTGGGCATGGAGCATCTTCTCCCCTCATCTTAACTGATCAGGGTGTCTGTGGAGTTGTTGTTATGCTGTAACTTTTTTTTCCTCTTCTCAAATATGTTAATCACAGAAACATTACCACTATCATTGATGGGCTCAGCCTTGGCCAGCGGTAAGTCTGCCTTGGAGCTGGCTGGAGTTGGTTCTATCAGGCATAGAGGAACCTCCAGCAGCTTCTTACAGAAGCCACCAACTGTAGACCCCCTGATCCCAAAACTTTGTTCTGCAAACCAAATACAAACATATCATTAAATGTATTTAACTAGAACAAGAAGTAGTGAATATATAGATTTTGCCATTGAATTTAGGAAAGAAGGGAAAAGTGTAAGGTTGTAGAGAGGCAGATTGAGGCAGGAAAACATAAGCAAGGTAGCCTCCAGTGAAATCTAGAGGAAGAATGAAAAGAAGGATTGGAACAGGAAATTAATGACTATGTTGGCAAAAGAGGTTTCTCAAAACTCAGAGCAGATTTTCAGCGGCAGATTTTCAGAGGACATGGGGAGGAATACAGTTGATATAAGATTGTAGTGTTTTACCTTGGTCTTTTTCTTGCTTTCTTAATAGAACAGCATTACATTTGATCCTCTTTGGTTTTTATCAAGCACTGTGTAATGGGCCTGGCCAACAAAGCTGAAAATATAAGGCTACAAGATAAAGTTTATTTGGTGCTGGGAATGGCAGCAGTAAGGTGGGAGGTACATTCACTGACAAGAGCCAGCTCTTCCATACAGAGCACTGTAGTTAATTCTGATCATCGTTAAAATTGTAATTTGAATGACAGATTGCCCCCACAACCTTGAAGCTCTGCACAAACAATGATGTCATGTAAGAGTAGTGCATGACATTGTCGTGATTTGGCCCAGCTAGCACAGCACCACCACAACAATCTCTTGCTCAGCACCCCAGATTCACCCTCACCCTCATTAGAATAACAGAGGCCCCAGCAAAATGGGAGGAAAAAGATAAGCAAGGTTGTTGTGGATTAAGATCAGTGCAGGGAGGGCTCACTGCTAGTTACAGTTAGAGGCAGAACAGACTCCAGTACTCGAATTAAGAGAGGAAAAGAGGAAAGTTTATTCTACTAACTACAAGAAATACAACAGAGTAAAAAGCAAAAAGGGAGTAGGATGATGAGAAAATTACAACCAGCACTTTAAGATCTCCCTCCCCCATCCCTCCTTTCTTCCCAGGCCCAGCTCACTGTTCCCGATATTTCTACCTCCTCCCCCCACAATTGCTCAGGGGGGCAGGGAGTGGGGGATGTGGTCAGTCTCTCACAGATGGGCTCTGCCGCTTCTGTCTTCTCAGAGGTGGATGACTCCTGGTATTCTTCCCCTCTTCCAATATGGGGTCCCTCTGCCAGGACACGGTCCTTAACTAACTTCTCTGGTGAGGGCTGTTCCCAGCAGCTGCGGCTTCTGCCGATACAGGGTCCCTCACACGGGACACAGTCCTTAGTGAATATCTCTGGTGTGGATTCTTCGCCACAGTTGCACTTTCTGCAGATACAGGGTCCCTCTCACAGGACAAGGCCTCTTCTGAACATAATTTTAATGAGCTTCTTTGGCATAGGTTCCTCCCCACAGTTACAGGTCCTGTGAATATTGAGTCCTTTCCATGGGATATGGCCTCCTTCAGCCATAGTTTTAAAGTAGAAAATCACTGCCCCTGGCTTGGAGCCTGTAATGAAGTGATTGGGTCCCTTCCATGGAGGACACAGCCTCCTCTGGTCATAGTCACTGACCCTGGCACAGGGTCTTTAAAGAAGTGAATCACTACCCCTGGCTCAGGGTTTTTTGCAAGATGAGTCTCTGCCCCTGATATGAGGTCATTATCAAAATAAGTCTCTGCTGCTGATGTAGGGTCTTTAAAGAAATGCAAAGAAATCTCAGCTTCACCAGTCCTCTCCATAGAATGCAGGGGAGTCTCTGCTCCAGCACATCTCCTCCTCTCTTTCCTCACTGACCTTGCAGTCCACATAGTTGTTTCCCAGTGTGAGGCTGCATCAACAGTGAACATGGCAAGATAATAATCTTTTTTGACCGACTGTTTCTGCTGTGTGTGATCCATCCCATGATGCAGTTTACTCTCTTGACTGCTAGGACACTTGGCTGACTCCTACTGACCTTGCAGTCAGACAGCAATCCCAATTGACACTTGTGCCTGGCATTAATTCTTCCTAGGTGCAGAATCCAGCATTTATCCTTGCTAAATTTCATGCCATTTATGATTGTTGAATGTTCCATTATACCTAGAACTCTCTGCAAGGCCTCTCATCCCTTGAGAGAAACAGCACCTCCCAGTTTGGTATTGTCAGTAGCACACTTGTTAATGGCACGTTCAACTCCTGCATCCAGACCATTGATAATTATATTGAACACAACTGGCCCTGGAATTGAGTCCTGAGGAAAACTACTGGTGACTAGTCATCAGCCAGATGTAGCCCCATTCACTACAGCCCTTTGAGCTCTGTCCTTCAGCCAGTTCTTCACCCAGCACACCATGAACCTGCTCATCCCAAAGTTGAACAGCTTGCCCAGAAAGATGTTGTGAGATACTTTATCAAAAGCCTTACCAAAACACAGAAAAACTACATCCAATGCCTTCCGTCCATCTACAAGGTGGGTGACTACATCATATTAAATTAGTTAAACAACACTTTCCATTTATGAACCCATGTTGACTGTGCCTAATGGCTGCATTTCTCTTTAACTGCCTTACAACAGTGCTCAGAATCATTTCCATAGTTGTTCAGGTTTTTTTTCCTGGAACTGAAGTTAGACTAACAGGTCTGTACTTCCTTAGGTCTTCCCTCAATCCCTTTTTTAGATTGTAGTAACATTGGGTAGCTTTCTAGTCATCAGAGACCTTCCCAGCCTCCCATGACCTTTGCTAGATGATTGAGAAGGATTCTGCCAAAACATCCACTAGCTCCTTCAGTACAATAAAAGTATTTTTTAATGGATTTGTATTAGTTGAGCAGATCGGTCATTCAAATCAACTGAATGAATTAACTGGTTATTATCAGCTGAGTGTATCAACACACTGTGTGGTTATTTGTCCCCAGATTAGTCAAAAGAGTATAAACTTCCCATGAGCATATTATACAGGCTCGTAGTGAAATTCATGTTTCATGTGAGTCAATTGTCTATCACAATTGTTACACAATTATAAGTGTATTTTGTAATTGTACTGTGATTACTGTATCATCCTAATAAATTAATCTGTCATATAGTTTCAAATAAATTCAAACAAAATCATATTTTTTTTATGATTCATTAAACCCTTCATGTGTGGAACATGTGAGAAGAAACTGGAGAGTACTGAACTGCCACACACAGTATGTCCTCTCCAGTTCTTTTCCTGACTACCATCACTGGGACATTTAGAAAGTATTTCTGATCCTTTACTGTACATAACACTCAAGCATCGTGCTGAGCTGTAGCTCAGCAGCTACAGCTGAATTGTCCATGGGAAACCTTTCATTTTCAAAGTGCTTTTCTACTTATCTCATCAGTACTAGTACTTTAATTCTTTGTCACAGAAATTTTTTTCTCCTTTTCTTACATAATTTCACGGAATCACAGAATCATAGAATGGTAACAAGCCTGGCAGTTTCTGGTTTTCCTCGGTATTAGATCCATTTTTTAATTATTCATTGTGTCTGTTATCCTTTCCTCAGTATGGAATTGGGTTGATTTTTCCTGGATAAGTATCAGCATGATTGTGGGAGTAGAAATTTCCGATACGTACAGTATACCAGCTTCCTTTTATGGGTCTTAAACAGCCAGTCTTATTTTTGTCCCCTTTCACTGGATTCTTTTCCACTGATCTTTGCAATATGTTGCAAGACCAAACACTAGCCTTGTGTACTAAATATGGAATTGGGAAATAATGGAATTTCATTAGAAGTATAGAAATACATTCTGTATGTATTTGTATAAGCTCTGTAAATTCCCAACACAGTTTAATGGAGCATGCATCCGTCCCTCTTCTGGTTTCTATGTTTTCACAAAGTACAAATAATACATTCTTTTAATTTAGAGAGTAACTCCCCTCACCAACAATTTCTTTTATTTGTCTTTAGAGCCAAAAAGGTTCAGACTGTCTAGAATTATAAGATGTTTAAAGTTTTTGCTAAAATAAAGTAACTTTCATAATTTTGTTCTGGCACTCAAGGAACATCATAACATTACAATTTTAAAATTTATTAGTTAGAATGAGTTAATAGCAAAGTTACCATTTCTGAGTTTCATTTAAGAAATTTAAAAAGTAATCTAATGAAAAGAAAGCCACAGTAGTGTATCATTTGGAGTTTACTGCAGTCTTTGATAAGAAAAGGATTCACTAGAAAGGACATTCAAATGCTATTAAATTTTATTGATACATCTCTGCAAGGATGTAAAAATATTTTCATTTAATGAAAAATTACATCTATAGACGAATGGAAAAGTCAAACAGGCATTTCTAGTGACAGAAGGTATCCTGGTCATTCATCTCTTTTGGGATTTTTCCCATAATGCCTTTCTGTCTTCATATTCTCCCATGCAGAAGAAGCAGGTATGTAGTAGCCCTTGTTATTTTTCTACAGACAAGGGTGATATAATTCCCCTTCCTTTCACCTGTGAAAGACTGAAGCCTTTGCATGTTGTCAGAGTAAAGCAGGATAATTATCCAGCAGAAATAAGCAAAGACCTTTTTAGGCAAGAGTGAAAAGTTTCTTTGCACAGCTGACCTGGTTTGTTCTACATATCTTGCCAGAAGGCTTAAGACTCCTTCACCATCACTTCCCTGATAAAGGTCAGTATGAAGGTTAGCTAAGAAGTTAGATGACAAAGGGTAAATGAAAACAGTAGTGTGATGACTTTTTTTCTTAATACTGGAATATTAATACAGGTATACAAGAATATGGTGCACTGTCTCAGCCCTAAACACATCAAAAAGAGTGTTGCAAAACAAATAAGGACCTGGGAAATACGGCTTAAGGAAGATAATAGGTTTTATTTTTCTTGTAATGATACAGAGAGAGCACAATTACACCCTCCTGACAATGGAAACACTTCTAGCCACACTGCAGCTCCATGGAAGTGGTGAACAGATATGTAACAGAGATGACACCTGAGTTATTTCTCTGACTTCTATGAGTCCCTTAAACCTAGTTTCTAGAGAAAGATGGAGGAGATAAAAATGCCAGCTGGTTATACTAAATAACATATGTTATTTCTGCTTATGCTGCTGGCTTGAGAGTGTTTGAGGCAGGTCATCTGCACAAAAATAAACGTTGTTCACGGTAAGCGTGTGTATCCAGCATATATGTTAATCTTATAATGCCTAAAGGACTAGCAAGATCTAGCTGTCTGACTGACTGACTTTTGGTAAATGAAAGAAATAACAATTGTATGAAATATGCAGAGATTAAAGACTTGGGAAGAAGAAGATGAATTTACCTCACTAAAATGAATTACAATTTCAGTATAATAAGCTGAATGATGACTTATTAGTTTACAACACAAACTTAGCTTTTTTTATTATGATCAGAAATACAGAGCATAACATGAGCTCAAAAGAATTCTGTGCCTTTTATCCTATAGCAGGTTCATGGTGTTTAGAAAACATTGAGATTAGGAATCTGAAAGTAGTATCATAGATGACATCGAGAACAAAGAAATCTAGGTCCAAGTCAATTTCAAATCCCCATCTACAAGGAAGAGGTCTTTGGCATTCCTTGGTATTGAACATTGACTGATACTTGATTTAATTTAATTTAATTTCATTTCATTTCATTTCATTTAATGAGGATAAATTTCACCAGCTGGACAAGAAAGCTGTTTCATTTCTGAGAATTGTTTGCCTCTTATGCGAATGTTGTTTCCCCCACCTCCCTCTGATAAGTTTGGGTTTAAAAACACATTCACTAAAATTGTGTATGGAGTTCATTGTCGCTATTTCAAAATTGTGCCAGATTGAACTCAAAAACAACAAAAAACCTTCTCTATTATTTCATCTTTTATCTCAGCAGTGTGTGAAAATCAGAAGTATTTAATGTGTAGAAATATTTTTCTTTAAAAGTCGGGAAATTACATGAGAGTATGATGCCATTTGAAAATTCCTTTCATAATTATGGGAAATGTTATTATGTTGTCAGTGGTTGCATAAATATTTTTAACAGAAATCCTAAGTCTAAACATCAAAATAGATCCATTTTCAAGAGTTACCCAAAGTCAGTATGACCTCAGGATTTGTTTCTTAAAATCTTCCATTTCCATTTCTTCAATTAGAAGATTAAATTATTTTTTTAAATCAACTCCTTAGATAATGGGAAATTGCATATGTTTAAAATATAGAGTTATTATTGTCACTAATGTAGTTCAGGAGTGGTATGTACTTATATAGGGAAGCTGTGTATATCGTATTAAATGAATATATTTTTCACTTGATTATTCTTCAGTGTTTGTCATATAAATTGGAAGAAGGAAAATAATTTTCTCTGTTGGAGCATAAAACAAATTAGACATAATGGCACATAAAAAGCAAACCATAATCACCCTCTTGAAAAAGAATGCATTTTACAGGATATGTAGCTATTCAAGCAGTCACAACATTTTAAACCTACTCCAGTTCAACACACCCACAATCTATTCACTTTCTGATGGCAGCATTTTCTGAAGCTGGCACTGATAATTAAATAAATTATATACTGGAAATCCTAAACTCATCTTGCATGGCAATGTTGCAGATTTTTCTTCCTTTGTCTTCAGTATTTGACTGAACAGTTTTAATTCATTCTGTAGTCTTTTCATGGCATTTCCTTTATAGATTGTGAGTAGTTTTATTTTTAGTTCCAAACACAATATCTATTGATCAACTTGACAGAGTAGGCATTGTACTGTAGTTTACTGTGACTAAAGGGACTGTCTGGCAAAGCTGTGAGTGACCAATATAAGCTGCTACTGTTGAATGCCAAGGAAACCATCACTTCACATCATACTTCCAGAAATACCCCTTCTGTTAGATCAGTCCACAGAAAAATATTGGAAAGCTTTTCCCTGACAATTTCATAGAGACTTCCAGCTTTGTTTAAGCAGTTTAAGAGGAAAAGTAAATTTTATTTTCCCCATTTACCTTCCAGTATCAAAGGTCTCACCTTCACACCATCTCTAGACATAACAGGATAGCTCTTAAGCACCACAAATTACTTTCATTTAGCTGATGATGTGCTGTGAGTATTTAAGAGGTACTGATCATTCTGCAAAAGTAAAAGATAAAGATCTGCTTCTGGAAAGATCATGGTCAGCTTTAGGTCTTGGAGCTCCCAGATTAATTTTCACTGCTTAGGCCAGTGCCCAAGTGTTTTGCAAAATAAGTGAAGTTTGTAAATATGCCTCCAAGAGTGGAAATTGAGCATCACTGGAATTATTCTACTTAAAGTCAGAAGATTTAGACTGCAATGCAAGTGATTCCATTTGAAGTGTTAGAATTAAATTTCTGAAACTCTGTGGAGAGTGACTGGCCTTATGGTTTTGGTGTTTGAAAATTCTCTGGTTTCTTAGGAACTTGTACCGCACCTTGACTTCAGTGGAATCTGTATTTATGGGGACATTAGTCTCCACATGCAACAGTCCTAGAGACTGAATGGAGGATTTGTCCAAGAGAAAGTCCACTTAAAATCAGGAAGGAGGAGAGAGAAACAGCTGGATAAAAAGGTGGTTAAGCTAGAAATGGGATATGTATGTTACTACGAAGAAGTTACACTCTGGAACACAGACAATATGTGATCTGCACATAGTAAAAGACATGGAAATTGAAATAGAAATAGAAATTAGAAATAGAAATAGAAATAGAAATAGAAATAGAAATAGAAATAGAAATAGAAATAGAAATAGAAATCCTCAGCCAAATATTCTAGTCTCAGTACACCAGGAGAAAGACACGAGCAAAGAAGGGCTCCAAGATCCATTTGATTGCATGGTTGAGAAGTATTTGTCATGTTACTTAGTTTAAAGGTGATCACCTGCATATAAAGAGATGTAACAACCTCTGCTGGTGGTGCAGGCTGATCAGACTCTCTGTATGGGTTTCTGGTAATCTTCTTATCTGATGAGAGATACAGAGAAAATCCTTCAAGTCTGAATAAAAGGAAATTCCAAAATATGAAGGTAAAGTGCTTTCTATCTTTCTCAATCTCAACTCAGGAAAACTTTATTTGATAAAGAAGACTTTTTTTTTTTCTCTGATGGAAACTGCCCTTTTTTCATTTCCTGACAAATTTACAGTGAAATGCCAAGGCAAGATCAGCCTTTCCTGGGAGGTAAAATCTTCAAGTCGTCTTGAGGAAAAGATTAACGATGACAATGTAAAACTCACTGACAACTTTGACTCAAGGCTAGGTAATGATTGATTGTGAAATTTTTCCTCTTATGATGTTATTGAATCACCAAAGTGTAAGCTGAATGTTTTTTAACAAAGGTTTCGTTTCTTTCTGTTCCTAGGATGAACATTAAAATACAGAAATGTTTGAATGCACTTGGTGATAGGTGTTAAGATAATGCAATTTAAGACAAATAACCTGTAGGTTACACATTGCAAATGACTGTACAGAGTTTTTTTCAGTCACTTAGCCATTTGAGCAATCTACGTTGAATGTTTTCATTTGACCTCTCTTGCACACTCAGAGAGAGAGACACACTTATAACAGGGTTATAATAGGAGGGCTTCAACTGAGTGTTGGGATTATTTCCAGCTGCACATAGCAGGCACCCACAGTGGTGCATGTCTGAGCTCAAAGGTTGGCTCAGTCAGCAGAACCTTGCTATGAAGCTCTGCCGAGCACCACAGGGTCATGAGGATCATCCAAAAAATCTGTTTGATCATCACCCACAAGGAGTCCCTGGGGAACTGCCTGGTTACTGGTACTACATGCCATTGAAACAAGTGCAAATTTGGTCACAAATATCAATGCAGTCAAAGTTTTAGATCCCACAAAAGTGCTTGTGGTAGAAAAATTGGTTGCAAGTATAGCTATTGCTCAAAGAATGATTCTTGAAGAAGTTTGGTGGAAAATTTCTCAGAAGGAACGAGACTGGCAGTGAATCTGCCATTGCAAAACAGAAAGAATATTTCCTCTAGTATATTTTCTCACTAAAAATTATTTGCCCACTTCTGATAAACCAAGACTTGTAATTATCAACAATCATTTGGCCACAATTTTTTATTTTATTCCACTTCTTTATTTTGTACCTTGATTAGCCTAAAATGTGTTGTTCAAGGGTTCATCTATAGCAGGTAGCACCAAGAACACTACTTAAGTCTTCTGGAAAGACATCTCAGTTGTAACCTGATCCTCACACTGCACTTAAACACCACTAGAACATAAGGGGATGTTTTACAATGTAGGAGGATTTGAAACCATATTTTAACTTGTGTGCCTGGAAAGAGAGTAGGGAAATAATTTAGCCTAACAAAAAGAATGAGATAACAGCAAATCTCCTGTGTACTGGGCACAGAAAGACCAACAATCCCACATAAAACTTCAAATATTTTGGAAAACATGGTCCTCACAAACAGTAAAAGCCTCAATTGACACTAAAAGAGAGGCCTACCTGATTTATGGGAGAACCAAGAAATTTAAAGGACAACCTGTAATTATCACAGGTTTAGGAGGGAAACAAATTGGAGTTGTACAAATACAAATAAAAATGAAAATATGAACCCTTCCAAGATTATCTTATTCAGTTATTATTGTTCCTGTCCAAGAGTATATAATAGGGACAGATATTTTGAAAAGAATGACTTTGAATCTTTCTGATGGTCAGTATCAGTTTGGAGTAAAAAAAAAAAATATTTTAGTGCTTGGGCAATTTTAGTAGGAAAGGTAAAAACACCTCCTGTGCAGATTCCAGCTACACCTAAATTGGTAACATTGAAACAACACAGAATTCCAGGGGAGCATGAAGAAATTTTACAGACAATCAAGACTTGTTAGAAATGGGAGTTTTAAAACCTGCAACCACAGCCTGGAAGATCCAGTGTGACCAGTAAAGTGATGGGATCTGGTG
This sequence comes from Colius striatus, assembly GCF_028858725.1. Lineage (NCBI taxonomy): Eukaryota > Metazoa > Chordata > Aves > Coliiformes > Coliidae > Colius > Colius striatus. The sequence goes on from NC_084790.1 coordinate 21,189,046, forward strand.
AATGACTTTGGGCTATAGACTCCACCATTGGCATCTGATGTGTCAGATATTGTCTCTCTGATTGAAAAAGTACAGCTACATCCAGGAACCTGGTAAGCAGTAGCTGATTTAGCTAATGCTTTCTTTACAATACCCATTGCTGAGGAGCACTGGGGTCAGTTTGCCTTTACCTGGCAAGGCAGGTAGTACTCTTTCACTAGTCTGCCCCAGGGATGGATACACAGTCCTACTATTTGTCACCCAAGAGTAGCTGAGCATTTGGATCTACACGATGCAAACAGTACATTATATTGATAATGTTATGATTCAAGGAGAAATTGAGCAAGAGGTACACCATACATTAAAATTGTTAATTCAACATATGTATGAGAAACAAAACATGAGAAATTAATTCTACTAAAATAAAAGGACCATTCCAAACAGTGAAATTTTTAGGAATTCAGTGGCATTGTGGGCATCAAAAAATATTGCCTAAGGCTGGGCAGAAAATTTTAGACTTTGCCATATCTTTCAACAAGAAAAAAACACAAAAATTTACTGAATTGTTTAGTTTTTTTGGAGAAAATCCCACCAAAATAAAATCACTATATTGTTGTGTTGAAAGTAACTCATTTGGTTTGGAACTTACCCTTTAATTTGAGCCTGTAACCCTTTGCCAATGGATCCAAAAATCCAAACCATGTATACTCTCTGGACTGGAATCATGGAAATCTATTTTCCTGCTGCATATGTAGACCCAGGGCAGTGTTATCATCAGCTTGAAGGCCATGATCAATGATCAAATTGGAGCCATGAGAAAACAAGATGGATTTAATTGTCTTATTCTTTTTTTTGGAATACTCACTGCCTTACTTATTTCTGTAACTATTATCTTTATACATGTTTGTCTACCCTGTGAACGTCATAGAATCATAGGATCGTTTCAACTGGAAGAGATCTTTAAGATCATTGAGTCGAGCCTTGCCTAACCCTAATCAACCACTAGACCATTTCCCTAAGTGCGATATCCAACCATCTCTTAAACATCTTCAGGGATGGTGACTCCATCACCTCCCTGGGCAGCTGTTCCAGTGCCTAACAAGCCCTTCAGCAAAGAAATTCCTCCCAATATCCAGCCTCAACCTCCCCTGAAGCAACTTGAGGCCATTTCCTCTTGTTCTGTTGCTTGTTACTAGGAAGAACTGTGGACAATCACATCCTCCCTCATCTAATTGTCCTCCCACTATTCCTCCTTCACCAGTCTAAACATATTATAGTTAAAAGTTGAATTATCACTGTTATGTTTAATTGTTGTGGTTATATTGTTGTTCTATTATTGTGGGAAAGATTTTCTGGGGTGGGAAGTTCCTTATATTTAAAATAAAAGCCAGAATTCCTATGGGAAGTGATATTTTGGCATAAATCTCTTTTGGGTTGTATTTTTAAAACAACTTGGTAATTATTTCTGATGTTAGGCATTGACCTTGTTTAAATTTTATATCATTATAGTGTTATAGTGTTTATGGTTAACAACTTTGTTAGTTGACACCTGTATATAATCTCTACTTTTGTCTCCATTCTTTCCCTGCTGGTGAATATAGAATGTTAAACCACATGGTGGAATATAAGGGACTAGAAATATGCCTCAACATGGTTAGCAGGACAGTTCAACCAGTGCAACTTCATCACCACGGCAACCAGGAAGTTTTACCTGCCAGAAGCCTATACCCTTCCTGTCATCGTCGAGCTCCTAGCCCAAGTCCTCTGCCCATGTGTCCAGGCTCAGGGTCAACTAAAGGTTGAGTCAGCAAATGAGGAGGAGCTCCAGAACTTCTGAAGCCCCCATAGGCATGCACCCCACTGCGGAGTGGGAGGCGTGGCTGGGAACTTATTGGCTAAGAAATCGGGATGCCACAGTGCCATGGTGACAGTTATTGTAATCTTCTCCCTTTCTTTCTCAATCTCTTAGTACAGATACCTGTTCATCACAACAGTCCGTTTGGTAGAGCATATCTTTTTAATTTTATGTCTTCATTGTAAGTAGGATCTAAGTTAGGACAATAAGTTTTAATTTCAGGAGCAGAGACAGCAAACCTGCCTTCAACCTCAGCAACTGTTGGGTGTGTGGAGGACTGAAAAGATTCAAAGATTGGCTTTGGCTGGCCCGACCTGTGTCACTCAAGTACTGGGTCAGTGACCTGAGCAACCTCCAGATAGAAAGGGACTTTGAACTAATCATGGCAATTTCTGGCAGCTTCACAGTCACCATTATAATTTTTGTTCCATGTCTAATTCCACTTTTATGCAACTGATAAAGTCTGTTTTAGAAGAAATACAATTTACAGATCTAACTGATGGAATGCCATTAGCCAGTGAGGCAAAATGATGCCTCTGCCTTTAGCTTTTGAAGTTGATTAGTGGAAGAAACTGTTTAGAGCCACAGCCCATCTGAAAGCCAAAGGACTGATTATATACCAAGGCCTGGGAAATAGGCCTCAGGTAATAGTTGACCTCCAGATGTACCCTGCATAATTGCACTTGCTACACCTTTACAGACAATAGTTTCTTTAATGACAGTAATTGCATTAATGAAATATGCGAGAGTATTAAAAGAAGAGGTAGCTTAGACAAAATATAATTGCTGATGAGAATAAAGTCTCTGAGTATTAGTGAAGGATGTGGCTAAAATGTCTATGGGAATGTATTCATGTTCTCTTTTAATATATCTACTTCTGTGTGTGTAAGAGGCTGGTGTTTAAAGCTGGGAAAGCTAGACTGAAAGTTACAGGGAGTGAAAACCCATAAGATAAGGAAACTCCCTTCCCTTCTCTTGAAGCCTTGGCCAAGTTTCAGTTGGCATATCAACAGAGCATAATGCCAGATTTTCCATCAATGAGGTTATGTAGTGTTAATTCAATAATATAAAAGGCTGGATACCCTTGCAGTGACTTTGGAGACATCACCTATGAGGAGACACTGCATAGGACATCCCAATTGCCAGGACAGGCACTGCACCCAGGGATCCCCAGCGACTGTGGGTCTGAGTGATGGTAACATATCAGTGGGGCAATTGATGATGTATCTTTCTTAATCACTGTCTCTATTCCCTTGCAGTAATGATTAGATGCACCACCTTGCTTATGCCTTTTGCCATTTTGGGATAAGAATGTCAGAAGTTTATTGTTGTGATTGAATGTTTTATCTTACTTTCCTACATTCTATTTTTCTCTGTAACATTTAGAATTAGACAGTAGATTGAAATTAATCTTTTCTTTGGTGTCTGTGTTCTTTCCACCACTCCCCATCATCTGGCAAAACATGGGGCAACAAAGTCCCTCCCATGGGAGATAGTCCTCCACAATATTCTCCAATGTGGCACTTTCCCATGGGCTGCAGTTCATTACGAACTACTCCAGCATGGGGCAACCCACAGGCGCAACTCCTCACGCCCTGCCCCAACGTGGATCATCCACCAGTAGAACAGTCCTTCAGGTACTAACTGCTCCAGCCTGAGTCCCGCACAGGATCACAAGTCCTGACAGCAAACCTGCTCTGGTGTGGGCTCCTCTCTCCCGACAGACTCCCAGGTCCTGCCAGGAACTTGCTCCAGGATGAGCTTCCCATGGAGTCACAGCCTCCTTCAGGCATCCACCTCCTCTGGCATGGGGTCCTCCAAAGGCTGCGAGTGGATCTCTGCTTGCCAGTGGCCTCTATGGGCTGCAGGGGCACAGCTGCCTCTCCATGGTCCTCCCCACAGGTCACAGGGGAGTCATTATTCCAGGGCCTAAGCACCCTGCTCCCCCTCCTTCTCCACTGACCTTGGTGTCTGTGGAGATGTTTTCACATTCTCACTCCCCGTTGGTGCTGCAGTTCAGCAACTACACAGCAACTTCTTCACTTTCTCAAATACATTATTCACAGAGGCCTTACCTCCATCACTAATTAACCAGGCCTTGGTCAGCTTTGGGTTTATCTTAGAATTGACAGGTATTAACCCTATCAGCTACAGGAGAAGCTTCTGACAGTTGTTTGTTTAAAGAAGGCACCCCTGTAGCCCCCTTGCTACCAAACTGTGGCCCACCAAAACCACTACACCAATGTGTCATCTCTAAGCCTGAGAGTCATCTGAAAAGAGAGTATTGTATTATGCTGGTTATCCTCTATGTCATGGAGGGAAGAAAAGCATAGCTTCGCAAAAAAGGGATGATGCTATCTGGTCAGAAATGGCTGGTGTTCAGTATTAGTTCAACACCAGGAGCTAATCCCCAAAGAGAATTGCCAGCCATTTGAATTCTTCAGGGAAGCGGAAGAATCTCCAACTGGATCATGTGGTCTAGTTTGTGCTTTTGCCAGGAAAGGTCAAACCAGACAAATTATCTTTGAGGTCTGTTCCAACCTGATATGCTATGATTCTAGGATCCATCTATATGGAGGGGTATGTGATCAGAGACATGGTGCCAGAGAGCTCATATGTAAAGTACATGCCTGCACGGACTTCAAGAGCAAGGTAGAGGAAAAAGCATGCTATAGGCTTATTTCTGAGCAGAGCTTTGGCTTTAGATGTCACAGGGGGTCAGATTAGAAGTTTGTTTCATTGAAAGAGAAATAAAATTTAAAAAAAAAAAAAAAGACAGCTTTACTGCTGCCATCAGTGCAGCTGTATTTCATGCAGAATTTTGTGACATCTCTTGCCACAAGAAACATGTATTCACAGTTAGAGCTTTACAGCTGCCTTTACCACCACCCCTGCCTATAATTTCCCTCTCTGTCTTTTGCAAATATAGGTAATCATGAGACCTACTAGGGGCCCTTCACATAGAAAAACCAAGAGCAACAATTTCTAGAGCATTTATACTGTCTGTAAAATACAGTTGAAATGTTCTCCCTAAATGAATTTATTTTCACAGGTATTATGTCTCTTTTATAGCTAGATTAAAAGGAGGTCAGTAGGAAAACATAAATAGGATTTCAGAAGTAAAAATGCAGTCTTTGCATTGATTCTCTCCAGATACGCAGCTGCCCATACCTCCATGCAGTCTGATCCCATACAGACTAACCTGTATTTCTGATATAGCTCTGCTATTAGAAAAGAACCAATAATCACAATAGTGTTGTTGGACAGAGTTCACCTAACTCTGAAAACATCCAGGCTCCCATTCTGCACACATATTGCTATAGATGAGAAAATACACTTGGGATATGATAAACTGAGATCTGACTTCTCAATTTTTTCTTGCAGTTGGAGCTAGAACATATATAAAACTTACATTATAATAGAAAAGTAAATAGAGTCACTGTCATTTAAAGTAATAGAGGTTTCTTTTATTTGATTTTTCACATCACCCTTATAACCTGGTAAACTAACTTCTACAAAGTTATTTTTAGAGACATAAACACCTGGAAATATCAGGATATTCTTCAGCTGAACAGCTATGTAAGGGGGTAAAAATCTGATGCAGTCTCCAGGGAAAAAAAAAATACTGTGAGTTTGTTTTGTTTTCTTCTATTCCATAATCCCAAGAGTTAACAATGGCCTAAGTTATTTTTAACTGTTAATACCTAGCAACTTAAGAATCCAAACAATATGAATGGTCTTGTTCTAATTTTCAAATACTGATCTTGTCTTCTGAGTTACAGTAGCATACATATTTTATTGACCCTCTTGTCTTATTTTGGCATAACTGTTTAACAAAGTGTCATCACAAGAGTCAGTTTACTTGTTTATTACTTTATTGCTTCAATTTCAGGAGGTGAGACAGAAATGAAGACAGAAAATAGAGAGCTTAGGGGTTCTTCTTATGAGCAGTACATGTTACCTTGAGAGAGTCTAAGGTCATTTAAGCAGAAAATCATCTTACTTTTCAAATTAAGAACCTTCAGGTTTGGATTCTTTTTCTGAATTTAGCTTTTGTTTCCGTTGGAGCAATCAGCGATGGCACTTCTTTCCAACACTTTTTTTAAATAAAATAGGGATCTTGCATATGAATCAAACCTTTGTAGCATGTAAACTTTTGCTGAAATCATTAATCTCTCTCTGGAACTTTTGTCTAAATCTTCTACCTACTTGAGTAGTTTGACTTTACAGAAACTGTACATTTGAGGAGGGCTAGCTGAGTTTTCTGCTTTACTTGCATTCTACACCTAGTGCTTGGATATGCCATAAGAACAGGAGAATTAAGGGACACTTTGCACTATACTTAAACTGTACTTAACCTCAAGTTCATTCAAAACCAGGAATATGTGTACATTTTTATTCCCTTAACATATTCTCTTGCATGTGTTTTTAGATGTATACTTCATGGATATTTTCTGAATCACATATTCTGATATTCTCACACAAGTTTAAAGCTGAATAATTTAGGCCAGTTGAGGGTGGGTTGTTTTGGTTTTGTTTTTTTTTTTTACCTGTGCTGCTGCAAATTACATTGAATTGCAGTAAAAATCAAACACTCTACAGAGATCTAATTAAGTCCATTTTAAAATCTATGTAATGCAGCAGATATTGCTCCCATATGGAGAAAATACACTCCCTGGTTGTGTCACCTTATTATAGTTACTGTGTAATAATAGCTTCCTTACATATCATAAGCATAAAAATCTTTGTGCATCAGCTAAATCTTTTTATGACAATGACATAATATGAATAGAGTGTTGCTCCATCTGTTCAAGACAAAAATGTACATACACTGAGTCTATCCACATTTATTTTTATCTGTCCTGGTTTCATCTGGAATCAAGTTAATTTTCTCTTAGTAGATGTTCCATATCATTAAGCTGAGAAGAGTTGGCTCGGTGGGGTGGGTCATTGCTCAGAGACTGGATAAGCATCAGCCAGTGGGTGGTGGGAAATTCCATTGTGCATCACTTGTCTTTCTTGGGTTTTGTCTCTCTTTTTTGTTATCTTCCTTTTCATTACAGTCATTACTAGTAGTAGTAGGAGCAGTAGTAATATTTATTTTATTTTCTTGTCTCAGTCCACAAGTTTTACTTGGTTGTGGTGTTTAGTTGCTGCCTAGAGTCAAACCACAACAGTGTCTATCCAACAACCTCTTTCAATTAAGTGCATTTCTCAAAGGAACAACAAAATGCAAAGATAACAAGCATTTTAAGTACTAGCTACATTCAGGGTTACAAAGGAGATTTCAAGTCTTGAATTTTCTTCTAAGGCCTAATGAATATCACAACTTTTGATGTGAGTGCTGATGTCAGAATTCAGACAGGATTCACTCTGGTGAGATCCAGGAAGTCTTATTGGATTCAAAGGACCCTTTAACAAGACACTGATAAATGGCTAAATACAGCCTTTTGGGAAAAAAAAAAAAAAAAAAGTTTTTTCTTTAATGATGGGAATAGTATTTAAGATCAACTAAGCTTGTACATATCTTCAGAACCGATTCATCATCTTAAGCCCTGAACAGAAAACTGGGAAATTTAGCCATGATAAAGTAGGGAAATTTAAGAATGTTTTGGATGTACGGACCTTTCTTAAACCCAGAACTCAGAGACTGAGACTATCTCATACCAAAGAACAATCCCTGCAAGTACTGAAAATGCACATGGATACAGAGCTGAGCAACATACTGTGTCTGGACATAATCTGCACCATGCTGTACCTTTCATCAGACCTTTCACTGAGACATTTCAGTTCCCTAACACGGCAGGAGATTACTATCCACCAAATGTTGTTACTCAGTACACTCACACAGTGACCTTGGGGAGTGGCTGACACACCAGAAGGCTGTGCTGCCATTCAATGAGACCTGGACAGGCTGGAGAGTTGGGCGGGGAGAAATCTAATGATATTCAACAAGGGCAAGTGTAGAGTCTTGCATCTGAGAAAGAATCATCCCATGTACCAGTAAAGGCTGGGGAATGAAAGAGAGTAGTGTATGGGAAAGGGACCTGGAGGTGGACAGCATGATGACCATGAGCCAGCAATGTGCCCTCGTGGCTAAGGCAGCCAATGGCATCCTGGGGTGTATTAGAAGGGGTAGGTACAGTAGGTCAAGAGAGGTTCTCTTTCCCCTCTACTCTGACCCTGTGAGACCATATCTGGAATATTGTGTCCAGTTCTGGGCCCCTAAGTTCAAGAAGGACAGGGAGCTGCTGGAAAGAGTTCAGTGCAGGGCCACTAAGATGATGGAGTGGAGCATCTCCCTTATGATGAAAGGCTGAGGGAGCTGGGGCTCTTCAGCTGGGAAAAGAGGAGACTGAGGAGTGATCTCATTAACATTTACAAATACATAAAGGGTGGGTGTCAGGAGGATGGAGCCAGGCTGTTCTCAATGATGTTCAATGATAGAAAAAGGGGCAATGGGAATAAACTGGAAAACAAGAAGTTCCAAAGAAATACAAGGAAGAATTTCTTCACTGTGATGGCAGCTCAGATGCATTGTGGAGTCTCCTTCTCTGGGGACATTCAAAACACACCTGGATGATTTCCTGTGTGACCTACTGGATGATTTCCTGTGTGACTTACTTTAGCTTGTCCTGCTCTGGCAGGGATGTTGGACTAGATGATATTTCAAAGTCCATTCCAATCCTTAAGATTCTGTGATTCTATGATACAAGCTACAGCAGGTGTTCTATTAGTTCTGTTCCAATCATCTTGCATTTTTAAAAAAGACAGGTTTGATGAATTCTGGGCATGATTACCTATGCTTTCATGCTTCCTGCCACTACTTGCATACTTGCTGTGTGCATTCACCACTTGTTTGAACACAGACATTTTGGTTTACTTGCTTCCACTGTCCTGCTGAGTCTACTAAAAGTTCTTTAGTGATCACTGCTGTTCAACATCGACAAGGCTGTCAAGAAACATGAAGAACTGGAGTGAGATGGAGACTGACAGTAGCAGAGGTTGGCAGTGCTCTTTGAGACTAGCTAAACAATTCTCACCTCCTGGCTATTCTTTCCTGGCTTGACAGAACCACCAACACAGCATTATCATGTTACTCTTTTTGTATCCAATTGCGATAAGTTTTGGTAAGCTGTTGGTAATAAAATGAAAGGAGTAAGATGAAGACCAGTAGTTGAAAATTTAGAGTAGGCAGGAAATGTTTAATTTGACCCTGATGTTGAAACACTGCCAGACTATACTCAGGAAGATAAGGCACCCCTTATACTGAAATACAGATTTCAACAGGTATATTTCATTCACTGTCTTGTTTGTTAGAGAACTATGTGTGAAAAACAATTATTTCCTTTCTTGTATTGTCTTAAAAAATCAAAATCCATAATACTATCCTTGAATTTTCTACTTTTGAAATCAACCCTTTCTTAACAAAACGGGCCCTGCTCAAGTAAAGGAGTTTTAATAGTCCATTTCCCAATAGTAAAACACAAGAAAATACAAGTACTGGCATTTTCATCCACCATTTCCAAGTACAGAACCACAAGCTGTTCAGGTTTGGCAGAGTTTATTTTGCACATATTTTTATTGACGAGAGCACAGCTATTCCAAATTTACACTGAGTCGAGAATAACAACATGTAGTCACTCTGAGGTCAGCTTCCTATCTGCAGTCCCACCATGGAAAGATTTATGCTGCTGTGAGGAAATTTCATGGTTGGAATTGAAATGTAAAGGAGGGAGCATGCATGGCAGAAGCTACTTAAGGTTGAGGTTTCACAATCATTAATATTGGATCAGCACTGCTGTGGGTTTTTCAGTGATACAAATTTAATCAAAGTCAGGCAAGAATACAAAACTGCTTTTCTGACAAATTAGATGGATACAGTACTGGATACAGGAGGACAGACAAGAGCTGATCTGTCAGAAAACCGGTGGGAATAAACAAATGAGATTTGTGTTGTTCTTGTTTCCTTTTGGGTGCTGACGCTTTGCTCTTTGCTTGAGAGTAAGGAAGATGAAGCAAAGAGAAAGACGGGGAGTAAATCTGTTTCAGCTTCTGCTATATCAGCTTGTGCCATATCAGCCTTTGGTATTGCATATTTCATATGGTTTTGGGATCCTAAAGCTGGATTTGCTTAAAGATAAACTCATAGAATGGTAGGGTTTGGAAAGATCATGACTTCAGAAAACAAATATCACCTGGTACAAAAGGGACTATGTCTTTTTGGTATTAATGAGCGCCTCTTGGGTGACTTCACAGAGTGTCATGCAAGGGGAACAACAACATGAGCATCTGTAAAACTGCCTGGTTCTGTATTGCCAGGATAGTCATTGGCTATATCATGGTTTAATTTGTAAAACATCTTGTTCTGTTGCAGCATCCCACAGCCTGATCCTGCACCTTATGAAAGAGTGTTACAGTTGCATCCACTCCAGGTGGAAACAACTCTGAATTCCTACTTCTTTATACAAAAACAAAATAGTTTCTCTTAGCAATGTGATTTTCACAATTTTTCACCAAAAGACCATAACACTTTGCTTCTATGTCACACTGTAAATGCTGCAAATAAGAAGAGAAAAACACATAGCAGAGGCACCAGTTTGCAGTGCCCCAATTGTCTTTCACAAATGCCAAATCCCAAAGATGAAGTTGCTTACTAGAGTATGTCAGTCAAACACAGCACAAGTGTTTGATAATGAACATTAAGTTTGCCAGATACCAATGGCCAACTGTAACAAGCACAATCTGAAGCAATTTCAAAATTTCTCAGTGTCTCAAAGCCAGTAAAAGCACTGTGCCCTTCACTGGCAGCAAGGCCAGATAGATTGAAACCAAGTACAGATTTTTAGTGGGTGAGAAGTTATGGTTAAAAAAAAATGCCTTAAATGCATTTTGATTTGGACAAGTAGAAGTGCTTGGAAAAATGTTTCCATTTATGTCTTCAAGAGGGGATCGTATAGCCTAAACCACAAGCCAGGTCCCTTTGTTGAGAAAAGGGAAAATGGCAGAAAAGCAGTGGCAAATAACACGGAGAAGCTCAAATACCAATGCAAAAAGAGATACAAATGACAGAAAATGCTGTCATTAAATGTAATATAAAAATAACATGTAGTATACACTTTAAAAATCTCTGTTGAGGGTAAGCAGCAACACCCAGGATTGCTGTGAAAAAAAAAAAAAAAAAAACCACAAACAAATCAGTATTGCTGTTTATGCAATTTTTAGCTTTGTACCTTAGTTAAGGCCTTGATTGGTAAAAATCTCTTTTTCCTGCTACTATAACTTTACATAACTTTAATAGACCACCATGGCAATTTTGAAACACAGTAACTTCAGGGAAGTGGCTCTTCCTTTTGTTACACAATTCTGTTATGACTTTACCTGCCAACTCTGTGACCACTATGAATTTGTGTGGCATCCTTGAGCATTCAGGTGGAAAAAGACTACACTTTTTCCTCCAGATACACTTCTCCCACCAGTGTATGTGAAGGTAGACCAAAATAACATTCAAATTAAAAAAGATTTATGAAGATAAGATGGTGAATTACCTTGAGAAAGTATCTGACCCTTGCTTGCATCACTCCAGAGAAAGTTTAGAAGGAAAACATATTGTTACAGAGGTCTACATGAAATTAAGAGAATAGCAAGGGACTTTTAAAGTGGGTGGTGAATCCTACAGTGTCTATATATTATAATTTCATAAACTTCCTATAAAATATTTAGGTCCAGTCATTAGCAGAGGCAGGCTATCAAACTAGAACAAACTCTGTTATGGATATTTGGATTTATTGCACAATTTACAAATATCAAAACCATCAGAAGAAACTTTTTTCCACTTCTTATGGTTTGTTTAATTTCATCAACCACTGTATTTCCAAGGTTCCACTGAAATTCTAAGCAGAGATATTTAAATGTTTTCACAATTAAAAAGGAAATGTGCCTTCACAAAAGAAACAGCTTAGTATTTATCTTGAGGGTTTCTGTCAGGCTTCAATAAGCAGCCAAAACCATTGTTTTGAACTAGCTTTTCCTCTCTGAAAAAGAGGTTGAAAAACACTCACAATAAAGACCATCACACATTAGTAGTTTGTCATCCATAAATGCAGAAAGCTGAACTGCAAAGAGTATAAATTAATATCTTTAATAAATGGGTACCTAAATTTAGTTCCGTAAGCATAGGCAGAACTATCTAATTAACTGCCGTATTTTCAAAGTTGTCGAGCAGCAATCAGGTTCTCCTAACTTCTGTGTAAAGCATTTAGACAAGCAATGAAAACTTAATAACTTAATCTCCTTCTGTTTCTCTGAAAGTCTCATTAGTTTCCTTGTATTCCTGTTTTGAGATAGTTTGTACAGAAACACAAAAATAAATGTTATTTATGGCTCTGATGTCATTCATTGAGATCTAGACAGGCTTTGGATTTGGGAAGAAAGGAACCTCATGAGGTTTAACAAGGCCAAGTGGAGAGTCTTGCATCTGGGGAAGAACAATCCCATGCACCTGTACAGGCTGGGGGTCACCTGTTGGAGAGAAGCTCTGTGGAAAGGGACCTTCGAGTCCTGGTTGATAATAAACTATGAGCCATCAATGTGCCCTTGTGGCCAAGAAGGTCAATGGCATCCTGGAGTGAATTAAGAAGAGTGTGACCAGCAGCTTAAAGAAGTTATCTTCCCTCTCTGCTCTAGTAAGGCCACATCTGGAGTACTGTGTTCAGTTCTTAGCTTTATCATTCGAGAGACTTGGAACTTCTGGAGACAGCCCAGTGGAGGGCTATCAAGATGACCGGGGGACTAAAACATCTCTCTGATGAAGAAAGACTGAGAGACCTGGGGCTGTTTAGCCTGGAGAAGACTGAGAACCTTATAAATGCTTATAAATACCTAAAGGTTGGGTGTCAAGAGGATGGAGACAGTCTGTTTTCCGTAGTGCTCAGTGATAGGACAAGGGACAACAGGCACAAGCTGAAACACAGAAAGTTCCACTTGAACATAAGGAGAAACTCCTTTCCTGTGAGGAAGCCCTGGAACAGGCTGCCCAGAGAACTTGAGGAGTCTCCTCTGGAGGTTTTCAAAACCCCCTTGAAAGTGTTCCAGTGAAATCTGATTGAGGTTAAACTTCTATAACAGCAGGCTTGGACTAGATGATCTCTAGAAGTCTCTTCTGACCCTTATCATTCTTTGATGAGTTAGTGTGACTTACTGTGGTACCTAAAACTTACTTGTTTTTATAGTGTGCAATACTGAGAGTAAGAAACTGAGATTAACGTAAAATAATCTATCAGCAGGAAAACACAGCTGTATCTTGCTTGCGGCTCTTCTGTCCAATTGATACGTTTTTGTATAAAAGGGAATAGGATACTCACTCAGCAAGTGCTTTCACTGATGTGTATCTGTTTAGATAAATTTCTTGGACCCTAAATTTAGCTCTTGGGGCTTCTCAAGAGCTGATAATCCCCATTATTCCTAACCAAGATTTACAAAGCAGAAAATGTACTGGTATTGCTGTGTAAGTTTGCAGCTAAATCTGCTGGCAACAAGAACAGCATAGGGAAGGACTATATTATGATTTAATATAGAATCTCATCATTCCTGGCTGGTTTTTGTTCTAATTATTATTCATAGATACATCCTTTATGGGGCATTATTTAACAAGGGTATATTTAAGGCCTAATACTCACAAAATTTACACCTTACTACGCAGAAGGCAGTGTTTTTCAGATGCATCATTTCTGACTGCTGGTGAATACAGAGAGGAACATGAATGAAGTACACACCATGGAAGGAGAACAGCATCACAGCCTCTGAAACTTTAGGCCTGACAGCATTAGAAAAGAAAACTTTGTAAGTTGTTACTACAACTGTCTTTATATATGGTTCAGTTGCATTTGTCCTTAGCAGCATATATTTAATTGTGCATTCTCAGCTATCTTTGCAAGGTAAGTATGAGCACTCTAAGAAAATAAAAAAACTTTTAAAAAAAATGAAAATTTTAAAGATTGGAACTGGAGTGGAAACTCAGCAGAAAACTTCCTTTGTCATGAGGGGAATGTGAGCACTTTTTGAATTTTGTATTAGACTTTACATAGAACAAATTCACTTTTGGAATTAGAATAATAGAAAATATCTGTCTTCTTTAATAATTCTTTAATACTCATTTAAGCAATCTCCCTTACTGTCATGGTTTAGCAAGGAGCAGCTTTTGCTTGGTATCAGGGGGAGCGGGTTGCAGTGAAGACCCGGTAAAGAGTTTGTGGACTCTCCCTGGGCTCCTGGGTTCAGACCCACCTCCGGCCCGGCTGGGCCAATCTGGCGCCTCTGCCATCACTATTTAGGGATGGGAATTTGAAATGGTGGTAGGAGGTGTAGGAGTGGTACAAGATGGAGGTGACTACATGGACCCCACAGTTAGAGAAAGAGGAAGGAAGGAGAAGCACTCTGCAAGCCATAGTGAGAATGCGGGCTATACCCCTGCAACCCATGGAGGGCAATGGCAGGACTGAGAGCCACCAGCAGCTCCAGGTGAGTGCACCCGGATGGGTGAAGGACTGTGTGAGGAGGTGGCCATGGCACAGGCCGTGCTGGAGAGCCTGCGGGCCTCAGAGCAGACCCACAAAAGAGGCAGAGAGGAGATGCAGCTTTTGGGATAAATGCATGTTGGAGCAGCCTGTGCAAAGCTGCTGTGTGTGTGAGGTACCCCACAGACTTGCAGGGAGGACTTGCAGGGAGCCCACCTGCCCTGAGGAGGGACAAAGGGCAGAGGCTATTCAGGAATAGACTGAATCTCCCATTCCCTGTCTCTCTGAGCCGTTCAAGGTGGGAGGAGGTAAAGACACCAGGATCAGGATTCTGAGCCCGGGAAGAGGAAAGGGGTGGGGAGAAGGTGGTCTTAAAGGGCTGATCGGACTCTTCATCATTGTACCACTCTGTGTTGTTTTATTTTGGTTATGTTTTGGGGTTTTATGGTTATGTTTTAGCTGATGTTCATTAAATTATTTTTTGTTGTCTTGCCCAAGCCCAGTAGTCTGTTCTGTTTTGTCCTGAAGCTTAAGCGGCAATTAAGCTCTCCCTGCCCTTTGGCATTCCTCAGGTCTTTGGTACTTGAGGCTGATCATGGTCTTATGTTGCCTGATGGGCCTAAACCAGGACACTTACCCACAGGTTCAGGAATTGCTAAGCATCTGGGTTTTTTTCACAGCTCTTTCTTTCTTCTCAGTATTTTTTTTTTTAATTCACTAGTGTCTGTACCAAGGAAGGAAACCAACACTAGTATAGATTTGTTGCCTATCCACTTGCAGGGAGACTTAATGTAAATTAAAAAAGGTCTCTATTAATATCTAACAATAACTTTACTAATAGTCTGTAGAGAAGACTGGAGGATAAGCATCGTCTTCTCAACACTCAGGCTTCAGTCTGTATTACAGTTCTTCTTCTTCTCAAGGGTAGGCCTCCTCACACTTCCCACTGCTACAGGGTGGGGTCCCTCCCACAGGAGATACTCCTCCATGAACTTCTCTAACCTGGGTCCTTACCACCAGTTGCAGTCCTTCACAAACTGCCCCAGAGTGGGTCAACCATGGGGGAAACAGTCTCCCAGGAACAGATTGCTTCAGTATGGGTATCCCACAGGATCACAAATCCTGACAGAAAACCTGGTCCAGCATGGGATCTTCTTTCCATGGGTTCCCAGGTCCTTCCAGGAACTTACTCTAGTGGGGGCTTCCCAGAGAGTCACAGCCTCCTTCAGCCATACACCCACTCTGGTGTGGGGTCCTCCATGAGCTGTGGGTGGATCTCTGCTCCCTTGTGGCCTCCATGGACTGCAGGGATACAGCTGCCTCACCAAGGGCTGCACTATAGGTCACAGGGGAGTCTTTCTTCCAGGGCCTAACCATCCTCCTCTCAATCCTTCACCACTGACCTTGGTGTCTGTGGAGATGTTGTTCTCACATTCTCACTCCCTTCTGTTGCTGCTGCTGTTTTGCATCTGCACTGTAACTTCACAGAGGCATTACCTTCATAACTGACTTCATCTTAGACAGTGATGGTTCCACCTTAGACCCGGTTTCTCGAAACTCTCCCCATCTCTGAGCCAGACCCACTTTTGGGGCTGAGTCAATTAGATGCCTTCATGACCACTTTTTAAGAAGAAGCCAGAAAAGGAGGGTTCTTCCTGTTCCTTCTTGTCCCTCCTTCATTTCTGCCTGATGGCGGTGCAAGGAGTTTGAAGAGAGAGAGAAGCAATCGTGCAGACTTCAAGGTCAGTGAGGGAAGAGAGGAGGAGGTGTGCTGGAGAAGAGACCCCCTGCATTCTATAGAAAGGACTGGTAAAGCTGAGATTTGTTTGCACTTTGTTAAAGACCCTGGTCCAGGGGCAGCAACTATGCCCAGATGAGGTCGTGTCCTGTGTGAGGGACCCTTATATTCACCAAAGCTGTAACTGTTGGGGAAGAATCCACATCAGAGAGGTTCCTGAAGCCCTGTGTACCAGGGGAGGGACCCTGTATCAGAGCAGGGGAAGAATGCCAAGAATCATCCTCCTCTGAGAAGAGAGAAGCATCAGAGACCACATCCCCCATAACCCATCCCCCTGAGTCATTGAAGGGGGAGGAGGTAGAGACATCAGGAACAGTGAGCTGGGCCTGGGAAGAGAGGAGGGATGAGGAAGGAAGATCTTAAAGTGTTGGTTGCAATTTTCTCAACATCCTGCTCTCATCCCACCCCTTCCCGCTTCCCAGGCTCAGAATCCTGATCCCGTTGTCTTTACCTCCTCCCACCTTGAACGGCTCAGGGGGATAGGGAGTGGGAGATTCAATCAGTCTGTTCCTGAATAGCCTCTGCCTTTGCTTTTCTTTTTTTTTGTTCTGTTCTGTTTCTTGTAGGTAATAGAATAAACTTTCCTACTTTCCTCTCTAAGTCGAGTATTGGAGTCTGTTTTGCCTAGTACCATAATTATCAGTGAGGTCTCTTTGCCATTGTCTCAAATCCACAACAACCTTGGTTATCTTTTTTCCTCTCATTTTGCTGGAGCCTCCATCACCCTAAAAAGGGTTGGGGATGAATGGGGGATATCAAGCAAGAGACTGTTGTGGTGCTTAATTGCTGTCTGGGCAAAACCACATCCCTGTAGCCTCCCACTGCCAAAACCCGACTGCACAAAACCACTACAACCAGTAAGTGAAATGATTTTGCAAATAGTAGTTAGCTAGCAATTAAAAATTACAGAAGTTTCAATTATTTGGTGAGTTCCTAAAACTCAGCTACGGTAAACCAGCCAGCCATTCAACACAGATGTGCAGCATCCAGATGGCTATGACAGATCCATTTTGCTTCTGAAATTCTTTTATCTTGCATTGTATCAATTAGTAGATATTTTATTGGTTGATTTATCTATAATCACATGAATAATTTAATTAATAATTGTAAATCTCTCTTTTCCCTTCTAAACCTCAAATACAATAGCTACTATGGCTAATGCATAATCCTTAGATAATTCATCTATCTTAAAAAATATAATTACTATTCTCATTATTATTCCTGCCATTTAATCAGATTCTAAGCATTTCCAAATGTAATGTGGCCACTCATTAAAATACTGAGCAGAGAGTGAAATGTGAAATTCAGTGCTCAGTCTGTATATGCAAGCCAAAAGAACAAGATCTTGAGAAGAGGCAGCCTGGTCTGCCCACAGCACATCATTGCAGCTGCAGTGACAAGGTTGGAGACAATGAACAGGTGAGCACGAGACTCAACTTCACCTTTATCCTTACATATTATGTAAGTGATTTTTCTTGCAAAAAGAAGTAGGTGGCCCTAAACCACTCCTTGCAAAGGCCAGTTGCAAAAGTCAGGACTCAGGAAACATTTGTGCTGGCTGGAAAAGAAATGTGGGCCCTGATAATTGCTGACTGTGAAATGAAGGTTTCAGAAATCAGTTACTAGACTTATCATTAGGAAGATGGACAACTAGTGACCCTAAATCCAGGCTAGTAGGCTGGGGTTGGATGTGAAAGAGGAAATGTTATATTAATTCAGTTCTATAGGGACAAGCAGTGTAGGTTGGAAGAATTACATTAAGATAAACTGTGTAAAAAGACATTCATTAAATGTGAATGTATGAATCTATAAGAGAAACACAAGATTTCAAATGAGGCTCCTAAATATTACACATCATTATAATGTTTCATGTCCAAAGCACAGACAAAGTTTTAAAATCACCTCTAGCATGGAAGTGACTGACCTCTAAAATACAAATTTCTGAGGTAAGTCTTGTGTTAACACCCAGTATGGCAATCAAAGGCATAAGAAGTGAAAATGGCTGGGAATTGTTAATTGCTGAAATTAAAGAACTGTTCACTTGTGCTTTTTACCTGAACTGTAGAACTGAAAGTACTCTTTCCTCTCATTAAAAAGATAAATATCACAGAGATAAACAGATATCAAAACTGTGTGGTTATATGAACCATAGTTGAACTATTTCCTCAATCTGGTCATTTGTGCAAAATGCCAGGAAACATTAAGCAGCTAAGGTAAAAATGTAAAAGAAAATAAATAATTAAGAACAAGAAAAAGAAGCCACATAAAATTCACAGTACACAGACAATTACACAGAAATTCCTTCTTTGAATAGAAGAGCAAATTCAAGATACCATCAGACCAGGAAAATATGAAACACAGAGTGGAACTAAAGACAACCACAGTTTAGAGCCAATGTGACTCGAACTGCTACAGTCATGGCTGGAAACCAACAGAAACAGAGCACGAATTCATCTAAGAGTTTATCCAAGCCAAGAGACCTTACTGGGAAGAAAACATGACAGCATGAATCCCCATGATGAGACCAGGAAAGTACAAAAGGAAGACAAGTATGAGCAAGCAACAAATTCAAGGAGTCAATTGAAGCAGAGATAAATGGAGTTACACTGCAAACAGAAATTGAAGCAAACACTGCTGTGATAGGAAAGCACAGTACTGTAGGAAGAATGAAGCTCCAGGTGGAAACTGTAAAAGAAGAAATGGACCAGTCAAAAGCAGTGAAGGAAAAATGTTTACAAATGAGTACAACAGAAAAGCCTCAAATCTCACCCTGTCAAAAAAAATACAGATAGGGACAGAGCATATTGGAGAAGACCTTGACAAAAACACTCAGCATCAGATACTGAGGAAATAAGGGACAACCACTATAATAAAACTAACGATAACATAGTTCCAGGAAAGTAATCAGAAGTGCAGACTGTGAATGAACTGTTGAAAATAGAAAAGTAGTAGAAAGTAATACATCAACAGCAGACATAGCAAAAACCTGTTCTTGTATCACTTCAGTCACTCTGGAAGAACTGCTCAGAGAAGAGAGGGAAAAGTCCTTTCCAACTGGTAGCAGCTTTGAATCGTCAGAATATTCTAACACAGACTTAGCAATTACTACAGTAACTGCAAAACTCTGTCTTGTAAGAGAAAAGTCTTTTGTAAAGCAAAACTGTATGGAAAAGTTTTGGTGAGAGAGTAAAAGGCTATAGTACATAAACATCACAGGTAGGCCAGTTATTCACCTCAGAGAGTACAGTAGAACTGCAGTCAACAGCTGCCTCTTCACATCCTCAAGGATAAAGACTTCCATACAGCATTTGACAGCATTCCTCAGATCTCCTTTCTGGAATATTAAATATCACAAAGATAGAAAATTCCCAGAGTTCAACATTTAAAATTATCATATGAATCAAAAATATTCCATACACACAACAAGCAGAAAGTGCAGAAAAATAAAAAATTTAATTTGTACAACACAACGGGGGCATAAGAAGAGAAGTATCTCTCACTGCACTCTGAAAGTCTTTCACCAGAGTTACAAACATAGAATTATAGAACCATAGAATCACAGTATCACAGAATGATAGCAGTTGGAATGGACCTCTAAAGGTCTTCTAGTCTAACCACCCTAACAAAGCAGGTCCACCTAGGTAAGGTCACACAAGAATGCATCCAGGTGGGTTTTGAACACCTTCAGGAAGAAGACTCCACAACCTCCCTGGACAGTCTGTGCCAGGGCTCCCTCATCCTTATTATTTATTTAAGATTGAGTAGAACATTTTGTGTTTCAGCTTTTGTCCATTACACTTAGTCTTATCAGTGGACATTACCGAAAAAAGGGCGGCCCCTCTTCCTTGACATACATCTTTCAAGTACTTGTGTTAATAACATTGCCTCTCAGTCTCCTGTTTTCCAAGCTGAACAGCCCCAGTCCCCACAGCCTTTTCTCATATGAAACATGCTCCAGTCCCCTGATCATCTTGGTGACCCTGTGCATGGACTCTCTCCAGAAGTTCTCCGTCCCTCTTCAGCTAGGGATCCCAGAACTGGACACAAGACTCCAAATGAGGCCTCATCAGGGCAGAGGAGAGGGGGAGCAGAACCTCCTCAGTCTACTGGCCACACTCTTCTTGATGCATCCCAGGATGCCATTGGCCTTCTTGGCCACAAGGGCACATTGCTGGCTCATGTTCAGTTTATTATCAACCAGGACTCCTGGGTCTCTCTCTGCAGAGCTGCTCTCCAGCAGGTCATCCCCAACCTGCACTGGTGCATGGGCTTGTTCATCCCCAGGTGCAGGATTCTGCACTTGTGCTTGTTGAACCTCATGAGATTCCTCTCTTCCCAATGCCTTTCTCCCATTCTGGAGAGTGAAAATGCTAAAACAACTGGAAAATTTCTCTTAAGCTGAAAAACTTCTCTTGTCTAATTTCCTGTGAATATTCTCTCATTTAGACACAGTGAGGTACTCACAACAGGTATTACAGTGGCATGGTCCAGAAGAAACAGTCAGTGATCATTTTTGGGCAAAGAAGCATTGATATGAGCAAGCTGTAAGTCAGGAACTGAAGCAAATAAATCTAAAATCATTTTTCCCCAGTCAGCTCGAGAAGGCACAACACAAAAAGGAACCACATCCAGATCCTTCAAGCATGAGACTGGCAGTCTATCTTCTAACTCCCTGAGTCTTCCACTTTCTCTGAGGCTTCTGCCAGGAAATTGCTGACCACTGCCAGCTGCTTTGCAGTTCTCTGCAGCCCTGACATCTGCATCAAAAACTTAATTAAGGCAAACTCATTTCACAGAGACTAAATAAATTACTAGAAGCTGCCAATAGTTCTCAGCCAGTACCAAAGAGGGATAGATTTGAAGCAATGCTGGACAATGTCAAGTCCCTATATTACGTTAACAGTTGCCTTAATCAGCTGTTACTTTCACCAAAGTACCATGCTCTGCAACAACATTGCACATCTTTCCCTAGCTGCATTGCTTGTTCATGCAAGTATATCTAAAACCTTTTGCCCAGTATTCAAAAGCACGAAAGCACTTTGAGACACCACAGATAAGAATATTTGTAATTAACAGCATACTTGCACACATTCATATCTTTAAATAAGGTGCAGCAAATCACAGATGGATTAAAGCTCTGGATAATTTTTCCCTCGCTCTGTATTCACTATGTGCAGTAGCTATTCTGGTTAAATTATCCTTTCTGGTGTTTTTAATTTGAATCTGACAGGGTTCTGAGCTTTTGCCTCTGTACGTGCATGAATTATGTCTATGATAAGTGGGTTTTTTTCCTCACTAAATTGGGAGCCTGAATTAATATTCATTAGAAGGTAATAGGAACAAATGGCACAAAATATTTTAGGATGATGATTTAATACACAGTTCTATATATGCCACCAGTTGTAGCCACTGATTAGTCTTTGTTTTTACTTTCTGCAGATGTTTGAATAGAAATACGAAGTTCCACAGAAGTAATAATATTCACTTTGCCTTTTGCAAGACCTTAATCAGTATGTGCAGCCCTGGCAGCATGGAGCCTGTTGATAGAAATAAAACACAGTAGGCCTTGATGGAAGCTCAGAAAGGACTTTGTCATTATCTGTCAGGGTACAAAAAGCAAATGTGCCATGATTTTTACATCTATTATTGTGATTGTTTCTTGTAATTAATATTCCAGCTTTTCAAAGGCAATAAATTTTCCTGGCACTTCTCATGTTATATAAAGCCAGATTCATCTTGTGATCCCTAATTTAGGGAAATACAAAAAAAAAAAGACAATGTAGCTTTATTTTATAGCATCATACACTCACATGGATAAATTAATTTCACAACTTGTTTTTGTTTTTTGAAAATCCATTTGGCAGGCACCATCATAGAAAGAAAATAAAGCAATAGCAGCTCAGGGCTTTGCTTTTAAGTAAAAGAACACAATTTTTTCAAAACAGCTGCCATTTAGTCTTTTTTTCCTTTATTATTTTGTAAGAAACTGATGTTTGGATTATCATTTTTAGTGTAGAGTTAAAATAGGCAGTTATGTACACTGATCAGAATCAAGAGATCTTTGACTGGGCACAGACATCCTCAGAGTGATTTTGGTGGATATCATAGAGAAATGAGCTATGAATGCCATCTGCTGGAGGAAGGATTTGCCAGGTCAAGAAGCAATGACTTGCAACAGCTTTGGGCTGGGTAACAAACCTTGCAAGTCTTACCAATTTTTCCCTAAGTAGCCCGTCAGATCTGTTAGCAGAAACAACAGTCAACGCTCACTGTGAGGGCAGAGCTCTGTTCCCCTCCATTTTTCTGCTCTTGTCTTTGAATACAGTATTGCCCAATGAAGGTTCTGCAACTCTGCTGCTGTATGATGGACACAGATTGGAGTAATAAGAAGGGGAAAAAAAAAAAAAAAGAGTAAACAAAATGTAATCTTTTGATTGTGATTAGGAGGCAAATAAATGAACACCTCCTCTTTTCATGCCAGTACCTTCCTGGTGACATAGGTCTGTCATCACATCCAGGGGAACACTAAGGAGAGCCAGCCTCTGCCTCTCTGGATTTACTGAAAGACAATTTGTTCTGGATGTAATGGGTTGTTAAAATGGCCAGTAAACTTTTATTTTGTAAATGTAACTTTAAGACTTGCTGCTTTCTGTAGGGTCTATTCCAAAGCGCGTCATGCTGGAAATTTCCAGGGGTTACAAATTAGTTTGATCTACTTAGACTGGGTCCTTTTAAATCAGTAGAGAAATCAGGTTTCTACAGGCAAAAATAAATTTAAACAACTATCATTAAGGTGGGATAAATAGCCCTGTAGGCTATTGACTAAAGACAGTAGGTGTGAGCTATGCAAGTTGCTTAACTGGTTCCTACCATCTAGCTAGAACCCTAAAACAAATTCCTCTCTGCTAATCTTTCCCACCTTGAAATCGTCGAGATTTTGGGGTAGCTGACTGTAAGTCAATTGGTTGATTAGTGTGGAAGCTGCTATTAAGCCACTCTTACTGGATAAATTACTTTATTAATTTCATCTTTATAAAAATGCTTTGTTGTCTCAAAGGATGAGAACAAGAGTAAGTGCTCCACGGGGGTAGTTATGGTCATCACAGCTAATGTGTGAATTTGAGGTCCATGCTCATCCTAACTGCCTTAGTCATAGAATAGTAGATGACTAAGGGAGAAATTAAAAGGAGAAATTGAGGCACTCTGCTGTGTTAAGAAAGATTCAGGCTTAAAGCTAATCTCTAAACTTGGTAGGCATGAAATTGGCAGACCATCCATGGGAGTTTCCGCTTCCTCCCTGCTTTTCTGAACTTCACGTCTTCCTTCTCAAGTAGCTCAAGCTTCCTCCTGCCCAAGTACAGTCTTTATTGCACAAGACTTCCCAGTTAACTAATATCTTTCAGCTAAAATGTCCTTGAAGCTTTCCTCTTTACCTTCATGTAACTATGGACAAAATGCTAAATATCCCAAAATAACAAAGCTTCAGTGGTTTCAGCATTAGTCCAATGTCTCCTACACAGGGTTTCCAAAACGTGAAGACTTTCCAGATCTGAGTACACAATGAGAAGAGAGAAGGAGCAATCAGTACATTTTTTTCTGTTTTCCTAAGAGCAGCAAAGGGCTGAATCTCTTCCTGATATGCTGTAGTGATTGCTTCCTCAGCAGGAGGTCTCACAAGCTTTTTAAGATACCATGAAGCCCCTAGGTAGAGATGAAGGTTAGCCTCTCTTGAATTAAAGGTTGACAAAGAGTGGGTTATAACTGTCCTACCAATAATTAAAAAAAAAAAATAGAAATAAAGTTCTAAGGGATTAACAAGATAGATGAAAAATGAAAGGTGAGACAATCAGTCTTGGGGATATGAAGGAGAATCCTACCCGTGCTAAGTCAACACAGGGAATTTCTTCAGCCTACAAAATAGCCTCAGATTTGGTCTGATGATTGATGCAGCTCTGCTGCTATCCCTGTAAAACGATCAGCATCTGTTTCTCAGATCCCATTTAGGGTAGTTCAGGAATTTTTACTCCAAGTATTGCTGTTATGCAGCAAGGCTGTCCTAAAACAAATCCATCCAATGATAAAGTGAAGGTACTGATTTTCTTTTTTTTCAGACATTCAAATTCACTGAAAGAAGCTAGTTATGCTCTTTACATAGTTAAGAGAGCTACAGAGAAGGAGCCTAAGGCAGATAACAGATTAGAGGTAGGTCATGCAGAGGTTGCAGCATTTCATTGATTTTAAATAGATAGACTAAGGTCTGAATTTTATGGCATGTGTATTTTAGCTAAGAAAACTATGAAGCAAGATGTACAAATTCCATTCTTGAAGACATAGTTTACTGCTTTCTGCACAACCATGTGGATTAAACAGTAAGGATGTTATTTGCTTCTACTGCATTGAAGACAAGGTTTCATATATGACTTCATAATTACACAGAAATACAAAGAAAATCTGTACACAATGTTTATATCATCCTCATTCTAGTAGAAGCAAATGACTCTGTGAGATCTCATATAATAACTATCTCCTTTTGCTACCAAAAATTACTTTAAGAAATTTTAAAACTATAGAAGAGACCAAATACACATTATGCAAATAATGTCATTTGTTAAAAGCAGTTTTTGTTACATGGAGTCCAGAATCTTATTAACTTTACAGTTGAGTGCAAAACAGACACATTGTTGAAGGATAATGACAAGTCATCAGTTTCCTTATAAATATTTCAAAATGTGAGCAATTTTTTTCTTCTACTTTACAAAAACTGTTCCTTTTGATGCTGAAAAGACTTCCAAAAGTTTGCAGAACTTTCTGATAACACTTCTAATGAGAGTTTTAATATATGTTGTACAAATGATCTAGTTGTGAACATTTTCCACCTGCCACTGGTTATTAGCTGACCCAGAGTAAGTAAAGGAAGTCACTAAGTCTCTAATTAATTACCACATCACTTTGATTCAGTACTTACATATAGGCATATATATTTACACTTTCCTTTTTCTGCCACCTGGTTATTTTACTACTGTCTTCTTAATGGCTGTGACTCTCAATTCAGTTCCTTCCCCTCCCTCCACTATAAAATATGTGTGTAAACACAAGATTTAGATTCTTCTTTATCACTACCTTCATTTAGTCCTCTAAATGTGTCCTATGAGTGTGTGTCCTGGGTTTGGCTGTGATAGAGTTAATTTTCAGAAGAAGCTGGGAAGGGGCAGAGCAGGGAGAGCTGACCCAATATTCGATACCATATCACATCATGCTCAGTATATAAACTAGGGCAGCTGGCTCGTGCAGGGAGGGGTCAGGCTGAGCATCAGCTTCCAGGTGGTGAGCAATTGCATTGTGCATCAGTGACTTTGTATATTCTTTATTACTATTATTATTTTTTCTTCTCTCCTTGTTTTGTCCTATTGAACTGTGTCTATCTCAACTCATGAGTTTTTTACCTTTTCCTTCCAATCCTCTTCCCCATCCCACCGAGGGTGGTGGGAGTGAGCAGGCAGATTTCTGGTGCTCAGTGGCTGTCTGGGGTTAAACCAGGACACTCCTTTTTGGCATTCAGTATGGAGCACAAAGCACAATGATCGTGACAGATGTGACAAGAATGTGTTAAAATAAATTCATTTACACAAATTTTTGTATTAGTTAAATAGTCAGTGGTCACAATGTTGATTATTTGTTCACACGGTGGCATTACATAATTCCTTAATGCACTAAGTATTCCCTGCAGTCATGTTTTTCACCTCTGGGAAAGAGATTTGTACTGTGGTAGTACTGTACTGGGTAGTGTTGACTTATAAGGTGTTTAAATCACTGGTTAAGTTTGTATTTGTATGTGGCATTGTTGTCATGCTCATAGGCATCTTGTCTTGGAATTTATTGGTAATCATACCCAATCTATGGGGAAGACAGAATTTTTAGTATCCTTGGCATGTTCAAGCCAGCGTGCTCTTACTACTACGTCTCCTGAATGTGTTTCAGGTCTTGTTTAGGGTTACAAAAGATTTTTAAGAATATCACCCAGAGATCTGCCCCAAGGCTGAATAGTCATGAGTGGCCTGGCATGTGGAAAAATATGGTCAGATATGTAGAAAACTTCTCATCTCCAACGGTCTGGAACTTCTCTCTTGAACAACTACAGGACCCTTACAAAGTGACAGTGTTTGACAGTATTTGAAATTAAAATGATGTGGTTATTCCAAGGAGGCTCAGCTCGCCACACTGTGCTGGGCCCTGGCCAGTATCTACCAAACAGTGCTCAATGTTACGCAGCACACTCAGGGAGAAGAGAGGGAAAACTGACCAAAAGGCATTGTAGCCAATCCAGCTGTTCTGACAAGTACCCCAATCCCAGTGACAGGCATTGTGGCTACTCAAACCATGGTGACAGACCCTGCCACTGACCTGGAGAATCAACCTGTTCCAATAGCAGTCGCCCCTGTGCGGAAGAAGAAATACACAAAACAATCAGTTCACTTAGTATGGGATGAAAATGAAACAGGGTCATCACCAGAACAGAAAGAAGAGGTAGAATCAGAGATAATCACCTAATCTCCGTCACTGAGTGAGCTGCAAGATATGCTAAAGGATTTTAGCTGTCATACAGGTGAGTACTTTTTCACCTGGTTGCTCCAGTGCTGAGACAACAAGGCCAGCAGGCACCAAAGATAGGGAAGCCAAGGAGCTGGGATCCCTTTCCAGGGAAGAGGATATTGACAATACAACTGGAAAAAAAAAATCACAGGCCCTCAGTCTTGGGAGGCAATTCTATCAGGCATAAAAGGAAGATACCCCTTTAAAGAAAGAAGTAACATGTCACTCAGGCAAGTGGACCACCATACCTGAGGGAATTAGCCGTGCTGAGTGATTTACAATGATGCAGATAATGAGCAGTAACCCACTTCATCAATGGATGAAGTGGCTGACTGACTGGCAATACAAAGGAGGTCTCTCTTCCTCCTTACAGACCTGTGTCTTGGCTGTCAGAAAGCTGTCAAAGATATTATCTGAGAAACGGTCCAGAGAGTTCCAGTAATTAGAGGATAAGCTCTGCCTCTGCCCGTAAATGCCTGTATCTCAGCTACTAGGAGCAGGCATTACAGAGCTCAGGAGAGATGATACAGAAGGTACATATACAGGGATATCCTGCATTTTTACTTGTGTGACCATGGAGAGGACATGGACAAGTGGGATGGAAAACCTAGCTGAACCCTAGAGGTGTTGAATACGTGAGTTGAACAGAAAAATACAAAACAGGATTCATAGAAAAATGTTCCAGTTTCCAGCTGACAGCTCCCCAGACAGAGTAGAAGGGCTGATCTCATTTCTGATCCTCTTGAAGAGACTTTTGATTCATGGTTTCAAAACCTGAGTAACAAATACTGTGACAGGGATTATAGGGGCCCTGCCTCCAGCCAGATAGAGAAGAGAGACAATTGGGTTTATGGGACGGTGTAGATTCAATGTCCTGGCACGTCATATCAACAGGAATACAAGGCTCTAGTGGACACTGGTGCACAAAGTACTCTAATGCCATCCAGCTATAAAGAGGTAGAACCCATTTGTCATTTCTATAGTGACATGAGGATCCCAACAGCTAACTGCATTGGAAGCTGAAGTGAGCCTAATGCAGAACGAATGGCAAAAGCACCTCGTTTTGACTGTTCCAGAGGCTCAGTGTAAGGACTCAAAAAGGGACTGATGAGTCTTTGATGTAGCTGCCTTGAAGATGGACAAAATTGTATTAAGTCAGTACCAGCTTAAGCCCATGACCAGTGATGTAATTATCTCATTACCCAGTACAGTAAAATGATAGTCCTAATCCCTCCCCCAGAGGCGACAAGTATCACCACAAGGAATACATAGAGCAGATAAGGATTTGCATAATGTCACCATGTGAACAAATAAATCAAGGTAGACACGGCTGTCTACCTTGCTCAGTCTCTCTAAGGGCCCCTCTGTCATCGGGTTGCTGACGGTTGAAGAGCAGCAAATACCAATCACTACTACAACAATACACCAGTGTCAATATCACAGCCACAGAGACTCTTCAATTCCCATCCGTGAGCTGATTCATCAGATGGAGAGCCAGTCACTCAAAAGTGGTTGGCATGGGAGTACAGCTCCTCCTGACACCTCTACTGACAATGCTCGGCTCAGCGTTCAAAGACAGGGTCTCCTCCACACATCACGAGACTGACGACATGTGGAGCAAGTGGGTCACACTGATCACACAATGAGCTTGAATAGGAGGTCCAGGAATTCTGGAACTGATCACAAATTGGCCAGAGGGCAAAGATTTTGGAACATCACCAGAGAAGGATTTGTGCTGAAGAAGCCGCACTATATAATAAACTGCTAGAAAATGAGAAGCAATGTACCTTGTTTCAATTCCTAAAGAGGGCCTACAAAAAATTTGGAGAGGAGCCTTTTGCAAGTACATGTAGTGATAGGACAAGGAATGATGGCTTTAAACAGAAAGAGGGTAGATTTAGATTAGATATAATAAAGAAACTATTTACTGTGAGGGTGGTGAAGCACTGGAACAGGTTGCGCAGAGAGGACGTGGATATCCTATCCCTGGAAGTTTTCAAGGGCAGGTTGGATGGGGTTTTGAGCAAACTGAGCTAGTGTAAAAGTGTCTTTGTCCATAGTAGAGAGGTTGGAACTTAATTGTCTTTCAGGTCCTTTCCAGCCCAAACTATTTTATGATTCTATTATTCTGACATTACATTGTGAGAAAGTGTCAGAGAGGGAATGCTGCTATATGGGTGCTCTGTGTTGAGCTGCAAAAGATCCTGAAGGAGAAGGTGAATTGAGCAAGCCCATAGAAGTGTAAGCATCTAGGTAGCTTTAGACATTGCCAATCAAGGAATGT